>NC_000067.6:62768593-63072551 GCF_000001635.26 Mus musculus | reverse complement strand
ACATCATATACCTGTAATTCCAGCACTGTGTGCCAGGACCTGCTGGTCATGAACTCAAGTCCAGCCAGCTGGTTAAGAGCATATCCTAAACAAACAAACCCTGCACAAAACAAAAAGATCTGTACCCAGTTTTTCTTCTTAGAAATATATCATGGCCATTCTCCTTAATTCATTTGAAAATACAGTTTAATAGCGTTTGTATAGTGTGTTAAAAATCTAAATACTAAAAATCACTTATGCTATTTTGATGAAGGAAATTTTATAATAATTAAGTTATGTATTTTCTGATAACCTCTCCTGGCCTCCTTGGACATCAGGCATGCACATGGTGAATAGACATACATGCAGACAAAACACTGAGACAGGGTTTCTCTGTATAGCCCTGGCTGTCCTGGAACTCTCTCTGTAGACCAGGCTGGCCTCGAACTCAGAAATCCGCCTGCCTCTGCCTCCCAAGTGCAGGGATTAAAGGCGTGTGACATCACTGCCCGGCGGAGGCCTATTCTCTATTTGATAGTTGACTCAGTTCAACAGTTGTTTCCTAATGCTTTATGATAATGTCTGTTCACTGCATAATATCAGTAGAAATTATATCTGCAGCATAACTCAGTTATGTTAGTAGGCTTTGTATACCTCAGTCAGCTCTAATATATGATAATGATCTTGTCAAAGGTGTAAGGGTCTGTACAATGAGTTTGAGGCAATCTGGTACTGTTAAAAACTGCATCTTACTTTTCCTTTTGAGTAGTTCACCCCGGTATCACAGTGCACTGGGAGCCATGCCTCCAGCCTTTTCTCTGACTAATAAGTTGTTTTCAGAACACCTCCCAAACCAACCAGTGGTTTTTGTTTTTTTTAAAAGTTAATGATGTGTTACCAAATAATAAAATACCAAGTTGAATTGCTGGGGAATGTAGCTTAGTAGTTGAGTATTTGACCAGAAAGTGAGAGGTTCTAAGTTCAAGTCCCAGTGCTGGCAAACAAAACAGACAAACAAACCAAAGAGTACCTCTCCAGATGGTTCCCTACAGCCTTCACATTGACTTAATGTCACTTTGTCACCCATGATTAATGACACATTAATAATTCTCTTCGTTTTATTAGTGCTATTTGGATAATATTGTATTTAATACCATAGTGATTGTAACTCATCCATAGAGATAATAAAATTCTGACTTTGGATTTATGAAACAGATTGCTAAACTGAGAGAGGGAGAGGGAGAGGAAGAGAGATTGCTGCAAATTTGTAATCCCAGAATTTAGGAAGTAGGCTCAGGAATTCAGTCATTATTATTTATTTTTTTATTTTTTTGGTTTTTCAAGACAGGGTTTCTCTGTGTAGCCCTGGCTGTCTTGGAACTCACTCTGTAGATCAGGCTGGCCTCGAACTCAGAAATCTGCCTGCATCTGCCTCCTGAGTGCTGGGGTTAAAGGCATGTACCACCACTACCTGGCGAATTCAGTCATTCTTAGCTACATAGCGAGCTTACTTAAGACCAGCCTGAGTTACATGAGACTATTTTGTTTGTTTTAATAAAAGAAAAGAAAGAAACAAGGAAATATATTGCACACTGGGCTTGGTAGATAGCTCAGCAGATTATTAAAGTGTTCAGTGAAATTATTTTTTTTTTATATTGAGTACCATGTGGTATAAAATCTAGACCAAGCAATTTGGGGCATAGCTGCTAATATAATACAGCTTTCCTTATGAAAAATTGTACATTTTTTGTAGGCTAACATTGATAGTATAAACATCTTTCCTTGGGGTAGTGGGAAATATATTGTCAAGATGAGATGAAGTTGTGGGTTGGTCATTGACGATTTGTCTGAATGCTCATGGTATTTAGCATCAATCCCAGCACCAACAAAAGAAAAGAAATTTAATATTCTTTTGTTTGTTTGTTTGTTTGTTTGTTCTGAGACAGGGTCTCACTTTGTAGCTTTGACTAGCCTGGAATTCTTTATATAAACCAGGCTGGCCTCAAATTTAAGAACCAGCAAGATGACTTAGTAGGTAAAGGAATCACCTGCTTCTACCTTCTGAGTTCTGGAATTAAAGGCCCTTGCCACTCTTCCCAGCAAGATACTAGGATATTAGAAATGCCAATCATCCACTTTTCTACCTTTGTAAAGTCTTTTTCTACTCTTAAATTTGCATTCTAGTGCATGCGTGTATGTGTGTGGGGGGGCCAAATTTCAACTATGAGTTCTCTTCTTTTACCATGTATGTTTTAGGGATCAAACTCAGACTCTAGATTTGGGGCAAGCACGTTTACCTAATCTTGCTGGTCCTTAGAAGTCTTTGTGTTTTGAGAGAGTCTCGTAGCCAGAGCTGCCCTGAGTTCCCTCTCCTCCTGCTGCCATCACTTTTCTAGTGCTACTGCTATAACCTTGCCTCCCAGTGTCTGCTTTATGTAGAGCCTAATGCAGACATTGCTTACAGACGAGATAGAAGTTTAAATGCTTATATAACAAGAGATCTAAGTTAAGATAGTATTCAGATGTGAATCATAGAATTGCAAAACTTAGCAAGCCTTATAAGTATTTCAAAGTGAACATATATTGAAGGCTATATGTAAGAGGAATGTATGAAGGATGTATGAAGCTTAAACTATTTCAGAATATTCACATCCCCTTTCCCATTTGACACTAAGGTGGTTGTAAAAATAAATTTTATTTACCTGATATAGTTGCTGTCTCCAAGGCTTATTGCCTTGGTCTGCTAACCTGTACCTAGTCCTGGAAGCTGCTGGCCTCTGTACAATCTTATCTAGGCCTAGAATGTTTTCAGCCTCTGAGACTTACTGCTGAATAAACTTAAACTTTCTAGTTCTCTTTGAACTCTGGGGGATTGGTTCAACTCAGCTGGCTGGCTCAAAGCTCTTCTCCAAGCTGACTGATTCAAACTGGCTTCTCTCAGCTTCTGCCTGAATTGTTCTACTTGACCTCATACCAACTTTGACAATCTTCTCTGGTTCCTTCTCATTCTCTGGCTTGTTGTGTCTTCACCTGTGTCTAACTTGTACTCTCTTTAAGCTGTCTCTACAACTGTCCCAGGAAAACTACCCTCTCCTTTTTCCTCTCTCTGCTCTGTTCTCTGTTAAGTAGCCTCTCTTTTCTCTTTGTCTCTTGAGAGTTGGGCATATCCTATTCTGTCAAATCTTTTTCTGATTCTTCAGTTTGTCTGCTACTCAATTAGATATCACTTTCAAATATGGATGCTTCCTTCTACAATTTAACTTTACCTTCATTGTTTGGGATTAAAGGTATGTACTAAGGGTGTCTGTATTCTAGCCATGTTGCTAGATTAAAATCCCTCTACAGGTGTCTTTGCAGACTTACTGTTCATTAGCACTAGGTATCCAAATAGTTCTGATGATAAGAGTAGAGACTGATAACTAGCTCAACTGATTACTGTGTACCCCCCTCTCCCAGTTCTTCATGAATGGTAAAGGTGTGTCAGATCTCTTCTCAGGCAGTCCTGCCAGCTAAAGGTGCTTACTGTCTCTGCTTTTTAAGTGAGGAAGTCAGTGAGGCTTAAGAGAATCTGTGTAAATTGTCACAGAGTGAAGAAGGTCTATCTGTTTCTGGGTCTTCACTGCACATCATGGCTTATCCTTGTGATCCCATCACTGGGGAGTTTGAAACAGGATTGCTGTGAGTTTGAGACCAGTCTGTGTTGGATAGTGCTTTCTAGGTTAGCCTGAGCTACATAAAGAGACCCTGTCCCCAAAAGCCAAAACAAAACAAAAAAAAAAAAAAAAAAACAAGATAGATGGTCTAATCCCAGCACTCAGGAGGTAAGAGCAGTAAGCCAAGAGAAACACAAATGACCAGATAGGTGTATGTGAAAACCGCTGTGATATAGCTATTTGCCTTGAAAGTTACTTGGTCAGTAAAATAACACATTTGACAATTGTAATACCTGCTGACGTTACTGCATATTTGTGTTTTAATAACGGTGTATAGTAAAGATAGAGTGTATATGTTCAAGAAAATTATCCTGGGGGCCATGGAGATGGGCAGTGGGTAATGGTGCTTGCCACCCAACCCAGTGACCTGTGTTTGATCCCCAGAACCTACATGGAAGAGGAGAGAACCAACTCCCTGGAGTTGTTCTGACTTTCACAGGCTTGCTGTGGCTATGTTCATGGATGCACACACATATAAATAATAAGATAGTGAGATCAACATTAAAAAAAAATTACCCTGAATTGTTAGAGCATTTAAAATGAATTTTGTATTTTTCTGTCCCTAGCCTTCGCCAGACCAAGTTGAAGGAGGTGGAGCCAGCAGCATGTAGTGGAACAGTGAAGGGCGAACAGTGCACAAAGCAGGCCCTTCCCTTCACCAGACACTGTTTCCAGCGTATCCTTTTCACGGCAATAAGCAGCCATTGAAGGTACTAAGCCCTTGGGGGACACGTGCTGTTTTTGTTGTTTTGTTTTGTTTTGTTTTTTCAAGACAGAAGATTTCACTGTCAATCTTAGACAGGCTGGCCTAGAACTCTCAAGAGATCCACCTACTTCTGTCCTACAACACTGCCACCAGACTGGGAGTAGAACAGAGTCTTCTGCACGCTAGGCAAATGCTCTCCCACAGTACATCATTGTAAAATCTAATGGGTGCTCCCTGCCTTGATTCTTTTTGAAGTAGAACTTCACCATAGAGTTGAGGTTGGTCTCAAACTCATGATTCTCCTGCCTCAGTGTCCTCACTGTTGAGATTCCTGGTGTACACCACCACCATGTCTGGCCATAAAACTTGTAAACTAAAAGCTATTTCATGTTCAGAATAATGTTTTTTTTTTCAAGATTTACTTATTATATGTAAGTACACTGTAGCTGTCTTCAGATGCACCAGAAGAGGGCATCAGATCTCATTACAGATGGTTGTAAGCCACCATGTGATTGCTGGGATTTGAACTCAGGATCTCTGGAAGAGCAGCCAGTGCTCTTAACCCCTGAGCCATCTCTTCAGCCCTCAGAATAATTTTTATATAATTTCTAATTTCATAGAGTCCTGAATCAGCTCCTGATTATGTCATTGTATATTTTATTTCATTACACTGAATTTGGAAAGGAGAGACTCTGAGCACATCAACTGTGTTATTTTGCTGTCTCACAAGTGGAGAAGGGACAGGCATCTCATTCTAGCTGAGGATCTGTGCCAGAGTGAGAGGTTGGACTTCTATGCAGAGCTGATTTGCAATCTTCATTTTGTATTTATTTGTTTGAGATATAGTAAAATAGGCTATAACCTCACCATGTCACTATGTAACCCTAGCTGTCCTGAAACTTGATTAACCTTCCCAGTTATTGGAATTACAAGTCTGTAACAGTGAATCAGGATGAATGTGTTCCTCTTTCCTTCCTTCCTCCTTTCTTTCCTAGAGACAGGGTCTCCTCATGCCTCCCAGATTGGCTTCCCACTCTGAGGCTCGGTGACCTCCAGATCCTCTCACAGCCGGCTCCTACACTTGCATCTCTGCCCTCCTTCCTGTCCTTCACATTGAGTCTTCCCAGGCAGTTTAGTTTATTTATATATAACCAATCTAAACCAGAAGGGAAACCCACATAGACTTTCTAAATAGGATATAAATCTGTGTGTGTGTGGAGTGGGAGGGGGGGGACAGGGGTGGTACTGGAAATTGAATGGAAGGTCTCATGCTGCGTTCAGGCTTGCTGACAAGCCCTGCCCTCAGCCCAGAGGTCAAACATGGAATGGTTCAGCAGCTAAAAGATGAACCTTTCTTTGTCTTCTTTTTTTTCCCCAAAAATATTTATTTATTTATTTACTATATGTAAGTACACTGTAGCTGTCTTCAGACACCCCAGAAGAGGAAGGTTGTGAGCCACCATGTGGTTGCTGGGATTTGAACCCGGGACCTTCAGAAGAGCAGTCAGTGCTCTTAACCTCTGAGCCATCTCTCCAGCCCTTTCTTTGTCTTCTTATTTATTTATTTTTTTTGATTGGTCTTTTAAGGTGGTCTTACTCTATAGTCATGAGTTTAAGGCTAGCTTAGGCCATATATATAGCAAGACTCTATCTAAAAAACAACAAAACAAAAGGCCCCAGACATTTCAATTTTCAATAAGACTTTCAAGTTAATTTTTGTCATTAATTTGTGAGTTTTATTTTGATTCTGTAAATGAAAATTTCAACCTTGGACAGGTGGGTTTTTTATTGAAATTTTCATTCTCCTTGGTGAGTAGTCTAAGGGAAAGTTTTCTTTTTAAATGCTAATTTTAGGAGCTGGAGAGGTGGCTCATCAATTAAGAGCACTTGTTCCTGCTATTCAGAAGGACCCGATTTCCATTCCCAGAACTCCCATGGTAGCTTACAGTCATCCATTCCAGTGCGGTTGATACTTGGTGTACTTGTAAGCATTCAGGCCAACACTCAGACACAGAGAAATCAAATACCTAAAAGGAAAGAGTCAGCTCTGATTTTTGGAACAGTCTTTTTAGTAGGGATTTCAGGAAGGTGTTAACAAGAAAATGATATTGCTCACAGAAGTTGATTCCGAGTGGCCATAAAGGAGATTTGCCTGAGAGCCTGTTAGCTAAATAGACTCCATCAGATTTTCCCCCTGTTGAGTTGGTATAGGCAGTGCAGCTTTTGCTTGTAAACCACAAGGAGAGTAACATATTTTATTCAGACACAAAGAGTTAAACGATTTGAGTGTGTTTTCTTCCTGACTGCAAACCCCAGACATCCTCCTGAACCGCTCTCAGCAGCTCTTCTCCAGCTGCACTGCCAAGTTTGCAGACGGACAGCAGTGCTCTGTGCCAGTGTTTGACATTACACACCAGACGCCCCTGTGTGAAGAACATGCCAAAAAGATGGTAAGTTTAGCATTTGCGCCCTGCAGTTGGGGCTTTCAAACTGTTGGTGACTATTTCTGCTAGGAAGTAAGACACTAATGAAGTTCTGGACAAACAGTGCTTTCAGTACTGGAAACACTATGTTGTGTTGCCTTTGCCTAAAACATTTCAAAATGTTGTATTGATCCCTGAATTTGAGGCCCTTTTCATAACAAAACCAAACCCCCAGTGTTTCAAAGAGTACTTAGTACAGTTTGAATATTTCTAATCCAGAAACCTCAAATCTGTGAGGTTCTAAGATGGCATGACACTCAAAAAGTACATGTTTTGGAGCCTTCCAGATTCTGATTTTTAGATCTCTGGGATAAGGATTTTCATATGCAAATTATATCCAAATAATGAAAACCCTCAAAACACTGATGGTCAGTGATTCAGATGAGAAGTTCCAAACTGGGGGTGGGGGTGGGGCTGGGGGTGGGGGGGATGGAGAGCCAGGCAATGGTGGCGCACACCTTTAATCCCAGCACTTGGGAGGCAGAGGCAGGTGGATTTCTGAGTTTGAGGCCAGCCTGGTCTACAGAGTGAGTTCCAGGACAGCCAGGGCTACAACAAAACAAAACAAAACAAAACAAAACAAAACAAAACAAAACAAAACAGAGAAGTACCAAACCTGTTATTACTTAGATAAGATGCTTTTTAAAAATCATCCATCCGTATTCTTTATGTCTCATTCATAAATACACAGTAGTACAAATGTATTTTCTAATACATAGCAGGTTTTATGAACTCCATCTTTGCCTTCAGTTTTGTTTTTTTTATATGCAGTTCTGGGAATGATCTGGATATTTAATAAAGTTTAGGCAAAATACCAAGCCTTTCTATAATTTTGTTGAACTTAATTATTGCTTTTGTTAATGTTGGTCTTGTGAACCCTAATTAATTTAGAATAATTTGGAGGAGAGACACATTTGAATTAGTCAAATATTTGAGTTACGTAATTATTTAAAATGGGGTTGATTTGGGGTGAAGCTGTAGCTTAGCAGTAGAGTATTTGTCTGTCATGAATGGGTTCTGGATTTGATGCCAGCATGGAAAACAAGCCCCTCAGACCTGAGCTATGTTTTCATTTATCAAGCAGTTGTCACAAAATATTGTGCTGTGTGCCTTCTGGACCACAAGGCCAAGGAAGGCAAGTCATACAGTGTTCTCTGAGCATGGTGTAGTTTTAGCATGCCTTGGTATCATGGACCAGGCAACTGGTTTGCAGCTCTGGCTTTGCCATTAGCTAAGGGTACTGTTAGGCAGAGAGGCCGACTTTCTGGTCTGTTCCCTTGTTAACACTCTGGCCTTACTAAGAACTTTTTTGGTTAGTTCGTTTTTAGGATCATGTTTTGAAAAATGTGAATACTGTCTTAGTTAGGGTTTTACTGCTGTAACCAAGGCAACTCTTATAACATTTATTTGGGACTGGCTTACAGGTTCAGAGGTTCAGTCCATTATCACCAAGGTGGGAACATGGCAGCGTCCAGACAGGCATGGTGTAGGAGAAGCTGAGAGTTCTACATCTTCATCTGAAGGCTGCTAGCAGGATACTGGCTTCCAGGCAGCTAGAAGTAGGGTCTTAAAGCCCACACCCACAGTGACACACTTACTCCAACAAAGCCACACCTCCCAACAGTGCCACTCCCTGGGCCAAGCAAACCATCACAAATACTAAACTTCATATAGAAATGTTGGATTTATTTTCCTTCTAGATTTTTAAGACTAGAGGTTCTCTGTGTAACCCTGGCTGACCTAGAACTTGATCTGTAGATTAGTTGGCCTCAGACTCACAGAGATTCTCCCTCTTCTGCCTCCCAAGTACTTACTTTTCTATTTAATTAAAATACATTTAAAATGAGGGCATTTTTCTTACTTTATTCAGGTTTTATATGAATGCAGAATAATTTTCTGGGTTTTGTTGTTCCTGTTTTGAGGCAGGGTTTCACCCTAGCTCAAGCTGGCCTAGAACTCATAAATGATGTGCCTTAGCTATCCCTGAGTGTTAAGATTACAGGTGTGAGAGCCACCACACCCAGCTTTCTATATGCTTTTGTGTATGCATATACCTGTTCATGTGTATGTGCTCTTGCATGTGTAGATGCCAGATTTATGTTGGCTGTCTTTCTCAGTTCTTCTCACCCTTAGTTTTTGAGACAGCTTCTCTTGCTGAACCTGGAACTCACTGATTAGCTTAACTGACTGCTCAGCCAAGTCGAGAGATATGCAAGTCTCTGCCTTCCCAACGTATCGCCTTGGCATCCACCCGTTCATCCCTCTATAGGTAGCAGGCTGGCTCATCTCTTAACACGTTTGTCATGTTTCCTCCTTAAAAGTGACTTCTCCAGATGGAAAGAAAAAGAAGGAAAAGTCTCACTGCCTATTAAAGTTTAAAATCAGCATATTCAGAATCGTGTATTAGAGCTCCTCTACCAGTTAACTTGTCAGTTTGTCCTTGTTTCTTTTGGCCTACGATGACCTTATCTGTCCATGCCTTTAAAATCTGTTACTCATTTCTGAGTGTTGTATTTATGTCTCATTTGTGTGTTGGCTTTGCTGGAGATCAACCCTAGACTTGCACATACTAGGTGCTGTTCCACCATTGCAGTATATCTGGGGTTGGGTGGGGGGAGAGTGGCCAAAGGGAGAGATTAATATGAATTGTGAATTAAGTTAAAAGTTTTGTTTATTTATTATATATAGTTTTAGGCATTATATATAGTATTAAGAGAATATTTTTGATAGTTAAGTTTTTCCCAGATAATCTTAGGGTTTTTAGATAATTATTTAACTTTATATTATGTGTATGAGTGTTTCTCACACTTACCTATAGGGACTACGTGAATGTTTTGTGCCTGTGAATGTTAGGAGAGGGTGTCAGTTCCCTTGGATTGGAGTTACAGACAGGTGTGAACTGCCATGTGGGTGCTGGGAACGGGACCCTGATCCTCCGAAGAGCAGCCTGTGCTCTTAACCACCAAGACTTATTATCTTTAGCCCTAGATACATTTATTTTGACTGGTATACAAAAATTATCATTAGAATGATGTGATGTTTCCATCTTATACAATATTTAAATTGGGTGAAACATATCTTTCAAATACTTAACTCTCTCCTTTTTTTTTTGAGGCAGGGTCTTGTATAGCCCAGGTTGCCTGTCCTGTTGCTGCCTTCTGGTTCATGGCCTAGATTACTGGTGTGTACCACCACACCTGGTTTTGTGTGGTACTGGCTCCAGCTCAGGGCCCTGCACATGCTGGGCAGGCAGTATACTGCAGCCCCAACTCCTCATTGCTTTGTAGTAAAACTTTAAGCTTTCTTCTGGTCTTGAAGTATGTAGAGGATGGCCATCCACCAGTCACCTGGCTGCGCACTAACATACCAGGAGTCTGGGTGGAGAAGGTTCTTAAAAGTGTTCTATTCATTTCAAAGGATAATTTCCTGAGAGGAGATAACTCCCGTAAAGTTCAGCACCAGCAACAGAGGAAACCTAGGAAAAAAACGAAGCCCCCTGCACTTACCAAAAAACACAAGAAGAAGAGACGGCGTGGACCTCGTCGGCCCCAGAAGCCCATCCCCCCTGCAGTGCCCCAAGGGAACCTCAGCATGCCCACCAGCGTCTCACTGCCAGTGGAGGCCTCACAGATGCGGTGAGTGGTGGCAGCCGTGGGGCTGCATGGTCTGCTCTCACAGCAGCTGCCCTCTGTGCTCCTGATGCTACTAACCCACCACAGCCCCTGAGCATCTCAGCTTAAAACCCTTTGAACAGTGGCATGTACAGATTTTACCAGTGTCTGACTAAGTTTTTGTTAACATTTATCAATGTCAGTTTCTTATTATAGCAAAGAAAATAGATGCTGAAATTGATAATTTAACTTTATTCACTCAGGTTCTTCTGTTTTAACTAAAATTACACATGTTAAAATAGAAGTATTTAATTAGAAATATGAGTTTTTTAAATTTTGGCAGACAAACATTTTGATTGAATGAATTTCAGTTAATTCTTGTCCATTTATTTCATTTTTAAAGTTATTATTTTGATCAGATTTGAAATTTTACTAAAACATAGATATACTCAATAGTGATTCATTTTACTAATTTGCAGTGGAAGTATACTCTAGTAATGATGGTCTAAATTATGGGTAAAGGCCGTAGGAATTCATGCCTACAGAGAGTGAGGCGTGTCTTTCTGCAATGCCCTGTCTTCAAATTTCCTTCTCATAAAGTGAAGGAAAAAATTTTTGAGACCTGTATATTCCCAGACATCCTCACCTCACTGTGCAGCTGAAGGTGAGCTCAACTTCTGACTCTCTAGCCTTCTGTACCCAAGTGTGGGGTCATGGGCACGTGCCACTACCAGCTTGGAAGGAGTTGCCATCTCCTGTTTGTACTGAATGCTTAGAGCATCTAAGGGGCGTTGGCTGATCCCTGAGGGAGGTGCACTGCGTGTGGGTGTCTGGGGACTAGCCGCCCTGTCTCCCTCCGCAGAAGCCCATCCACGCCCGAGCTGAGTGCTGATGAGTTGCCGGATGACATTGCCAACGAGATCACCGACATCCCGCACGACCTGGAACTGAACCAGGAGGACTTTGCTGATGTCCTGCCTCGGCTGCCGGATGATCTACAAGACTTTGATTTTTTTGAAGGTATGGTCAGTGTTTTACTTAGGAACTGATCTAGACATGGTTCATGAGAAGAGAAGTGAGTTTTATTTTTGGGTTTTTAAGACAGACTCTTTCCACATAATTGAGGCTGTGAACTCCCAATTCTTCTGTTACAGCTCTGGCATACTGGAATTATGCCCAGTGTCACTGAAACCATCCTAGAGATAATAGTAATGATAATAATTATTATTGCTGTGTGTGACCTGTGTGCGATTGTGCACAAGCATGCGTGAATGTGGAGGGTAGGGGACAGTACTCTCCTCCCGTCCTTACATGGGCTCCAGGCTCAGACTGTTAGGCCCGTGTGGCATGTACCTTCACCCACTAGCCCATCTTACTGGCCATTTCACTATTATTATTTTTTTAATACAATAGCCTTTTGCAGCATATCTGAAATGTTTTCCCTGATATAACATTCCTGTCACTATAAATAGAAGAAACAAACATCCCTCAAGCTGTTTTCCTTTCAGAAATTGGGCAGTATGGAATTTAGTTACTCATACTAGATACTTAGTGTACTGATACTTTAATAGCTATAGAATTTTGTTCCATTAAAATGAGTAATTTTCCTTAATGTTTTGACAGTGCTATTTAATATATTTTTTATTTGTAAAGAAAAGTTTATTAGAGTCTTTTTACAGCTTGACCTGTCTTTGGAGCCTGGCATGGTGACACAAGTCTGTATCCCAGCACTTGCGTACTTTGTAAGGTAACTCAAGGACCGAGAGATGGTTAAGAGCACTTGCCTCTGTTGCCTAGGACCCTTTTGGTGTCCTTATCAGGTTGTTCACTACAGCTTTCAGGGATCTAACATCCCCTTCTGGACACCACAGATATTGTACTCGTCAACAAGCATACATAGATCATAATTAGAAAGAGTAACTCTTAGAAAAGAAGAAGAAAGCTAACTTATGAAGGAAATTGAGAGTTTCCCATTATTTTTTGTTCTCATTTCTAGTTGGAAGAATCTAGGTACAGACAAAGTAATATTTACCTGTCTTGTTCTATACAGCCTTCATTTCTTTAGGTTAATGATACTAATATTATTATAAGTGAAAAATATGTATAATCAAATGGACATTGAACTTTTAATTGGCAGCCTTTAGACTTCCTAAGAAATTAATGCTCTGAGGGCTGGCGAGACTGCTTAGTTGAGCGTGTGCACTCTCCCAGAGGACCCAAGCTCAATTCCTAGCACCCATACTGGCAACTCACTACTGTTTGCACCTCCAGCCCCAAGATCAACATCATGGCCTCCGTAGGCACCTGTACACGTGTGACCAAAGTTCATGCAGACACAAGACTATTCATAAATAAACAAAAGAACTTAGCAGAGCCAGGAATGGTAGCACACACCTTTAACCTTGGCACTTGGTAAGCAGAGACAGGCAGATCTCTATGAGTTTGAGGCCAGCCAAGTCTACATAGCAAAATTGTGTCTGAAAACAAACAAACAAACAAACAAAACAAGACACTCCACACGGTAGATATCTAGCCATACATAAATAAGATGGTAGTTAAAATCCCAGGAGAATTGATGGATCAATATTTCATTGTCCTGCAGATCAATATTTCATTTTCTTCTAATCCCATCTCAAGAAACGTTTCTTTTCACAAAGGATTCTTTTTTTCTTTTGATATAGGGTCTCACTATGGAGCCCTGGCTGGCCTGGAACTCACTCTGTAGACCAGGCTGGCCTGGAACTCAGAGATCCATCTGTTCTGGCCTCCTAAGTGCTAGGATTATAGGTGTGCACCACCAATTCTGGCGAGAAGGACCCTTGTGAAAGGATAGTGTGAGATATTCAGATATGTGGTGTTTGCTGTATAAGTTGCCTGTGAGCTCTACTGACTCTAACGGCTTTGGTTGATGCAGGAAAGAACGGAGACCTCCTCCCGACCACAGAAGAAGCCGAAGAGCTCGAGCGGGCCTTGCAAGCTGTAACTTCTCTCGAGTGCCTGAGTACAATTGGGGTACTTTCCCAGTCAGACGGTGTGCCCGTTCAGGGGTTGTCAGATAGAGGAATGGGGGTGTTCTCCACGGGTACTGATGCTTCGGGAATCCAGTCCTTGAGTCGAGAAGTAAACACGGACCTAGGGGAGCTACTGAATGGACGTATAGTGCACGATAGCTTTTCTAGTCTGGAGCTGGACGAGAACCTACTCCATTCTGCTCCTCTGTCCAGCCCACCCACAGCCCTGGCAGGGCAGATCCAGGGGCAGTTCTCTGCCCCAGCCAGCGCTGGCCTTACTTCTGCCACTCTGCTCAGCCAGAGTGCGCTTGGGGAGAGAGCCTTCCCAGGACAGTTTCATGGCCTTCATGATGGCAGCCATGCCTCCCAGAGGCCACATCCTGCCCAGCTGCTGAGCAAGGCAGACGACCTTATCACCTCACGACAGCAATACAGCAGTGATCATTCACACTCCTCACCCCATGGAAGCCATTATGATAGCGAGCACGTGCCGTCGCCCTACAGTGACCATATCACCTCTCCCCACACATCTTACTCTGGTGATAATATGGCAGCTACCTTTTCGGCAGAGATGCCCATCATGGCGCAGCACTTGCTCCCCACACAGCTCGAGGTGCCACTTGGAGGAGTGGTCAACCCCAGAACTCACTGGGGGAATCTCCCCGTCAACCTTGGCGACCCCTCTGCATTTAGCAACCTCCTTGGCGCGGACGGACACCTTCTTTCCACTTCCCTCTCCACGCCACCCACCACGTCCAACTCAGAGACCACACAGCCTGCCTTCGCCACCGTTACCCCAAGCAGTTCCAGTGTGCTTCCGGGGTTACCCCAGACCAGCTTCAGTGGCATGGGGCCTTCTGCTGAACTAATGGCCTCCACCTCTCCGAAGCAGCAACTCCCGCAGTTCAGTGCAGCCTTCGGCCACCAGCTGAGTTCTCACAGTGGCATTCCTAAGGACCTGCAGCCCAGCCACAGCTCCATAGCCCCTCCTACAGGGTTCACTGCAACAGGTGCCACGGCTACAAGTACCAACAATGCATCGCCCCCCTTCCCCAGCCCTAACTGAGCGCGTCTGTACTGGCAGGCAAGTGGAACCCGGTGTTTTCTCTTTGTTTCCTCTTTTACATCCCTCTCCCCGTTTCCTACAGAAGATTTAAAAATGACATGGGGATTAGAGGGACACCCCTTCCCGGTTAACTGGTGGCCGTGCAGTGGACCTGGCGTCAGTGTTCACGCGTGCTCCTTAGCACTGGTGCTCATTCCCTCCCGGCGGGTCCGCTCGGCCTGGCGGGCTTTTTGGTGGCTCAGCACAGTGACTGGGTAGGATTGATTATTTTATTTTAATTTTAATTTTAATTTTTTTTATTTCAGCAAGTCCTAGAAGTGGAAGATACCTCAGATTACCAGTGCCCTTTACTGTCTCCTAGTGTTGAGAAAATGCTTCCCATTCTCTAGCCAGGTTTCCATAGGCTGTTGTGGATGGAGTGGTCCTGTTGAGACCCTGTGTAGCAGGTGGTGTGGGGACACAAATCGAAGCTCTGACCAACTGCCAAACACCACAGGGAGGCTAGGATGCCCTTCCTAATTAGGATCTGTTAGCTGGAAAGAACACAGTCTCTCAACTGCCTGTGCCTGCTTGTTCACCCTGTGTGTGTTGTGTGCAGTGCAGTAGCTCTCTCCTTGTGGCTTGTCTTTCCTCACTCCCAGAATAAGCATAAGGCTCGTCCCGCTCCTTCTGTCTCATACCTAGCAAGGTTTATCCTTCTTTCCTACTGAGTTGACTAAAGCATCTTGAACAGAGAGGGGTGGTCTCAGAGTGAAGCACCTTGCTCACTAAGATCAGCCTGTGAGGAAAGGAGCTCCAGGAGTCTGAGCTCATGTCAGAATAGGGAGTGCCATCACCCCCCCCCCCCCCCTTCTTCCTTGTGCATTTGTTTCAGAATTCCCCACTCATGGAACACATTTGTAGGTAGTAATGAAAGAAAATGGTTTGGTATGCAAAAGCACGCTAAACCAGATAGATTTGAAAGCTGACGCTAGGCCTGTTTGGTCCATCATTGGCTCCTAGTTTTTACATGTTTACAGTTGTGATTCTTTGGTGAGATTTGTGAACTGTGGAGGACACGTGTAGAATCCATGTACCAGTTGTGAAGTGATGTGTAATATCGGAAGGACACACATTTTAACAGTTCTTTCAAAGCAGAATTTGGAAATTAGACATAATTTGACTTACCTTAGGTACTTTTAAAATAATTTAAGTACTTAGGATAAAGTAAAATTGGAATTTTTTTTTTTTTTAAGTGTACCAAGGTTTGGGGTAAAACTCTTTTTGGGTAGTGCAGTAAGTTGGTGGCTGTGGACTGGTGTGAGGGGTTTCCTCTTGCCTGCCCACCTGCCTTCCCCTCCCAGAGCAGGGTGCAGCTTCGTGCTCTGCCTGGCTTTGCTGATGGGTCCCTGTCCTTTCATGTACCATTAGGTGTTCATACCTGAGCTCAACCTAATTTACATATGTATATTTTTAAAAGTAAGGCAACATATCTCCAAATGATGTGGTACAGTAATTCTTTTGTCAGGGACTGTCTGATCCTAACTCCTTCCTGCTAGGTAAAGGTTGGGATGTATTTTCCAACTTCTGCTGTGTGTGTTCTTCATGCCATGCTACGTCTAACCAGGCCCTTCTGTTGAAGGCTTTTCGTTCTCTGCCTTGTGAAGGAATGATGGTGATCAGCAGGCATTCTGTAGATACTACGTGCCTGAGCTTTTGGAGGGGAAGTGCCACATGAAATCATGATATGCCCTATTTTGTATTTACTGAGGTTGGGGAGGCAAAATATGTTTGTATTTACTTTTTTCCTTAAAAATCATGTTAATTAATTGCAACATTTATTTTTAATAGCTTTGCCTCTTTTGCATATTGAGAAATTTTTAAATTATAAATTATGTCACAAAGCAAAATTATGTTTGGTGTCACCATGCACTTCTTTTCTGGACTGTGAGAACAGCCTTTTGACTGCTGGACCTGTGAGCCCACGTCAGTAGGTTTCTTACTTTAGTACGCTGTGATGGGGTGAGAGTGAGTGGTTGCCTCACCTCAAAAGTGTCATTTTCTCTGCTAGGCTGTTCTCACCACCCACTAGAGTCATCATTAGATAACTGTATTCCCAGAAAATGCATTTTGTCTCCAGTGTGCATCAACTGAAGACTGTAGCAGAGCCGCACTCGGACTTCTCCTTATCAGCTCTTCTTTGCCAGGGAGAGGAGAGTCAGGAGTAGTCAATTTGGACTGTTATTGGCTATGTGTCCCTATATTAGCTGCTGAAAATTGTTTAGTTGTCAAAACTGAGTTTGCAGTAGGTTGCACCTTTTATTGTTTGCAATTTTCTGTTTTATGTGCATTTAAAAGCCCTTCTTTGCTTTCGAGTGAGGAGGCATGAACTGATCAGGAATGTTGCCAGCTACAGCTTCACGCCAAAAATATTGAGTAAGCTCCCTTTTGTTTAGATGCCCATGATGGCTTCTGAAGGAATACTGATAGCAGAGCGAATGAGTAGCAAAAGCACACTCCCTTCTGTTTTAGAGCAGACAGCCAAGCCTATCATTTGCTTTTTTTCTAGCTTTTTTTGTGAGCCCCCTGTTGGGAGATTATCTGTCTCTAAGCCCAGAGGTGTTTGTCCACTTTGTTACAACTCTAGTTGCTGAAACAATTCTAGTCTCTCAATAGTAGGTGGGTATTAATATGCAAAGAAAAATTCAGCATCTTTTATAATGCTTATATGAGATCATAGCACTTATGGTAAGGCAATACTGGAATCAAAAACAAACCCTACACAGATCCTGATGGGGTAGAAGCTAGTTTTAGTGTAGTGCTCAGTGCGCGAGAGACAGTAACAAAGAAGGCTCCCTCTGTCTCTGCAGGTTTCTGGGACCATTTATAAAGGCCAGTTCGTTGTGTTACTGTGATTTACCTTGGAAGTTGCTGCAGTTAGTGACTGCATATGTGCTCTGAGGATATGAATGTCAGCAACTGTAATCTCTGGTGCCTGAAGGGAAGATGGGCTCCTTTAATTGTTGATGTTATTTTAGTAATAATACTCAAGACACTTTTTTTTTTTCTTCTGTAAAAATGGCTTAGCAATTTTCACACCTGGGTAGGTTACACAGCTAGGGAACAATTCAGGACAATAAGTGGCAGTTACAAGTAGCCCAGCAAGTGATAGACTATGCAATGGACAAATCTTCTAGTTACCATCACATTGCTGAAAAGCAAAGGTGATTTTTCTCTAGTGAGCCTACTGTACGAGGTATTCCTGCTTAGAAATGACAGCAGTTCCCTGTTGGCAGGTAATGTGGTCTGATGCCCCTCTATGAAAAGAGTATGGTTTGATGAGAAGCAGATAGTCATTAGAGATGGAGTTGAGAAGTGATCATTTTATGTTGTCAAATAACTATTTATAAGTTTAATCTCTTAAAGTAAACCAGACTCTCGACTAAAGGTCAGAAAATCATTCCCTCTGTGAGTCACACTAAAACTCCTCCGAAGCTCACTGTCCACACAGCAAAGTTAGTCCTCTGTGAGGAAGGGGGTCATCTCCCTGCTAGATACAGGTATCCTGAGTGTTGAGTTTCTTTAACCTGAAAGAACAGTTTTCTGTTGGCTTGTTGCATGGCTTCTTATAAGTTGGCATTAGAGTTGAGTCACACTGAGTTGAAACCTTACAGTGTGTTCCTTGAGCCTGGCCTGCCACTGTGCTCTGGCATCCTGGGTGGCGTGGGTGGGTGGGTGGTTGTGGGTGGGCTTCCTCTGCAGTGACTGTCTAAAACCACTGCCTTCTTCTAGCGCAGTTCTCAGCATGGCTCTGCATTGTTTTGACATTGCAGAGTGGGAGTGAGGATATTAACACTAAACTGTTTAATAAATAGGTTTGGAGTTCATTACAATTTTAAAGTATTTACTTTTTAGTCTCCTTTTTAGACTTAAAAAAATTAAACTCTATTCTTTATCTGACATGTGTAGGATAATCTAGCACAGTGGTTTGTTGAATGGTCAACACAATTCTGCAGTGTAATGAGGAAACTTAGAAACATCTTTGGAAGAGAATTTAGTCGGAGTGAATGAATGTTCTCTTGTATTTTTTTTTCTCTATTGCTACCCACATTGGTCTATGGATTCTTCATGTCAAAATTATCTCATGGGAGACAGTCACTCATGAAAAGACATACTGTTTTCCCCCTTTCAACAAATAAAAAAATAACTGACTCTTCCCTGAAATTCATTAAAAAAGAAAAATAATGACTTAAAATTTTGGCTTCTTTAAGCTTTCTTATTATATTCTTGTGGAAACCAAAATCACACTTTAACTAAAGTTGTATTTTAAATGCAATCTTTCAAAATTTTTATAATACGGTGTCTGTGAAAAGCAGAGGCAGATGTTTGCTGGCCAGTGAGTGGAAGGACATTTCTGGGTCTTAGTTCTGCCTCTTGTAGTCCAGTGTCATAGATGCTGCAGCTGTGGGTAAATGTAGGAGCCTGTGGGCTTTCACTCCAGTCTTTATTCTTGGCTAGCTTCCCCTCTGCACTGTGGAAAGGAGCAAGTAAAATTGAGATGTGGCATTTCAGAGATTTGTCGTGACTTTATTTACCCTGTGTTCCTGAGTATCAGGAATGTTTTGAGTGGTTTGAAGAGCAGATCCGATATAATCTCTGGCTGACCTAAGTTAGTCTGAGAAGCAGTCTTCTAAGATAAACAAACGCTGCTTGACTCTTGGTGGCCAGCAGCACAGCATGTTTCCTTTTCTCCCTCCCCTCTGCCTTTTGCACGCTCATCCCCAGTGTTGCAGTGTGCTCGTGCACAAACATGACCACACTCATCTTGGCCCAGGAGTGGTAGGATCTTCTTTTGTTGGTTTTCATTGTTCTTCTTATGTGTTTGTTTGTTTGTTTGTTTGTTTGTTTGTTTGTTTGCTTTTTAAGCTGGGGACCACTGACCTAACTCTATATGCACCCCAAGTTCCCCATGGAAAACGTTTCAACATGCAGGACGGAAGGCACCAGTACAGCTCAAGGCCACACCGTCACTTTCCTTGGGGACTTAGGCTGATTTGCCCCAAATTGACTCCAGCCTGTATCATTTAGTACAGGCGGCTCCCGCGGGTCAATGCTGACACAGTGGAGAGCTTGACACCTGCTGACAGTGTGTGCCTCTGTTCCAAAGGGTTGAATCAGTTCTTCTCAACGGTGATAGCTCTTCTCACTGTCTAGTGTTGAGTATGTCTCAGGGATTCCTTGTGGAAATTAGGGCAGTTTTTAAAATAAAAAACTAGTTTTAAAAGAAACTAAAGGTGACTCCTCATTGATGAGAGCTCCAGAGAGAGAAGCGTTTGCTCTCACAGCCCCGTGGTGTTGCGTCGAGGACTTCTTTCTACGTCAGCTCTCATCTCAGCTTCAGCATACAGAATCCTTTCCCATCATGCACAGCTTTAAAACTTTTATTTAAAAACTTCCTTCCCCAATGAGCTTTCAGAATACTTATTGTAGATTTTAAGAGAAAAGGTATATTAATTTATGCTATTAACATCACCTCATAAATTATAAGTTTTATACTAAAGCTGTATTGAGTGTAATGAATTATGTTGCCTATGTGTTTTAATAGCTTAAAATTATATATGAGCTTCTTTTTATTTTTATTTTTATTTTTATTTTTTGACAAAACAAACTAGTGACGCACCTTTTTACACTGGATCTCTGCCGTGTCAAGGTGTATAGCTGTCCTTTGCTACCTTGCAGATATATAAAGAAAAGGATAACCTGGGGCCTCAAAATGTAGAACACCCTTAGACCGTTTATTATTGTTCATAGAGCTGTTGAGGATCATGTTCTTTAGCACATGATCTGTGGTTTACACTTAAGATGGCTAGACACGTAGTTACAGGGTAAATAGAAGCAAATAGATCAAGTAAAACCCCACTACTGTGGCTGGAATTTGTAAACTTACGTTTCTTAAGACCTCTTTTGTTTCCTATGGATTTATTCTTTAATTTACAGTTTATTCTGTAAGTTGAGAGGTAAAATAGAGAAATTAATAAATCTAGATGTTCTTAGTGTCTCATTCAGGAATGTTTTACCCCCCTCCTCACTAAGGAATTCCCACTGTGACTTAAAAATAGAGGTAAATTACTCGTGTGCATGTATGTGTCTGTGTTTTTACACACATGCAAAAATATACATCGGGGGCAGATGTGTGAGAGATGAATGTGTGCTTGTATAAAAATAGAAAGGTAACCGAATGTATTATAGAGATATGATTTATTTAGCTGAGGGTACTAGAGTTATTTTCCCATTGTTTCTATTTTATAAACATGCCATATTCTTTGCTATATTATGTTCAAAGGCTAGCTCTGATATCACGTGCATTTCCTATTAACTTTTGGATTAACTTATGATGTTTTTAAAGTGACATAAGAAAAAAGCAGATTCTAAGACCAGCCTCGTAGTCATAAGCATAAAAGTGTGTGTGTGTGTGTGTGAGAGAGAGAGAGAGAGAGAGAGAGAGAGAGAGAAACAGACCTAGATAGATAACAGCTCATTTATCTTTTGAAGTGATGGGACCAGAGATTTGTTGAAACATTATGTCTAGTAAATTTTCTTCATATTCCAAGTAATAAAGTAATATGTTTTCTTGGTCAAGTTCAGAAAACATAGGCCTTGGTGAGGAAGCTTTGCAGGGGCTGCTTTTAAGGAGTTGGTGGGCTCCATGTATATTTCAAAGCTGGTATGATTTCAGTTGTTTGCAAAATATGTTTTCAAACTGAATTGTGCCATTGGTAGTGGAGTGGAGCAGCCCAGCTCCGCCCTCTGGCTGTGGGAAAATCCCGCTACCTTCAGTGCTTACCTGAGTCATGTGGAAAAGAAAGACACATTCCTGTCCTGGGAGCTTTGTCAGTCGCTGTGCACTCTTTCCTGGAGCACCTGGTGATCGGAGACAGGCAACGAGAGCCAAGTGCTCCGTCACACTTACTCTACTATGAGAGCTCTATACTTAGATACGCCAGAACAACTCCCAGGAACACACTTGAATTGGCAGTCGTCTCTGGGGCCTCAGTTACTTCATCTTAGGTTCAGACAAAACCCAGGAAAGCTCTCCATGTTGTTTTTTACACTTGTGTTTTTGTAGCATCTCCCTGTTTCATTTACTCTTGCTTTCAGATTTTAACAAATCTACATATTTCTTGTACATATGCATGCAAACGAAAGAAGGGAGTTTGTACTGATGCCATTTCTCCCTTCAGTTGCTGGTTAATGGAATTTGCTAGACTCAATTCCCCCTTATTGAAGGGTGAGAACAGACCCTTGTTTATATCTGTACAGAGATGTGTATATGGGATGTGGTGGCACTTTGCTGAATGTGAACTTGCCTTGTCAATGGAAAGATTGAAAAAGTATTATGTTTATTTATACATTTGTATAAATCTATATATACACGTATGTATATGTGTGTGTATAGATAAAGCTATATACATATATTCCCTAAAAAATGTGTGTGTATAATAGATTAACAGCCTTTGCTAAGCAAGATTATGCATCTGTGGGAAATTCTGGGTTATTCGGCAAGCCAGTGGAAACGACGACAGTGTAGAGAACATTAAGCACGCTGAAATGGGACTCCTTTGGATTACAGTCACAATGACAGATTACATTGGTCACAAATGAATCTTTGTCTGGACTCTTCTTTCTCAGATTTTTGCTAGCTATTCTCTCATTACTTAACAATCACACATCTTTGCCAAGTTGTCTGTTGTCCAAGTGCTGGGCATGTGCAGAGCCACCCCCCTGAGGGCGGCCTTCTGGGCATGTGTGGAGCCACGCCCTGGCCGATGTTCCCCTTTTCCTATTTAGTTCTCTCACTAGACACCTTGGCATGAATATCTCAGCTGTCACTCACAGGCCTTATCAATGACATTTCCCCACAGTATACAGCTTTCAGTAATATTTTCTCTTAAGAATTGGGTAGTCATCAAAAATAAAAAGCCAACATTCAAACAGTTAATTTTCAATTTTTTAACTTAGGTAACTTTGGAGTATTTTACTTACATTGAAAAAACATAATTAATGACTTTATGATTGATATTAGTATTAGGTGTATTTTCACACTTATTATCATTTAAAGAGTTTGATTTGCTTTGTGTTTTAAATATAAATTTCCCATTTGAATTTTAACGAAGTATACAGACTCACATGGAAGCCTCTTGAGTTCTATAACTGACTCATGTTTCTCATGATGAACCACTCTCATGCATTCTTGGGTAATGAATTCTGCTAGATTTCCTTTGACTTTTCTCACAGTTGTGACATTCAGTTTTAACTCTGCTGCAGCTCTCTAGAAAACTTGCACCCTTATATATCGTGCCTTTAAAGCTCTTATGCACACACAGATAGAAGTGTATATATACATGCTGGCGCATGTGTACATACACTTTGGTATATACTCACACAGTATGTCTCCAGGATATATTGTGGGAGTGGACATAGAAATATTCAAAGGCAATGAAATGTTGCTCTCTAGATATATGTATATAAATAGTGTTGATATAACTGTACATACACGTGTATATGTATGAGTTCTATGGCAATCTTTTACATTTAGCAAAATGCTGCCCTACTGGAATATCGCCACTGCAGTGGCACTTGTATGTAATGATTTAAAAGACATTATCAAGAATTATTTAAAGAACATTAAAGGTCTCATCTAAAGACAGCCACACACTATTTATTTAGCTTCCTAGTCCTTTGATTGTTGTGTCTGTATAACTGTAAGGGAGACTGTCATTTTAAGTCACCACCCGTGTAGGAGAGCTGAGATTCACTCGGGTGCTTTGTATCCCTCCCCTCTCTGAAACAGTGATGTACCACAACCCAGCTTGTTTATCTCAGTTTTAAAGCAGTCCTAGTATTGCCATTGGTGTGTGTCATCCACCATGTCCTTGATCAACTTAATTCACCAATTTGCCTCTTCCTTTCATTAATAAATAATGATCGTTTTGATCATTTTGCCTGGGGGAAGCTAACTCCTCTCTTGCTGCAGGGAAATAGATCATCTAGCTGTTGTTCTGCCTTGTTCCAAGTTCACCATGGAAAGAAGATGGTTCTCATAACGCTGTCTTAAGCATAGTTTATTTTGCATTTATTTAAACATCTTACTTTTTTTTTTTTTTGAAAGAACTCTTGAGTTGCACATACTTGGCACAGATTTCTTTCCCACTGCCCTTCCCCACAAGATATCTTTTCATTGGTCCATCAGTTTTCCATACCAAACGCAAGAACATCAAGACGAAACTGTTAACTCCTGTTACTGTCTGTGAGGAGCTGGCGGCAGGTTCTACCTGGAGAATTTAGAGGGAGAGAAAGGTAGCCGGATAATCCTGAACCCTCCTGAGGAAACAGTTCACAGAGTAGCTCCCTGGAAACTGATGTCAGGATCAGCCTTTAACAGCAAGCCTCTTGGCAGAGGGCACTAACTAACCTGCTGCCCCAGTGTAAACTGAAACCAAGTTCCA
Organism: Mus musculus; assembly: GCF_000001635.26. NCBI lineage: Eukaryota > Metazoa > Chordata > Mammalia > Rodentia > Muridae > Mus > Mus musculus. The sequence continues at coordinate 63,048,497 of NC_000067.6, read as the reverse complement.
GTGGGAAATCAAGGGTGGGAGGTAGCCATTGGAAACCAGGAAAGGGCAGGCAGGCTGGACAGTCTAAAACATCTTTTAACAAACTAACTGCACGGTAGCAAGGACTAGCGGGTCGCGTTCTCATCCACCTTGGCACACTGTATGCTCCATATGCCATACATTCAGGACATAGGCAGGAGGACAGCTGCTTAAAGGGGACTTACAAACCAAGCACCTTCTCTCGTGTCTGTGTCACAGCTGCCACTCAGTTCCAGGCATGTACACCGGGGGCAACTTGTTTCTGCAGAGTACAAGGGGGCCGGCAGGCTTTGGAGCGGCCTACCCTTGGCCTTGCCTGTGGTTTCGGTGGGGAGGACACATCTGGGGACATGATGGGGCTTTTGGTTTGTGATTTCCCTTTAAACAGGAAGAGATGGTTCACATTTTCCATATATATATCTCAATGAATGTACTGTATTACTGTTTTAAAAATTTGATGAAATAATAATGGATTGGTCTCCTTTTGTTATCTGGTCTTTGTTTAATTTGTTTAAGGGTTTTTGTATACAAAAGTTTACATTTTTATGTATATTTTTCTTGTGTAAAAACTGATGTAATATGTGTATAAAACACTTGTATGTATTATCTGTATATAGTGTGACAAAATGATTTTTCTTTCTTTCTTTTGGATGTATTAATAAATCTTGCTGTGAAGTAACCTTGCTTTTATTAATTATTTTCTTTACCTGGACAGGGATGGAAACCCCTGATCCAGGGTAAGAACTTCTTCCTGTTTGTTCCTGGTCTCTGAGACAGGGTCCTTCTGCATCCCAGACTGGCCTGCAACTTGGTGTGTGGTCCAGGTTCTCACCTGTATTCTGGGGTTACAGGAATAAGCCACTGTGCCCACCTAGGTTTTATTTTTATGACACTGAAGTTTTACCATGTACCTCTGGATGTCCTGAAACAGTGTATTCAAGTGGGCCTCTGACTCTTGTCACCCAAGTCCAGGGATTACAGATATATGTCATTATACACAGCTTCCTTTTATCCCTGTTCGAAGGCAGGGTCTCTGTGTAGCCCTGGCTATCTTGGAACTTGCTCTGTAGACCAGACTAACCTAAAATTCACAGAGATATGCCTGCTTCTGCCTCCCAAGTGCTGGAATTAAAGGCCTGTGCCACCATGCCCGGCTTCCTTTTTCTTAAATAGGTTTTTAATCTATTTTATCAACAATTCTAGGAGATATATTCATGATCTTTATGGCTAGCCTAACAAATTACTATTAAATTGGCTTAAGTTATATTATTTAAGTTTAAAATTGTATTGAAACTACTGTATCCCACACACAGTGGGATTATTGCAGTCTAAATTTATTTCATTCAATCAGAAGCTGATTCATATTCATACTTTCTCTCTGTTTTTTTTTTTTTTTCTTGGTGATTTATGTATCCCAGGTCATCTGGAACTCACACTGTGTATTCCAGGTCAGTTGGAACTTACACTGTGTATCTCAGGTCAGTCCCTGGCTTGCTCTCTGCTCCCTGTCCCTTAAACCCAGCCCCGTGATGTTGTGTTCAAGTGCTGGGTCCAAGGCCCTGTGAGCAGAGTCTTCTGAGACCATGAGTGAAATAATTCATTCCTCCATTACAACAGCAATGTAAAAGTAAGGACAGAAAATTGGTCATCGGAGTGTTTGTTGCTGTGACTTCCTGACTGTCGTTTCAAAGCCTTTAAAATGGTTTTGGGGAGGAATTTGAAAGAGCTTGGTGGAGTGGGCTGCAAGAAGCCTAGGACATTGTAGTCTGAGCCTCGTGGTTCTTGTTGGAACCCAGCAGTTTAGAAAACTGAGAAGGGTGTGGACAACAGCAAAGACTGACTAGGAGACTTTTGGGGAGAAATAAGGTTCTACTGCTACTTGGATTAGAGGTCATCCTTGCTAGATTCTAGCAAAGAATACACATACACATACATATACACATACACATACACATACATATACATATCTCCATCTATCCATCCATCCATGTATATGTCCATGCCCATAGCTAAGGCTAAATTTAAAATCAAGGACTTTGCAAAGAGTGGCTTTATTCAATTTTTTTTTTTTTTTTTTATGGTTACACTGTAGCTATCTTCAGACAAAGCAGAAGAGGACATTGGATCCCATTACAGATGGTTGTGAGCCACTATGTCGTTGCTGGGAATTGAACTCAGGATCTCTGGAAGGGCAGTCAGTACTTTTAACTGCTGAGCCATCTCTCTAGCTTGCAAAGGGTATTTTTTTTTTTTTTAAATTTTATTTATTTTATTATTATATGTAAGTACACTGTAGCTGTCTTCAGACACACCAGAAGAGGGAGTCAGATCTTGTTACGGATGGTTGTGAGCCACCATGTGGTTGCTGGGATTCGAACTCTGGACCTTCGGAAGAGCAGTCGGGTGCTCTTACCCACTGAGCCATCTCACCAGCCCCGCAAAGGGTATTTTTAAGTCCGGGTAATGTTTAGGTCCTTGCATGGATATTGGTGACTGATTTCAGCCAGGTTTACAGTGAAAACTGAGAGAAAAAAAAAAGAGCAAAAGACTTGGAAACTGTAGTTGGATCTGAAAAAGAGTAGGTTATAGGGAGAGAAAATGTGGTCATTGAATCAAAGTGGTACCATTAAAAACAAATAAGAACAAACCTAGCTAACTTCTTAAGCTTGGAAATATTAATTCATACTCATTTAGTACACTAATTTTTTTCTTTCCTTTCTTTTTTTTCTGAGTTAGTATATGAAAGCTTTCTTCAACTTCCTTATTGATGACTATACAAACCAGGTCAGTTTTCTCTCAAATGTGGTATTCATTACTTAGTCCCATGCCTTATGTCTTTCGAATACTCTAGAATGGCTCTGTCAATACTACACTTATCTGAAATTGTAAGTTGAAAGCCTCTGACTTTATTCATGATGACTATTTCAAAAATTAATCACCCCATGCTAGCAAGTAAAACTCCAGTACTAGGAATCGGCTACCTCTTTTGGAGCTGTTGGCTAAGAGTCACATATACCTCCAAGTATTACAGACTATTGCCAATGCTCTTAGTTACCTCTAGAACTTGGTGGTAAGACCTTATTGCATAAGATACCATACATGGAGCACTCAAGCTGGTACCCACCTGAAAGTTTCATCCCCACAGGCTAGTTCTCATGGTGCTGGAAGGTGCCGAGCAAGCCACTGGAAGAGAAAAGCAGTCCTTAATTATTATCCAGCTGTGAACCTTTCAAGGGGGAAAGGCCTCTTGTGGGTGGGACCATCTCTGGGCTGGTAGTCTTGGTTCTATAAAAGAGCAGGCTGAGCAAGCCAGGGGAGGCAAGCCAGTAAGGAACATCCCTCCATGGCCTCTGCATCAGCCCCTGCTTCCTGGCCTGCTTGAGTTCCAGTCCTGACTTCCTTGGTGATGAACAGCAGTATGGAAGTGTAAGTAAGCTGAATAAACCCTTTCTTCCCCAACTGCTTTTTGTTCATGATGTTTGTGCAGAAATAGAAACCCTGACTAAGACAGTGGCATGAACGTTGTGGATGTAACTAACCATTTTCTTAGGTCTAAGGCTAGATTCACAAGACTGTGATCCATACCTGGCACTTTTAAAGAGACCAAGAGTTTGTATCTATATAGGTTATAGGTCCTAAGGGAGAACGCAGTACTATTACCCTGCTAAATAGACATAGTATTAAAATGACTCTTAATGACTTATTCCTATGCCCATAGATCAGAGCATCTCTCAGGTTTTCTCAGAGAAGCGGCTCCTTGGCATTATATCGCAATTAACACAGACTCTTGTGGTTCGAATGAGAAAGGCCTGCCATGGTAGCAGGCATCTGAACACTTGGCCCTTGGTGGCACTGTTTGGGGAGGGTTAGCTGGAGCAGACTTAACAGAGGAAGTGCATCACTGGGGGTGGGATTTGAGCTTAACATAGTCCTACTACTTCAATTTTTTCTGTTTACTTCACACTTGTAGTTCAAGTTGTGAGCTCTCGGCTTCTTATTCTTATTATAACTGCTGCTTTTTACGGCACTTCTCTGCCATGATAGGCTCTTCTCCCTCTGGAGCTGTAGAGTACAAATAAACTATATACATACACACACACATACATACACATATATATTAATTCTAGAGATAGATAGGTAGATAGATAGATAGATAGATAGATAGATAGATAGATAGATAGATACATAGATAGATACATAGATAGATACATAGATAGATACATAGATACATAGATACATAGATAGCACTCCTACATAGAAAAGAACCGGGCTATAATCCCAGCACTCGAGAGACCAAGACAGGAAGGTCAAGAGTTCAAGATCATTCTCAGTTGTGAACAGCAAATTTAAAGCAGCCTGGGTTATATGAGACCCTATATTACCCAGAGTCTTCACTGAGAGAAGGGATAGGGACACAATGCTCACCTAGGGCTGTCTAGAAAATTGTTTCCCCAGGATTAACGTCACTGTGTTCATCTGCCCAAGGACCTAGAGACTATTGCAGCTCATGGTCCAAGGGCTGGAGGCAGGCCTTGACATCATCTGTGTGTTCATAGCTTTCTGCAAAATGCAAGAGCATTGAGGTTTTTTAATTCCCATCAGATTTCAAAGGAAACTCTGTGAGGACAGGCAGTAGCCAGGATAGGCAGCTCTGAGCCTCTGAGAGCAAATGTGAGTTTCTTGGATGTTGGCAGTGCCAGGGATGTAGAACCTTTGTCAAGAGAAGCCTCATGTAATGAATGAGTAACATAGAGAGGCCATGTGAGCCACAAATGGGATAGTGGAGTAGTCATAAGGATGGGACTGCTCAAGCCCACGGGACTGTACATTATGTATTAGGATTCTCCAAAGTAACAACTTATAGTCTCCCCCCCTCTCTCTCTCTCTCTACACACACACACACACACACACACACACACACACACACACACAGGTTTTATTGGACTGACAGACTGCAGTCCAGCTAATCAAAAAATTGTTGACTGTGGGCTCTAGTGACAGTAAAGAAGTGGATGTGCTAGGTAAGGGCAAGCAGGCTAAGGGCACAAGCTTCCTTCTACCATGTCTTAGATAGGCTTCCAGCAGAAGGTGTGCCTCAGAGTAAAGTCTTCCTGCCTCAAGCTCTGGATCAAAGGTTGTGTCTTCCTACCTCAACGGTCCAGACTAGAAATGGATTCACTCACTTCAAACCAAACAGAAAAATCTCACAGGTGTGCCCTCCATTCCTAGATAGTAGTTCATTCAGATATAGTCAAGTTGACAACCAGGAATAACTACTTGTCCTTCCTAACACTTCTCTTATTCCTTGCTTTTAGGATGGGGAATATTTGCCCTATGCCATAGTATATTGGAAATAATGGAACTTTTTTTTTTTTTAAAAAACTTTTACAGGGACTCACAGCTAAGAGTTGACCTTGAATTTCAGAAAAGTCTTTGCGTTTGGACTTTTGAATAGTGTTGGCTCTGTTTTTCTCCTGTCCTGGCTTGTGACTGCTGTTGATTAAACTTGTGCAGTGATCACTTCACAGTCTCCCGAGTTCCAAACCCCTCTTCCTCATTCCCCATATGAATTCTTATTAGAACAATCCCTTCAAGGCAGTCCAAAATGGCGCAAAAGTAACTTTATGATTTTTGAACTAACCCTCCATTAATCCTGCATTAATTTGATTCCTACTCCCCTACCAAAAGGTCTTTTCTCTCTCCCTTCCTTCCTTCTTCCTCCCTTCCTCCCTCCTCTCCCCGCCCCTTTCTTTTTTCCTACGGGATCTCTCACAGAGGTTGCCTGCCCTCTGGCGTATGGTATAGTTTTCAAGGCAGTCCAAACTCCTCCAGTGCCTCTTACCATCTCTTTGAACAAGATTTCCTTGTGTGATCATCAGCAAATGCTCGTCCCCTCACAGTCCTGTCTCTCAGTCCCACTTCCCTGCATGCACTTCTGAGCACACCCCGCCTGTGCTCTGTGGACCTGGGGCGCTGCAACCTGTGAGCGACCTCCCTGGGCATATACAGATACATCTTTATTCAAGCCTACTCCATCATACTGGAAGAACATATTTCCTCACCAGAGAAGCCCTCAGTCACATTTCTGTAGCAGCATTCACTCCTACAATTCATTCTTCTCTGAGAACTTATGCTTGTGAGAGTTTTTCCTTCTCTTTATGTGGGATTCCTGTAAGTAGCTTCTGCAGTCCTGGCTGGGTGGACATGCATGACTTTAATTTGGGTTTCTCTTATAAGCTTTTTATTTCCTCATTGACTTTTTAAAAAAGTTTAAAACATACATACAAGTAACAGAGATTAAGCAGGCTATTTAAGAATATATACATGTAAATATGTATATATTATATATATGTATATATGTGTGTAGAAACAATTAATAAAAGAAGAGGCCATGAATTTGAAGGAGAGGTGCATGGGAAAGTTTGGAGAGAGGAAAAGGGAGGGAAAACTTATGTAATTATATTGCAAACTAAAAAAATTGAACAAGTAAGTTTTAAAATTTTAGATGTAATTCATATACCACAAAATTCATCCATGTTTTCAATGTACAATATAACTCACTGATTTTCTACTATTATAGTAGTTTTAAATTGTAGTAAGTATATTATCATAGCTATTATACATTCAAGTATATATTATATATCAAGCATGTCCCCACTCACCAGGTCCCCTTCTTTCCACCTGCCTACCCTCCCTCTAGTCCTCTTTGTTCTCTGATGCTTGTATCTCTGCTTTCATGGCATGTGTGTGTGTATGTGTTATTCTATATTTCCACATATATAAAGCCTAGGAATCTCAAAGTGGTGGTAGCATGTATCTTTAATCCCAACACTCAGGAAGCAAAGGCAGGCAGATCTTAAGGCCAGCCTGGTCTACAGAGTGAGTTCCAGGACAGCCAGGGCTACACAGAGAAACCTTCTCTTAAAAAAACATAAATAAATAAATAAATAAATAAATAAATAAATAAATAAGCAAGCAAAAAATAGTCTAGTACTCTTAAGTGAGAATAGTAGAAAATACATGTTCTCTTTCTTTCTGAGACAAGACTAGTTTGCTCAATTTTCTTATCTCTAGCTACATCCATTTTCCTGGAAATGATACAACTCTATTCTTCTTTATGACTATTTTGTTGGATTTTCTAAATATTTATTCATTATTATACATAAGTTCACTGTAGCTGACTTCAGACATACCAGAAGAGGGTGTCAGATCTCATTATGGATTGTGAGCCACCATCTGGTTGCTGGGATTTGAACTCAGGACCTTCGGAAGAGCAGTCAATGCCCTTAACCCGCTTGAGCCATCTCACCAGCCCCCATTTTGTTTGATTTTGAGACGAAGTATCCCTGTGTAGCTTAGGATGGCCTACAACTTAGTATTTAACACAAGCTAGCTGTCTTAGTTTGGGTTTTATGTGCTATGAAAACACACCATGACTAGGGCAACTCTTACTAAAGGAGAACATTTAATTGGGGCTGGCTTACAGTTTCAGAGAATTAGTCCATTATCATCATGGTGAGAAACATGGCAGAGCCCAGGCAGACATGGTGCTGGAGAAGGAGTTGAGAGTTCTATGTCTTGAGGCAACAAAAGGAGACTTGAACATAGGAAACCTCAAAGCCTGCTCCCACAGTGACATACTTCCTCTAGTGAGACCACACCTAATCCAACAAGGTCACACTTTCCAACAGTGCCACCTTCTGTGGGTCTATGGGGACCAATTACACTTGAACTACACCACTAGCCTTGAACACAGGCTCTCCCTCCTTATCATCAATGCATGACCACACTTAACTTCCATTGTCTATAGACACACTTTCTTTATCCTTTTTTCCTCTGTGCTGGACACAACAACAATGTTGGTTTCATTGATGTGCAATTATCTCTGAGATGTTAACTTAGAGAGTAGTATCGTTGGGCCAAATGGTTGATGTATTTTTAGTGTCTAAGGAAACCTCCATACAAGCTTCTATATAGTGGCTGCACTAGTCTATATCCCCATCAGCAGTATATAAGTTACCTTCTGTCCACATCATAAGCACCATTTGTTTTTTTTTTTTTTTTTTGATTCATTGAGTTTCTTACATGCATACAACATATTTTAATCACTCAACTCCTTACTCCTCCTCCTAACTTTTCTTGGACCCATGCCCCATATATCTCTAACTTCATGTCCTCTTCTTTTAAAAAATAATAATCCTCTGAATCAATCTGTGCTGCCACATGAGTGTGGAGCCTTCTCCAGAGCATGGTTAACCTACCAGGGAACACACCTTTAAAGAGATCCGAGGCTCCTTCCTGTAGCGCCCATCAGTTGCTAGTATTGCCTCAGCTTGAGGTAGGGCTTGTGAGCCCCTTCCCTTCCATGCTAGAATTGTGACTGGCTTCATCTTATGCAGGTTTTGTACAAATAACCAAAGCTGCTGTATGCTTATGAATGCAGTGGTTATATCCAGAAGACACTACTTTGCCCTGGTCTTCCCCAGCCTCTGGCTCTTCCTCAATGTTCTCTGAACCTTGGGGTCAGGAGTATGATGTGGACATGCCTTTTATGGCTGAACACTTTACAGACACCTATTCCATGAATTTTGATGTGTTGTGAGTTTCTGTGCTAGCCACCATTCACCATATGAAGAAACTTCTCTGATGAAGGCTGAGGGCTGCACTAGTCTATGGGTTGAGGGATGTGTATTTATAGGGCAATTTTATACTACATCCATTTATGAAATAATAGTAGCAGGTTCACCCCTAGAGCTTATCATCTCCATGGCCATAAGTTCTTGGCCAGATTTCTTCCTGTAGAGAAAGCCTTAAATCCAACCAGAAGGCAGTTGACTATTCCCATAACATTTGTGCCACTGTACATGCTGGGGCATATCTTGCCATGTTGTTGTTATTGTAATTTGCAGGGTTCACAGCTGGGTGAAAGTGTAGATGATTTTTCTCCCCTGGAAACCCTCATAGCATCTTGGTACTGTGAAAACTACCCAACAGAGAGGAAGCTTCCTGATCAGTACCAACTGATTTCTCCCTGTTCTAGGACCAAAGTCTATTGTGTCTTCAGCCATAGAAGGAGCAAAAAGAGCAATGGCAATAGCCTGTATTGTTTGGAGGGGTCTCCAGGTCTCCACTCATCCTAGGGCAACAACTTGAGAGTAGGTGTCTCATGCCTAGCACTAGGCTTTTATTCCACATCTGCCACTGCATTTTTGCTTTGCTTTTTTTTATGTGTTTGGGTGTTTTACTTGCATTGATTTCTGCGCACACTGTGTATGCAGTGCCCACAGAGGCCAGAAGAGAGGCGTCAGATCTTCTGAGCTACCTGAGCTACTACTGTGTGGATGCAGGGATCAAACTGAGGTCATCTGGCAGAGCAGCCCGTGCTCCTAACTTCTGAACCATCTCTCTAGCCCAGTGTTGATCAGGCTTTTTATTTGGCAACCTATGACTTGTGGGAGTACAAGTAATTATCCCCTTTGTAGAATAACTCCAATTTAACTCTTTTCTATGTATTAATTAATTGATTGATTAATTGGTTTTTGTTATTTTGAGACAGGGTTTCTTGAGTAGCCTTGGCTATCTTGGAACTCACTCTGTAGACTGGGCTGGCCTCACACTTACAGAGATCCACCTGCCTCTGCCTTTCAGGTGCTAGGATTAAAAGCATGCACTACCACCACCTGGCTTTATATGTATTATATATAAGCTATGCATTATATGCATTATAAAATAGTAGGGTTCCATATGACTTGTTCAAATGCCCTTAGTGTTACTATCCCTCCTGTCCTAGTTAGGGTTTCCATTGCTGTGAAAAGACACCATGACCAATGCAACTCTTTTTTTTTTTTTCCTCAAAGTGATTTTATTGCTTGTGCATACAACAGCATTTATGCCTTTAGAGCAGAGGCTGTGGACAACTCATCTCATATATCCAATTGGGTGGGAGCACCCGCTTAGTCTTATACTATAGAGCCAACTGGTGAATTCTGCTATCAGAATCAGGCAGAATTTAGCATCCTTATCCTTTCTGTTCCCTCAAGGTGCTTCCAGACAGCAACTGTTTTCTTAATCAAATGGTAGGTCCAAAGGGAGATCAGGGGCAAGGCCTTTGGACTTAAGGATTCTCAAGATTTTATTTACAGTCACAAAACGGACCTGTACCACACTGTATGAGTCCCTCAGGATCACAACTATATGGGAGGGACTCAGGCCTTTCTTGGCCAATTTGTAAATCTGTTCCTTCACGTTTTTCAGCCACGTGGGAACGCCATGTGCAGAGCTTGAGCACAGGAGTCTCAAAGCCCACCTACATAGTGACACACTTCCTTTAACAAGGCCACACCCCCAACAGTGCCACTTCCCATGGGCCAAGTGTATTCAAACCTTCACACCCCTCCCACCTTTTCTTCTACCCCTCAACCCCTGTTGTTATTCTCTCTTCTCTTCTCTTCTCTTCTCTTCTCTTCTCTTCTCTTCTCTTCTCTTCTCTTCTCTTCTCTTCTCTTCTCCTCTCCTCTCCTCTCCTCTCCTCTCCTCTCCTCTCCTCTCCTCTCCTCTCCTCTCCTCTCCTCTCCTCTCCTCTCCTCTCCTCTCTCTCTCTCTCTCTCTCTCTCTCTCTTTCTCTCTCTCTCTCTCTCTTTTTTGGTGTGTTGTCTTGTTTTGTTTTATTCTATAGAGGATTTCTCTGTGTAGCCTTGGATGTAGACCAGGCTAACCTTGAATTCAGAGATGCACCTGCCTCTGCCTCCTGAGTACTGGAATTAAAGACATTCACCACCCCTCCCTTCCCCAACCACTGCTTATTATTATTTCCTTTTTTTTTTAACTGTTGGAAGCAATTTATTTGCTATTTATTTATTTATTTATTTATTTATTTATTGTGAGTACACTGTAGCTGTCTTCAGACACACCAGAAGGGGGCATCAGATATCATTGCAGTGGTTGTGAACCACCATATGGTTAATAGGAATTGAACTCAGAACCTCTGGAAGAGCAGTCAGTGCTCTTGACCACTGAGCCATCTCTCCAGCCCCTACTGTTATTTTCTTAATGACTGTTGTTCTTACTGGGGTGAGATATAATCTTATCTTCATTGATTTTAAAAGGTAAATTTTTTTTTCTAGGTTGTTAGATGGAAGTTATTTATTCTCAGGGTTTAAAATACATTACTTCATACTTTTGTGGTGTTTACGTTTTCTGTTAAGTGAGATCTGATGTTACTCTGGTAAGTTGGACTTTGTAAGTAAATTGGCATTTTTCTCTTGAAACAGTTAATATTATTGTTTTTGTGTTGTGCTGTATATACATTTGGAAGCCCATATAACATGAGTATTTTTTTCTAGTCCTGTTTACTTAGAATTCTTGTACATGGATTTTTTTTCCCCAGGATTCAGGGAAACTGGGGCTGTTATTTTATTGGATAGATTTTCTGTGTCTTTATTTTGTATCTCTCCCCCTTCTCTACCCCATGAGTTCTTAGGCTTGCTCTTTTTATCATGTCCTAGAGGGTTTTTTTTTTTTTTTTAAGTTTGGTCATGATTGTTTATCTATCAATTTTCTTGTTGTGAGTGTGTGTGCATGTGTGTGTGTGTTTTATGTTCACATGTATATGTTTGGGGGTCAGAGGTGGACAACTTACAGGAGTCACTTCTTTCCTTTCACTATTTGTATTTTGGGGGCTCATCTAAGGTTGTCAGGCCTGGTAGCAAGCACCTTAACCTGATGAACCATTGCAAGCCCTATTTATTTTCTTAATTGCTGTCTGAATATAACATTTCCTCAGCCTTATTCTTAATCCCCGTTATTCTTTCTTCTGCATGATGCAGCTTATTGGTGACACTTTCCACTGTGTTTTTATAATTTGATTTACTGAGTTTTTAATATCCAGTATTGTTGAGTCACCTTGCCCCACCTAATTTCAATTTTTTTCATTGAATTTCTCATCCATGGCTTGGACTCATGTTCAGATCTTTCATTGAATTCTTTATTTCATTCATCTACTTATTTGAACTCTCTTTGAGGTCACTAATCATTTTTAGAATTTTTAAAAATTTTATTTCATGTGTATGAGTACTCTCCATGCATGTATGTCTCTGTACTCCTACATGCTTGGTACACATAGAGGCCAGAAGGTGGTACTGGATATCTAGGGACTAGGGTCATAGACATTTATGAACTGACATATGGGTGCTGGGAATTGAACCTGGGTCCTCTGGAAGAATAGTCTGTGCTGTCAAGTACTGAGCCATCTCTCCAGCCCCTTATTAGTCATTTTTTGTTTTCTTTAGATTCAGCAAGGGGCAACCCCTTACTTCTGGGGTTGTTCAATTGCCTTACTTTTTCATAGTTCTCATATTTCTGCTAGAATTGTGGACATTTTGTGAAGAATGTATTTTTCACAACATATCTTGTTTTTTTCTTTTCTTCACTTGTTTTATGAGTTCTCATTATGGGCCAGGTTCTCTTGGGCTTATGATCCCCATAACCATTTTTGAGGGGAAGAAGCAGGCAGCAGTAACAAAAAGTACCATCTGACAGCAAACACGGTATTATAATGAAGTGATTCCAGCATCTAAGATCATAATCAGCATCATAGCACATACGGGCCAGCATGAGCTATATAGGGAAACACAAACAAGCACACCAGCCAAACAAACCAAACAAGCCAATGCCATAGGGAAAAAGAGAGAGAGGAGCAAGGAGAGAATAAAATAAAAGCCGCAGAGACAATAATGAGGGAAAACAGACTAATAGTAAATACAAGGGGAGACACAACACCCTAAAACCAAACCAAGCTAAACAACAAAACCTCACCTATGTTCCCTCCCAGCTAAGGAAAGCTGGCTTTACCTTAGGCTTATCTTTTGGAGCTCACTGTGTGGGTGGTATGGCTGCTTCTCTCTCAGGAGACCAAACAAGTTAAACTAGAAATGGCTGTTTGCAGCCTGGACTCATCTTCTATTTCTTTTCAGCAGCTACCCTCAAATTTCTCATGCCAACTGAGCAGGACTGTGCCCAGCCTCGAAGCTCAGATTGCCTCTCCATCTCTGTGCCTGGCAGTCCCTCTTGACCCTAGCTGGTGAGTTGTACACGTGGCTGATACCTGTGTTCAGGATCCTCGGAGATCCCAGTACATGTTACATTTACAATGGATCTTTCTTCTATTCCCGGAGTTTATGCTGTTGTAAACACCACTCGGTGGTTTGGCTCTGCTGCTGCATGGGCAGCTAGCAGTCTCCGTACACACATCTACATCCACAAGTCTGACCCCATATCATCACCAGGTTCTTGGGGTGAAGAAGAAGGGAGTCTCTGAGGCTTTGGGATAAAAAGAAAACCCAAACCAAAACAGCAACAACAACAACAAAACCCCAAAACACCAACAACAGGATCTCTTACAGTCTGTAGCTAAGAAGTTTGAATACAAAACCTATCCCAAGATTGCCTCAAATTTCTGGTGATCATCTTGTAGGCTAATATATCTGGCTACTCTATATTTGTCTGTGCATATTCTGTGTGTTCAGAGGCACATATGTGTGGCTGTACATGTAGGTGCATGTTCATTTGTGTGGAGAGTAGATGTCAACCTCAGGTGTTGTCTTAGTCAGGATTTCTATTCCTGCACAAACATCATGACCAAGAAGCAAGTTGGGGAGGGAAGGGTTTATTCAGCTTACAATTCCATACTGCTGTTTATCACCAAGGAAGTCAGGACTGGAACTCAAACAGGTCAGGAAGCAGGAGCTGATGCAGAAGCCATGGAGGGATGTTCCTTACTGGCTTGCCTCCCCTGGCTTGCTCAGCCTGCTCTCTTATAGAACCCAAGACTACCAGCCCAGAGATGGTCCCACCCACAAGGGGCCTTTCCCCCTTGATCACTAATTGAGAAAATGCCTTACAGTTGGATCTCATGGAGGCATTTCCTCAACTAAAGCTCCTTTCTCTGTGATAACTCCAGCCGTGCCAAGTTGGCACAAAACTATCCAGTACAGGTGTCATACTTAAGGATCATCTACCTTGCCTTTTAAATTGGTTTTTAATATATATTTTTGGTTTTAGTAACTAATTTTTTTACTTGGAGGGTTTCATTTGTGCATGCACATACATGGAGGTCAGAGGACAACCCATAGAAGTCTATTCTTCTTCCATGTGAGTCCAGGAGATCATACTGAGGTCTGGTAGCATGTGTTGCTTTCTGGTCTATCTCCCTGGCCCTATCTCCTTCTGTTTTGAAGCAGGGTCTCCCACTGGCCTGGAGTTCAACACGTAGGTTAAGGTAGTTAGCCAGAGGCTCAGGGCTCTGCCTCTCTGTCTTCCAGTGCTGAGTTATACCATTATGCCTGACTTTTTTTTTTTTTTAACATAGGTTCATTGTTGTGTTTTATAAAAAGACCAGAATATGTTTTATGGAGTTCAGTATGTTGAAGTAGGAGGGGTGCCTTGGCGGGCCCATGCTGAGGCATCCCTTCTCTCTGAGGTACAAGTCATATAATGGGTAGACTACAGAATAAGGTTTATTTGGGAGCATGGGAAGGGGAATTGAGAAGAGAGTAGAGGGAGGGAGGGAGGGAGGGAGGGAGAGAGAGAGAGAGAGAGAGAGAGAGAGAGAGAGAGAGAGAGAGAGAGCCCAGGAACAAGTGGAGGCGGGTTAGGGGGTAGGGGGAAGGGGAGAGAGGGAGAAAAGAGTCAGAGAAAGAGAAGGGGCAGAGAGTGAGGAGGGGCCAATCAGCCCCTTTTATAACAAGCCAGGCCTACCTGGCTGTTGCCAGGTAACTGTTGGGCAGAGCATAGAAGGAAATTCATGAAATTGAACTCATGTCCTACGCTAGCAAAGCAAGAGCTTTATCATTTGAGCCATATCCCCAGTCTTTCTTTTTTTATTTTAGTTTTAAGACAGCGTCTCACTATGTAACCTGGATGAATTGTAACTCTATGTAGAATCAGGATGGCCTTTTCCTTTTAATTAATTAATTAATTAATTAATTAATTAATTTTGAGATAGGGTCGCTTCTAGCTCAGGTTGTCATTGAACTAGCTATGAAGCTGAGGATGTCCTTTAAGTCCTAACCTTTCTGCCTTTATGTTCTAAATGCTGGGATTACAGGTGTGCGCCACCAATGTGTGACTCATATGGATCATCTTAATAGATTAAAGGAACACTTTGTTATTGTTTGAACTTCTTTGTTTAGAAGCGCTCAAGCTGTTCTTCATGCAGTCTGCTTGCAGTCTTACTGTTCAGGCCATGTTTCCAGTTCCACATGTTGGAGAGCCTCTGGACCCCCCTGCTCTCTTGCAATGGGCCTTCTGAGTCAGCCCTCAGCCCATGGGAGATTTCCCCATCACTCTGTGCAGTGTTTGCTTTGGCGCAAACGTGTAATTCAGCCACTGGTTGACATCAGGAAAGTGTTTGGGTTGGTTTAATACTATAAGAACATTTGGAACTCAAGCTAGTCAATTATTAACAGGATAAACAAAACTTCAAGTGATGCTATGGGCTTGAATTACCTTAGTCTCCAACTTGCTCCTCTCCCTGGGAGCCCATCAGGGTCTGCTTGGATGGCCAGACTGGTGGTCATCACAGGCTAGCTCCTTGTCTTGCCCACTGATGCTTGGACTGGTGGTTGTCTCAGGCTCCCCCCTCCCTTTTTTTTTTCTTCATGGAATGTTAGCCTACCAATCATTCAGATGGTCCTGGGTCAGAACACTGAACATGGACATAGCCTCTCTCCTCTCTGCCAGAGACTAGAAGAGCCCTGCCTGGGACCACCAGGCAGGAGTGAGTAGCAAGTATGAGACAACCACCAGACCAGTGCCATAAGGCTTAGACAGGGAGCTAGCCTGAGATGATCACCAGTCTGGCACCATAATGCACTAGTGGGCCATAACACTCAGGAAATTATCCCAGACACTCAGAGACACCAGCACCACTAAGGGGAGCAAGTAAGTAGTGGAGGAATGGAAGAGAAAGAAACAGAAGGGTGTGGGCACAATGAAGAGGCAGAACTGAAGATTTGAGTTAGTAAGAAACAACCTGATATGAATAGTGAGTGATGCCACCTGGGATCATGGTGGGGTCCTGACCTGTGCTGCTACTGGGGGGGCACACCAAGGCCTGTGGCACAGAAACAGCAGAGATCTCTTACCACCAAAGGCTAGGTAGACATCTCTGGTATGGGCTGTGGCCTGGGGATATATTGATATCTGAGGGCTGTGTAGAACTGGCCCCACCTCTCACCTGAGCACTGTGGGAGAGTTGTCCCTGTGGACATGAGAACAAAAGAGCTGTCCCTGCCTCTAGCCAGTTGCAGTACTTGGGAGTGCTGTCTACTCGTTGTGGAAGTTGCATGTGAGCTGCCCCAAGGATACAGACTTGGAAGAGCTGCCCCTACCACTCATCTCGTGTAAGGTGGCATGGATGAAGGTGACATACCTTCTTTTCCATCACCCCTCACCACCTGTGGCAGGTGGGAGACCTGGCCCTGCCTCTTACCTGCTGCAGTACTTGGGAGAGCTGCAGCAGAGGCCCTGTACCTCACCTGGGCAGCAGAGTAGAGCTGGCCCTAGATGTGGCAGTTGCTGGCGAGCCAGCACCAAGATTATGAATGTAGAAGAGTTGGCCCTGCCTCTTGTCTGTCTACTGTACAGTGGTGTCATTGAGGGAAAGATTCCCCTCCCCTCCCTTTTGCCCTCACCACTGGTGGTTGGGAGAGTTGGCTCTGACAGAGTTTTGAGAATAGGAGAGCTAGCCCTGCCCCTCACCTACCGCAGCACTTAGGAAAACAGGCACTGCACAGGGGCACAGGGGAACCAGCTCCAGGGCTGTGAGCATGAGAGAACTAGCCCCACAACTTGTCTGCCAGGCAGTAGCATGGGCATGGGAGATATGTTCTTCCCCATATTTGCCACTGGCTACCTATGGTAGATGGGAGATCTGGTCCTGGAGTCTCAAGAGGAGATTGTCCTTGTCCCTTACCTGCTGCAGCATTCAGGAGAGCAGGTCTGGCACCTCTCCTGGGTAGCACAGCAGAGCTGGCCTTGCCTCTTATCTGCTGGCCAGTGACATGAACGATGGAGAAACTCCCTCTTCCCATCCCTTGTTCCTCACCATCTATAGCAGCTGAAAGAGCTGGCCCCAGGGTCATGAGAGTGGAAGAACTGGCCATGTCCCTCACTGGCTGCAACACTTAGGAGAGCAGGACCTGCACCTTGCCTGGGCAGCAGTGTAGAGCTGGCCCTTGTTGCAGGGGTTGCCAGTGAGCTGTCCCAGAGGGCATGAGAGGTAGAAAGCTGATAGGCTGACCAGCTCAGATACCTCTCAGGCCCAGATTCAGGGCTTTGAAGTGGCCCATCCCAACATCTACACCATCTATGAACTGTTGGAGTACATGAAGGTCCTACAGATCCAAAACTACAACATCTCCATGACACAGAGGAACAACAGGATATCCAAGAGATGCCCCAGTTGAGGTTCTAGTATTAATAGAGAGCAGAAGCCAGAGGCCTTGTACCAAACCAACAAGACATTGCAATGAGCATTTGCAACCAAAAAGTGTGGACAAAAGGGTACACTGTGACATACTACAGTTTCTACAGTGAGACTTTTTTTCTCTGTTGAAGGGGAGGTTGCAAGGATGAAGGCCAGGTATGAGAGGGGGAGATGAGTGAGATTGGGATACATGATGTGAAACTCATAAACTAATAAAAAGTTTTTTAAATGGCATTATATAAAATAAAGTTGGAACATGTATTATTCTACCAATTAGACGTATCAAGATTGAAGATAATTCTATTGAAGAACTCAAGAAAAGACTTTGTGGCATATTTCCATTTTTGCTCAGATTTTTTTCCTTAATATGTACATTTTTTTCCTTCTAAAATTAAAGTATTTTGGTTTTGGTTTTTACAGGGCATTCAGGAGAGGGAATTGTGTAAGGTAGATACATCTGTTTTCACAGCACTTAGGAGGCTGAAGCAGGAAGATCCTGACTCTGAGGCCCACCTCCATACATAAAAGACCTTGTCTGGGCTTATACCACAGATAAGTGTGTCCTTACCTCTCATCAAGGAAACTTCTCTTTGTAACAGATGAAAACCACTACAGATAATCACAGTCAATCGAGATGCTGAGTTATGGAGCACAGTCCCAAGGGATCAGTTTATCAAACACTCCCACACCTAAGGCTCAGGGCACAGTGCATAAGAGGGGGTGAAGAGAATGTAGGAGTCGGAGGATCAGCAAGCTTGCTGTGAGATTGTGCCTCCTATTGAAAATGTCTGATGCCACACCCATAAAGTCTCTGCAACATGACTTCCCAAGGATGAAACCAATGAACATGCCAAAATGGATGGGGGAAAGCCCACGAGGCCTTAACCCTACACAGAACTGTAGGCAACTGAGGAAAGCTGGGAGCGCGAGAGGTGAACCTCTCTATAGAAGAACGTACCTATTGGTTGTCCAGCATCAAATGGTCAGCCCTGAAAATATACATATAAATAACATTATACAGACTCAACAGATTATACTTAGGTATATATATATATGTATATATACATTGATATATGCATGAAATAACAATTAGTGGAAAGAAAGGGCACGAATTTGAAGGAGAGCATCAAGGGGGTTTAGGGGTACAATGGGAAGATAGAAATTGTTATTAGAGTTGGGCATGGTGGTGCACGCCTTTAATCCCAGCACTCGGGAGGCAGAGGCAGGCAGATTTCTGAGTTCGAGGCCAGCATGGTCTACAAAGTGAGTTCCAGGACAGGCAGGGCTATACAGAGAAACCCTGTCTCGAAAAACAAAACAAAACAAAACAAAAAACAACAACAAAAAAGAAATTGTTATTAGATATTAATCTGTAGTGGTTTGAAGAGGTTTGGTCCCCATAGACTGATGTGTTTGAATATGCTTGACCCAGGGAGTAGCACTGTTAGGAGGAGTAGCTTTGTTGGAGGAAGTGTGTCACTGTAGGGGTGGGCTTTGAGACTCTCCTCCTAGTTACCTGGAAGATAGCCTTTTCCTGGCTGCCTTTGGAACAAGATGTAGAACTCTCAGCTCCTCCTGCACCATGTCTACCTGCATGCTACCATCCTTCTCACCAAGATGATAATGGAATGAACATCTGAACCTATAAGCCAGCCCCAATTAAATGTCCTTTATAGGAGTTGCCTTGGTCATGATGTCTCTTCACAGCAATGGAAATCCTAACTAAGACATAATCTTACAAGTTTTTAAAAAAAGAAAACAAAAACAAAATACTCAACCAGCCAGGTCTCAGAGAACACACTTTTAGCCCTGGCACTGGGAAGTAGGGAGTTGAGGAGAAGTGTAACTTTAATTTTTTTCAAAACCTTATTTTTAATGATAGTTCTTAAATGCTTTAACCTCCTCTTTAGCCTGCTACCCACTGGAGGTAGTGGGAAAGAAAGGACATAGGGAAAGTGGACCTATTTAGAAAGGGTCTTTCGAGCAACTTTGTCTGTGTTGTCTAGAAATTGGCAGTTCAGTTCACAGGTTAGCAGCAGCAGCTGAATCCACTTGCAAACACTCCACAGATACACCAGTTTGGTAGAGTCAGGATAGCAAACACGAATCAGCAGTGGTGGCACTACCTAGCAGAGATAGCCAGGCCTCAGCCTCAGCTCGAGTCAGCAGGAGGGACCCGGAGGGATGCCAGGAGAAGCTCTCTGCTGTGCCTCTCTCAGTGAAACTCAGTGAAGACTTGAGACCCACAAGCATTGCACAGCTAGCTCTATAAGCAAGCCTAGCTCAGCTCCCTTTATATCCTCCAAACATCATGTGAACTCCATAGGTCTTACCTTAGCAAGTGCATCTGTCTCAGCTAACGTCACTCTGCCAATCAGCTGGAGTCCGTGGAAGCAGCAAGAAGCTGCAGCACACCACCAGAAGGGTTTTGGTGCCTTTCTTTCTATGGGGTCCCAACAATTGCAGCTCAACTATGCACTGTAAGGCAGACCAATACATGTATGTTGTTAGTTAAGCATCCTTCATCACATGTCCTTTCACATGCTTGTTTTAGCAGAGCATCCTTTTACTTCTGCTTCAGGAAATGATCCTTCACAAGTCTGCTTTAGCCCTTTATGCATGTCCACTTCAGGACACTCCTTCATGTGCTTGACCCAGCAAAACACCATCCAACACAACTGACTTTCCAAAGAAGCATTACGTTTCCACTTTAGAGGAGGGCTGAAGCAGGCAGATCTCTGAGTTTGGGGCCAGACTGGTCTTCATACGGAGTTCCAGTTCAGCCAAGGCTACATAGTGAGACTCTTGTCTCAAACAGCAGCAGTATGTCTCTGCACACAAGTGTGTATATTCTAATGTCTTCTCTCAAAATTCTCTTTCTTAGAACCTAACCTCCTATCCAATCTTCATCATCAACACGTCCTTCCTTTCTATTTCACTTAAAAATTAAATCAAAGGCAACTTCTGCTATCTCCTACCATAGTTCTACTCATTGGCCAATGTATGTGTTCTCATTGACTCTGTTGTGCCTGTTAAGTGTTCACAAACCTTAAAAGACCACCAAGGAGCTGACTCCAATGCAATCACCATAGGGTCTTTATTCAAGCTCGAGCTTGGGCCACACTGCATCTCTGACACAGCAGGACATGGTGAAGCCCCAGCTCCTGGCTGGACAAGGCTTTATAGGAAATGGCAAGCAATCAAGGGGGTTTGTAGACTGGCACACATTTGATGGTGAGGTATTATGGAATTTTGTTGCCTTTTAAAATACTTGGTTGGTGCTAGGAGCCAAATCATAAACTTAAGTTCTACTTTCCTCCTGATTGGTGGCTGTTAGGAAATGAAGTGCCAGGGGCAGACTTGTAACCTGGAGGCACAGGTTTATTGAAGAACCTGGAAAGTGTTGCTACACACAGGTTTGTTGAGGGGTACCCTGGAAACTGGTGCCAGACTCAGGTTTGTTGGGGAGTAACCTGGAGACTGGTGCTAGGTTCTCTAAGATGGAGTCTGAAGCCAAGATCTAGTTGAGATGACAAATCTTTTAAGTTCAGACTCCATTTTAGAGAACCTGCTCTAAGTTTGAACTCAGGTGAACTAAGAGGTTGGTACCTAACATTAGTTTCCAAGTTGCCCCCCAACAAAACCCAAGCCTATCTCCAATCTCTGCTAATCCCCAACAAGACTTGCATTTCCAGGTTACACCCTCAACAAGACCAGTATCTCCAGGTTATTCCCCCAACAAACCTGTACCCTCAGGTTACAAACCCACCCCCCTGCCTAGTGACCACCAATGGAGAGGGGAGCAGAAATTAAGTTTACGATATGATTCCCAGCACCAGACAATTATTAAAGGCCACAGTAACTTTCCAATGAGATGCTTGCACACGTACTCCCTGCTTGCTGCTTACTATAAGGCCTTGCCCTGATAAACATTTGGGATTCCTCTACCACCAAAACCATCCCATGTGATGGTGGTGCATTGTGGGGTGGGTGTTGTGGGGGAGACCACTAACATTTCCCTGGCACTACATGATCTCTCAACTCTATTTCCCTTCTCTTTCAGGGCCTCACTCTGTAGCCCAGGCTAGCCTTGAAATCAGCAAGCTTCAGCCTCCCATGTGCAGGATTACAGGTGTGACCCACTGCACTGCTTTCCCTTTGCCCTTGAACTCAGTCCTGTGGTGCCCCTCCCCAGGGGCTCCCCAGAGCTGCTTGTGTCTGATCACCTCCACTTTTGTGGCACTGGCTCTGGAGGTCGGTCCTCTTTTCCTTGTCCTGACCCAGCATTTAATGTTTCTGTTTCACCTTGAAACATGTTTCACTTGGGTTTTTAAGATGCCGTATTGCCCTCCCATTTTTCCTACTTCACTGGCTGCTTCCTGCACCCCCATTCTCCTCCCACCCCTCCTTTCTGTCTCTGTCTCTCTTTCTTCCTCTGCCTCTCGAGGTTCTTCTTTGCATCTGTGACACTGGGTAACCAAGAACTCAGCCTTGGAGCTTTACCCTCTATACTCAGCCTATGGTCTCCTGTGAATGGATCATCATCTGTTAACTACTCCTAATTTATCTCTATCCAGTATCTTTCATCTTATCAATATCTGTCCTTTTATCCTTTCTACTTGGTTATCTAAGAGATTTTCAAATTATATGCTCAGAGTTGATCTTCTGGCCTCTACTCTGTCTTCTTCATCTCAGGCAGTGAGACATCGTTTTAGTTGCTCTGGTCTTGGACCTTTTTTTGTTTAATACTTTCTCCCTGTGATTGAATAGAATTTGATTTTCGGGGCTTTGGGAGGCTCCTTGGGGATGTTTCTTGATGGCACTTTCAGGGTTACCTTGGCATCTCTTGTTGATCTGCTTTTATTACCCCAGTGCCAGCCTTTGCTGTTCTGGAACCTTCTGTTCCTACTCCAGAAGGCTCAGGCCTTCTTTTTGGATTATTTGTAGAAAAAAAATTGTTTCTATGAATGACTTGCCTAAATCCCTTTTCAAATGGCCATGCTTATCACAATTAAAACATCTGCCATTTTTTACTTTTTAATACTTTTAGAAATTACTTATCAGATTATCATATTAAACATGAGATTCAATATCAGCTGTATCTTTAATCCATTACTCTGTTGGCGCTAACTCTTAAAGTTCTAATCATCCTTCTACATTCTGAATTAACATTTTCAAAAGCCAAAGATTCAATCAGTATTTTTCTACACTTGATCTTAGCCAAAAGGCCGAGAAGCAATCAATCAGTATTTTTCCGACTTCTGAATCTGATACTATTTTATTTACAACTAAAGTCACTCTTTGCAAAGAATCAGTGAAGGCTCCTTTTGGACCTTGTCTAATGTTAGTAAATGACTCAAACTTCTTTTCTGATTCTTCAAACTTGTCCCAAGCATTTAAAGCGGCTAAATGCCAGTGTGCCAAGGTGTGATCATCAAATTCAAGTTTCCTTTATAATTCAGTATATTGACTTTCACATAGAAATCTTGGGAAATATTAATGCTTCTATCTCTTTTTCATTGTTCTATGGTTCTAGCTTTTTCTTTCCACCAGGGTCACCATTGTTTCCAACATCATCAAATCTTCCCAGTTTGGGGGGATAATTCTGAGTTGCCCATGAATTTAATATTTGTTTCACATAGGATGAATGCACACCATAGGAAATGACTGATTCCTTAAATATCAAATCTAATATGTCTATAGGATTTCATTTAATCTCATTATAACCTTGGGGTTACTTGTTGTCTGATGGTATGTCTTGTATCGTAACTGGATAAACTAAGGTTGGTTTTCTAACAACCTTGGGCCACTCCCTTTCAGCTTCATTATGTAGTAGCATGGTAGGCTCTTATCTAGATTCCTGTCTGTATCTGACTATTTTTCTCTGGTCTTTTTAAGGCTTGTTTAAATTCCTCCCTCTGTGTCTGAGTATTTATTTTTGTTTAAAACTCTCTCTAGTTTTCCTTCTAAGACCTGGCTAGCTCAATCAGTAGAGAATGGGACTCCTAATCCCAGGATTGTGGGTTTGTGGCTCACATTGGGTGGCAAACTATTGGTTTAAAAAAAAAGTCCCAGCCAATTGATTTTGCCAGTGAAGACTCAGGAGCCAGATGTTGTAGTGAAAGTCTGTTCTCAGAGAGGCAGAGAAAGCACCCAGCTGACCTTCCTACTCCACTGACATCCCAGAAAGAAAAAGTTCTTTCTCCCCCACGCTGTCTTAAATATCCTTTTTCTCAAAGATTCTCCTTTCTGTTTTTGTTCACTCCCTGTGGGATTCATTGCTTGCTCCACCTCTTGACCTAGGGTTGTCTTTATTTAGCTTTTGGGTAAAAGGTGTGTGCTAGGGCTGAGCCACACTACAACCAAGCTTTTTCAGTGTATAATCTTGGGGCTTACAATGTGAATGAATAGTCTGCAACGTGTAATGGTTTGAATAAGAACTCTTCCTTATAGTCTTGAGCATTTGACTGTTTGGTCTCCAGTTGATGAGCCTGTTTGGTGAGGTTCAGAAGGGGTGGCTTTGTTAGAGAAGTATGTCACTGAAGGCAGGATTGAGAGAGTTTAAAGACTGGAGCCATTTTCAGCTGACTCTTCTGTTTCCTTGTGGTTTGAAGATGTGAGTCCTCAGCTACCTGCTTCCATGCCTTCAATCCACCAACTTGGACTCTAGCCTAAATAAACTCTTCCATCTATAAGTTGCACTGGACATGGTCTTTTATCACAGCAATAAAAAAGTAACTAAGCTCTTCTTTTTCTGCTTCATCCACCATGTCTGGTTTATCCACTCTACTTTCTTTCTTTTTTTTTTTTTTTTTAAGATGTATTTATTTATTATATGTAAGTACACTGTAGCTGTCTTCAGACACACCAGAAGAGGGCATCAGATCTCATTACGGATGGTTGTGAGCCACCATGTGGTTGCTGGGATTTGAACTCCAGACCTTTGGAAGAGCAGTCAGGTGCTCTGACCCACTGAGCCATCTCACCAGCCCTCCACTCTACTTTCAAAATATACTCTAGCTGTGATACCAGTACTTGAGTGGCTGGGACAAAGGATTAGTGTGTGTGTGTGTGTGTGTGTGTGTGTGTGTGTGTGTGTGTTTGAGATCAATCTGGGCAACATACAAAATGCATTCCAGCCTAGGCTACAAAATGAGACCCTATATTAGACAAAAACGAACACCACCCATACACATTCCCACGTGCTGGCTCCCATTCACATAGGCTGTAACCACCAGTGACTGGTTGACTGTACTTGACTTCTTCCACTGGTTGCCACATTAGTCCAAGCTACTGTCACCTCTCACTTGGATTATTACAGTGGCCAGCTGCTCTTGACCTTGACACAATTCAAGTCTGTTCTCAGTACAACAGCCAGAGTGATTTATCAGATCATGTGAGTCCTTCATTAAGGAACCCCCATGGGCTTGGGCGTCCTCTTCAGTGGTGTATATTTGGTTCTCCATTTATCCTCTCATCTTGTCTCCTTCAGGTACCTACTCACTGGAGCGTACACACTGCACAGAGGCCTTCAAGGCTCTCTGATATTTCTGGATTTGAGTCGTGTTTCTGCCTCAGGGGGTTTATCCTTTCTGGGCTGGTTGGACAGCTCTTTCCTGTGAGAACCAGGTGTGGTGTGGCCTTGTGCCTACCCTGGGACCTTTACTTACAGTGTTCAGCCTTCCTCAGTATTCCAGTCTTTTCCTGTTTCTTCTTACCATTTTCCCTACTAATATGCTAGAGTGTACTTGTTTCTTTTTTCTTTTTTCTCTCCTTCACCTCCAGTTCTCCCTTTTCTGTGCTCTAAATTGGAATGACAGCCTTGCATATCCTGCACAAGCATATCTCTACTACCATTCTCTACTTACTTTTGTATATGAGTGTGTAAGGGTGCATATGCACATATGTGTAAACACCAGCCTTTTTGGTTATTCTTAAGAATGCTATGTTTTAAGACATGTCCCTCATTGGCTTGGAAGTTCAACAATCTGGTTAGACTGGCTGACCAGTGAGCCCCAGAGACCATCTTCTTTCCTTCTCCCCAGTGCTGGGAAATAAAGTATGGCACAGGACTGGAGAGATGCTTCAGATGTTGGAAAAGAACCTTGCTTCTAATGCCAGCACCCACTAAGCAACTCACAACCATTTCTAATTCTAGTTCTAGAGGATAAGATTCTGTCTTTGGCCTCCATGGCCACTGTACACACCATTGTGCATGGATATACACGCATACATGCAGGCAAACACACCCATATACATAAAAATAATGAAGTAAAAGTTTTCAAAAGTGTATGACACACACCATGAGCATAGGGCTTTGAAGAACTGAGAAGTTGCCTGAAAGCCTCCTTCCTGAGGACTAGCTCTTCAGTATTCCAAAGTGGTATGCAAGCTGGAGAGAGAGAGAGAGAGAGAGAGAGAGAGAGAGAGAGAGAGAGAGAGTCAGAGTCTTACCCAGCTATAAAACCTACATACCACAACAATGACTGGACTGGGTCCAGCAAGATACCCCAATGGTACAACAGTAGCATTTTTTTTTATCCTGTAGGTAACCAGCAGCTATTTAATTGAACTTAAGGCTAAGTAGCAGGGGTGGGGAGTGTTGGGAGGATTTCATACTTGGTGCTGTAAACCTAGCCAACTGCTCTCTGAGTAGATATCATAGAACCCAGAGGAGAAACCTACAGTACTAAACCAATGTAGTTTTTGACTCTTTGCTAAACACTTATCCTCATACCCACAGACAAGTGCAGTTCTCACTACCCTATTCTCCAAATCAATGACACTTCTTTTTACAGCATATGGAGACTACTATAGAGATCTACAACTAGTCAAAATGCAAAGTGTAACTATTGGGTAAAGTGGAAATTTAAGGGCTCTTTGGAAAGTCAGTTTTGTTGGATGGTGTTTTGCTGGGTCAAGCACATGAAGGAGTATTTTCCTGAAGTGTACATAGGTAAAAGACTAAGGCAGACTCATAAAGAAACATTTAGCTGAAGCAGACACTGAAAAAGGATGTTCTGCTAAAGCAAGCATGTGAAAGGACATGTGATGAAGGATGCTTAACTAACAACACACATGTATTGGTCTGCCTTACATTGCGTAGTTGAGCTGCAATTGTTGGGACCCCATAGAGATAAAGGCACCAAAACCTTCTGGTGCTGTGCTGCAGCTGCTTGCTGCTTCCAAGGACTCTGGATGATTGGCAGGGTGATGTCCGCTGAGACAGATGCACTTGCCAAGGCAAGACCTGTGAAGGACACATGATGTTTGGAGGATACAAATAGGACTTAATGGACAGTGATGGAGATAGAGCTTGGCTTGCTTATAGAGCTAGCTGTGCAATGCTTGTAGGTCTTGAGTCTTTGCTGATCTTCACTTTGCTGAGAGAGGCACAGCAGAGAACTTCTCCTGGCAACCCTCCGAGACTCTCCTCCTGACTAGGCTGAGGCTGAGGCCTGGCTATCTCTGCTAGGTAGTGATACTACTGCTGATTCGTGTTTGCTATCCTAACTCTTCCAAACTAGATTGCTGGTGTATCCATGAAGTGTTGGCAAGTGGATTGAGCTGTGGCTGCTGACCTGTGAACTGATCTGCTGGTTTCCAGACAACACAGAACCAAAGAACCTTTCTAAATAGGTCCACTTCCCCCATATCCTTTCTTTCCCACTACCTCTGGTGGGTGGTGGGCTAAAGGGGAAGTTAAAGTCATTAAAAATAGGTTTTGAAAAAATTTAAAGTTACAATTGGGTGTCTGGCCCCAGTTGATGTAGCACAGAGCCTACACCTAAGGCTTAGGGAAACACGGAAGGAGTGGAAAGATTGTAACATCAGGGAGATTAAGATGCCTGCTGCACGATGCTGTCCTCTAGACATGATCGGCAAGCTGTATCTGTGAAATCTCAACAAGATGGTTGCCTAAACAAGATCTGCATGTGGATAACAGTTGACATGCAATGTGGTTGCAGGACATTTTGTCAAGTTTCACCTTTAGATAATGAACTATAGTCAATCAATCACTGCTGAGAGAGAGAGAGAGAGAGAGAGAGAGAGAGAGAGAGAGAGAGAGAGAGAGAGAATGAGATTTAGAATCCCTCCCCCAGAACAAGCACACAGTGGGTTAGGGTTATTCAATCCCAAATGATCAGCCAGAAGCACATGTACATATGAACTTTATCTATCTATCTATCTATCTATCTATCTATCTATCTATCTATCTATCTATCTATCTATCTATCTATCTATCTATCTATCTATCTATCTAATGTATGTTCATTACAGATGGTTGTAAGCCACCATGTGGTTGCTGGGAATTGAACTCCAGACCTTTGGAAGAGCAGTGAGTGTTCTTAACCACTTGAGCCCACATATGAACAATACTAAATGGACTCAGTATGTTGTGTGGCATATGTGTATGTATGTATGTATGTATGTATGTATGTATATATGTATGTATGTATGCATATAAGTAGAATGGATTTGACAGCAAGGGAAGACATGGGAGGAGTTGGTTGGGGAGAGTAAAAGGTAAAAATGTAAATATGGTACTTATGGATGAATGAAATCCTCAGAAAAATATAAATAAATAAAAAGTGTGCCATCATTCCCAGCTTGACATGTGCGTGTGTGTGTGTGTTGTAAAATCAGCTCACAAAGTAACTTGCTTTCACATGGGATTTTCATTTTGGTTGGTGATCCCTCCTCTCTTGTCTTCCTGTTTCTCATTTCTCCACTGTTCCCTTTTGCCCCCATGATCCCTACTTCCACTTCTATTCCACTTTATTCCCTTCTCTCCAGCCCCCAATTTCCCTTAACACACCCAGCCTTGTAATCAACGAGTTGGAGATTGAACTTGGATCCTCATGTTTGCAAAGCAATAAATTTACTTACTGAGTGAGTCATCTCCCTAGCCCAGCTTTTGCTACGAGCTTGCTATGAAGCCCAAGCTGATCTTGAATTTGTAATCCTCTTCCTCCTGCCTCAGCCTTCTAAATTCTGGGATTAAAGGCACATGTCTTTACTGACTCCTCCCTTTAGATAGGCTCTCATTTAGCCAAAGAAGACCTTGAATTTCTAATCCCCTGCCTCCAGTACTCAAATGCCAGGATTACAGAGAAGTAATATTATGCAGATCTGAGGATTCAATTCAGGGATTGAGGAGGAAGAAAGGGAGAATTCAGGCACACACATCACACACATAGACACATGCAGAAACACACTTTTTGACTGGGCTTGACCACATGTCTCAACAATTCCACAAGTGTTCATGCACACTTTTTTTTTTAATTTTTAATGTTTTTATTACGTATTTTCCTCAATTACATTTCCAATGCTATCCCAAAAGTCCCCCATACCCTCTCCCTACTTCCCTACCCACCCATTCCCATTTTTTTGGCCCTGGCGTTCCCCTGTACTGGGGCATATAAAGTTTGTGTGTCCAATGGGCCTCTCTTTCCAGTGATGGCCCACTAGGCCATCTTTTGATACATATGCAGCTAGAGTCAAGAGCTCCGGGGTACTGGTTAGTTCATAATGTTGTTCCACCTATAGGGTTGCAGATCCCTTTAGCTCCTTGGGTACTTTCTCTAGCTCCTCCATTGGGAGCTCTGTGATCCATCCACTAGTTGACTGTGAGCATCCACTTCTGTGTTTGCTAGGCCCCTGCATAGTCTCACAAGAGACAGCTATATCTGGGTCCTTTCAGCAAAATCTTGCTAGTGTATGCAATGGTGTCAGCGTTTGGAATCTGATTATGGGGTGGATCCCTGGATATGGCAGTCTCTAGATGGTCTATCCTTTCGTCACAGCTCCAAACTTTGTCTCTGTAACTCCTTCCATGGGTGTTTTGTTCCCAATTCTAAGGAGGGGCACAGTGTCCACACTTTGGTCTTCATTCTTCTTGAGTTTCATGCGTTTAGCAAATTGTATCTTATATCTTGGGTATCCTAAGTTTTGGGCTAATATCCACTTATCAGTTGGTACATATTGTGTGAGTTCCTTTGTGATTGTGTTACCTCACTCAGGATGATGCCCTCCAGGTCCATCCATTTGGCTAGGAATTTCATAAATTCATTCTTTTTAATACCTGAGTAGTACTCCACTGTGTAAATGTATCACATTTTCTGTATCCATTCCTCTGTTGAGGGGCATCTGGGTTCTTTCCAGCTTCTAGCTATTATAAATAAGGCTGCAATGAACATAGTGGAGCATGTGTCCTTCTTACCGGTTGGGGCATCTTCTGGATATATGCCCAGGAGAGGTATTGCGGAATCCTCCGGTAGTACTATGTCCAATTTTCTGAGGAACTGCCAGACTGATTTCCAGAGTGGTTGTACAAGCTTGCAATCCTACCAACAATGGAGGAGTGTTTCTCTTTCTCCACATCCTCGCCAGCATCTGCTATCACCTGAATTTTTGATCTTAGCCATTCTGACTGGTGTGAGATGGAATCTCAGGGTTGTTTTGATTTGCATTTCCCTGATGATTAAGGATGTTGAACATTTTTTCAGGTGCTTCTCTGCCATTCGGTATTCCTCAGGTGAGAATTCTTTGTTCAGCTCTAAGCCCCATTTTTTAATGGGGTTATTTGATTTTCTGGAGTCCACCTTCTTGAGTTCTTTATATATATTGGATATTAGTCCCCTATATGATTTAGGATAGGTAAAGATCCTTTCCCAATCTGTTGGTGGTCTTTTTGTCTTATTGACGGTGTCTTTTGCCTTGCAGAAGCTTTGCAGTTTCATGAGGTCCCATTTGTCAATTCTCGATCTTACAGCACAAGCCATTGCTGTTCTATTCAGGAATTTTTTCCCTGTGCCCATATCTTCAAGACTTTTCCCCACTTTTTCCTCTATAAGTTTCAGTGTCTCTAGTTTTATATGAAGTTCCCTGATCCACTTAGATTTGACCTTAGTACAAGGAGATAGGAATGGATCGATTCACATTCTTCTACATGATAACCAGTTGTGCCAGCACCAATTGTTGAAAATGCTGTCTTTCTTCCACTGGATGGTTTTAGCTCCCTTGTCGAAGATCAAGTGACCATAGGTGTGTGGGTTCATTTCTGGGTCTTCAATTCTATTCCATTGATCTACTTGTCTGTCACTGTACCAGTACCATGCAGTTTTTTTTTTTTGTTTTGTTTTGTTTTTTTATCACAATTGCTCTATAGTAAAGCTTTAGGTCAGGCATGGTGATTCCACCAGAGGTTCTTTTATCCTTGAGAAGAGTTTTTGCTATCCTCGGTTTTTTGTTATTCCAGATGAATTTGCAGATTGTTCTTTCTAGTTTGTTGAAGAATTGAGTTGGAATTTTGATGGGGATTGCATTGAATCTGTAGATTGCTTTTGGTAAGATAGCCATTTTTACAATGTTGATCCTGCCAATCCATGAGCATGAGAGATTTTTCCATCTTCTGAGATCTTCTTTAATTTCTTTCTTCAGAGACTTGAAGTTTTTATCATACAGATCTTTCACTTCCTTAGAGTCACGCCAAGATATTTTATATTATTTGTGACTATTGAGAAGGTTGTTGTTTCCCTAATTTCTTTCTCAGCCTGTTTATTCTTTGTGTAGAGAAAGGCCATTGACTTGTTTGAGTTAATTTTATATCCAGCTACTTCACTGAAGCTGTTTATCAGGTTTAGGAGTTCTCTGGTGGAATTTTTAGGGTCACTTATATATACTATCATATCATCTGCAAAAAGTGATATTTTGACTTCATCTTTTCCAATTTGTATCCCCTTGATCTCCTTTTGTTGTCGAATTGCTCTGGCAGGACTTCAAGTACAATGTTGAATAGGTATGGAGAGAGTGGACACAGCCTTGTCTAGTCCCTGATTTTAGTGGGATTGCTTCAAGCTTCTCACCATTTACTTTGATGTAGGCTACTGGTTTGCTGTAGATTGCTTTTATCATGTTTAGGTATGGGTCTTGAATTCCTGATCTTTCCAAGACTTTTATCATGAATGGGTGTTGGATCTTGTCAAATGCTTTCTCTGCATCTAACGAGATGATCATGTGGTTTTTGTCTTTGAGTTTGTTTATATAATGGATTACGTTGATGGATTTCCATATATTAAACTATCCCTGCATCCCTGGAATAAAACCTACTCGGTCAGCATGGATGATTGCTTTAATGTGTTCTTGGATTCGGTTAGTGAGAATTTTATTGAGGATTTTTGCATCTATATTCATAAGGGAAATTGGTCTGAAGTTCTCTATCTTTGTTGGGTCTTTCTGTGGTTTAGGTATCAGAGTAATTGTGGCTTCATAGAATGAGTTGGGTAGAGTTCCTTCTACTTCTATTTTGTGGAATAGTTTGTGCAGAACTGGAATTAGATATTCTTTGAAGGTCTGGTAGAACTCTGCACTAAACCCATCTGGTCCTGGGCCTTTTTTGGCTGGGAGACTATTAATAACTGCTTCTATTTCTTTAGGGGATATGGGACTGTTTAGATCGTTAACTTGATCCTGATTTAACTTTGGTACCTGGTATCTGTCTAGAAATTTGTCCATTTCGTCCATGTTTTCCAGTTTTGTTGAGTATAGCCTTTTGTAGAATGATCTGATGGTGTTTTGGATTTTTTTCAGGATCTGTTGTTATGTCTCCCTTTTCATTTCTGATTTTGTTAATTAGGATTTTGTCCTTGTGCCCTCTAGTGAGTCTAGCTAAGGGTTTATCTATCTTGTTGATTTTCTCAAAGAACCAACTCTGCTTTTGGTTAATTCTTTGAATAGTTCTTCTTGTTTCCACTTGGTTGATTTCACCCCTGAGTTTGATTATTTCCTGCTGTCTACTCCTCTTGGGTGAATTTTCTTCCTTTTTATTTCTAGAGCTTTTAGATGTGTTGTCAAGCTGCTAGTGTGTGCTCTCTCCAGTTTCTTTTTGGAGGCACTCAGAGCTATGAGTTTCCCTCTTAGAAATGCTTTCATTGTGTCCCATAGGTTTGGCTATGCTGTGGCTTCATTTTCATTAAACTCTAAAAAGTCTTTAATTTCTTTCTTTATTCCTTCCTTGACCAAGGTATCATTGAGAAGAGTGTTGTTCAGTTTCCACGTGAATGTTGGCTTTCCATTATTTATGTTGTTATTGAAGATCAGCCTTAGTCCATGGTGGTCTGATAGGATGCATGGGACAATTTCAATATTTTTGTATCTGTTGAGGCCTGTTTTGTGACCAATTATATGGTCAATTTTGGAGAAGGTCGCGTGAGGTGCTGAGAAGAAGGTATATCCTTTTGTTTTAGGATAAAATGTTCTGTAGATATCTGTTAAGTCCATTTTTTTCATATGTTCTGTTAGTTTCACTGTGTCCCTTTTTAGTTTCTGTTTCCACGATCTGTCTATTGATGAAAGTGGTGTGTTGAAGTCTCCCACTATTATTGTGTGAGGTGCAATGTGTGCTTTGAGCTTTACTAAAGTGTCTTTAATGAATGTGGCTGCCCTTGCATTTGGAGCATAGATATTCAGAATTGAGAGTTCCTCTTGGAGGATTTTACCTTTGATGAGTATGAAATGTCCCTCCTTGTCTTTTTTGATAACTTTGGGTTTGAAGTCGATTTTATTTGATATTAGAATGGCTACTCCAGCTTGTTTCTTCAGACCGTTTGCTTGGAAAATTGTTTTCCAGCCTTTCACTCTGAGGTAGTGTCTGTCTTTTTCCCTGAGATGGGTTTCCTGTAAGCAGCAGAATGTTGGGTCCTGTTTGTGTAGCCAGTCTGTTAGTCTATGTCTTTTTATTGGGGAATTGAGTCCATTGATATTAAGAGATATTAAGGAAAAGTAATTGTTGCTTCCTTTTATTTTTGTTGTTAGAGTTGGCATTCTGTTCTTGTGGCTGTCTTCTTTTTGGTTTGTTGAGGGATTACTTTCTTGCTTTTTCTAGGGTGTGATTTCCGTCCTTGTATTGGTTTTTTTTTTTTTTTTTTTTGTTATTATCCTTTGAAGGGCTGGATTCGTGGAAAGATAATGTGTGAATTTGGTTTTGTCGTGGAATACTTTGGTTTCTCCATCTATGGTAATTGAGAGTTTGGCCGGGTATAGTAGCCTGGGCTGGCATTTGTGTTCTCTTAGTGTCTGTATAACATCTGTCCAGGCTCTTCTGGCTTTCATAGTCTCTGGTGAAAAGTCTGGTGTAATTCTTTTTTTTTTTTTTTAAAGATTTATTTATTTACTATATGTAAGTACACTGTAGCTGTCTTCAGACACTCCAGAAGAGGGCGTCAGATCTTGTTAAGGATGGTTGTGAGCCACCATGTGGTTGCTGGGATTTGAACTTCAGACCTTCGTAAGAGACCTTGGGAAGTGCTCTTACCCACTGAGCCATCTCACCAGCCCCCGTCTGGTGTAATTCTGATAGGCCTGCCTTTATATGTTACTTGACCTTTCTCCCTTACTGCTTTTAAAATTCTCTCTTTATTTAGTGCATTTGTTGTTCTGATTATTATGTGTCGGGAGGAATTTCTTTTCTGGTCCAGTCTATTTGGAGTTCTGTAGGTTTCTTGTATGTTCTTGGGCATCTCTTTCTTTAGGTTTGGGAAGTTTTCTTCTATAATTTTGTTGAAGATGTTTGCTGGCCCTTTAAGTTGAAAATCTTCATTCTCATCAACTCCTATTATCTGTAGTTTTGGTCTTCTCATTGTGTCCTGTATTTCCTGGATGTTTTGAGTTAGGATCGTTTTGCGTTTTGTATTTTCTTTGATTGTTGTGCTGATGTTCTCTATGGAATCTTCTGCACCTGAGAGTCTCTCTTCCATCTCTTGTATTCTGTTGCTGATGCTTGCATCTATGGTTCCAGATTTCTTTCCCAGGGTTTCTATCTCCAGCGTTGCCTCATTTTGGGTTTTCTTTATGTGTCTACTTCCCTTTTTAGGTCTAGTATGGTCTTGTTCATTTACATCACCTGTTTGGATGTGTTTTCCTGTTTTTCTTTAAGGACTTCTACCTTTTTGGTTGTGTTTTCCTGTTTTTCTTTAAGGATTTGTAACTCTTTAGCAGTGTTCTCCTGTATTTCTTTAAGTGAGTTATTAAAGTCCTTCTTAATGTCCTCTACCATCATCATGAGATATGCTTTTAATTCTGGGTCTAGCTCTTCGGTTGTGTTAGGGTGCCCAGGACTAGGTGGGGTGGGAGTGCTGCGTTCTGATGATGGTGAGTGGTCTTGATTTCTGTTAGTAGGATTCTTACGTTTGCCTTTCACCATCTGGTAATCTCTGGAGCTGTGCAGAATATACTCGGTAGGATCCTGGAACCAAGATGCCTGCTGCCGATGCTCAGGCAAAGTGCTCACGGGCTGTGCGGACCCCTTTCCTCTGGCCGGGAAAGTGGCCGGATGTCTGGGGCTTGTGCAGAATACTCTCGGCTGGGTCCCGGAACCAAGATGTCTGCTGCTGATGCTTAGGCAAAGCGCTCATGGGCTGGGCGGACCCCTTTCCTCTGGCTGGGAAAGTGGCCGGATCTCATGCACACTTATATAATACATTTATATGGACACATGTTGTCTTAGTTAGGGTTTTACTGCTGTGAATAGACACTATGACCAAGGCAACTCTTATAAGGACAACATTTAATTGGGGCTGGCTTACAGGTTTAGAAGTTCCGTCCATTATCATCAAAGTGGGAACATGGCAACATCCAGGCAGGCATGCTGTTGGAGGAGCTGAGAGTTCTACATCTTAATCTGAAGGCTGCTAGCAGAATACTGGCTTCCAGGCATCTAGGAATAGGGTCTTAAAGCCCACAGCCACAGTGACATACCTACTTCAACAAGGCCACACCTACTCCAACAGGACCACACCTTCTAATAATACCACTCCCTGGGTCAAGCCTATGTAAACTATCACATTCCAATCCCTGGCCCCTATAGGCTTGTTCAACATATGAGTCTATGGGGTCCATACTGAAACAGCATAATACAAAATACATTTAGTCTAATTTCAAAAGTCCCCATAGTCTATAGCAGTTTCAACAATGTTAAAAGTCCAAAGTTTACAGTCTCTTCTGAGATTCATCTAATCACCTAACTGTAATCCCCAAAGCAAGACAGGAAACCAGCTGGGCAAACTCCAAACTCTATATCTCCTTGTCTTCAGACCTCCAACTCTTTTTTCATCTTTGTTTACTGCAACAAATTCTTTCTCTTAAGCTGTTATCAGCTGGCATCTCAAACATCTTGGGGTCTCCAAGGCAACTTCAATGTTACAGTTTCTTGTTTCAATGTCTGGGATCTACACATGAACTTCTGGGCTCCTCCAAAGGACTTGTATCACTTCTCTAGCTCTGCCCTCTGTAGGATGCTAAGCTCAGGTTGATCTTCACCACTGCCACTACTGTTCTTGTTAATCATCCCATGGTACTGACATCTTCAATACACTGGAGTCTTCTGCCTCTCATAGGCTTTCTTCATGGTATCAAGCCTCAACTCCTTTGCATGACCCCTTCAGTCCTGGGCCATCAACTGTAACTGAGGCAGCACCTTCACCAATGGCCTTACATGGCCTCTCACAGTGCCAAGCCTCAGCTGTTCTTTATGACACCTCCATGCCTTCAAAATCAGTACCACTTGGGTGACTCTTACATATTACCATGTACAGCTGCAACACTAGGTACAACCTTGACTATCTCTGGAGCTCTTTTTTGTGCTCTCAGAAAACACTTCCTTGGGCTGGCGAGATGGCTCAATGGTTAAGAGCACTGGCTGCTCTTCTGAAGGTCCCGAGTTCAAATCCCAGCAACCACATGGTGGCTCACAACCACCCGTAACGAAATCTGATGCCTTCTTCTGGAGTATCTGAGGACAGCTACAGTGTACTTACATATAATAAGTAAATAAATCTTAAAAAAAAAACACTTCGCAGAAGATTTCCCTTTGGTGATGCTGGTCTCTTCTTAATCACTGCTAATTTTTTAGCTCCAGCTAACTAGCATCAATTGTTCCAGTACTCCCTTCTGTTTTTTTACTCTAAAGCCAGAGCCACATGGCTGAAGCTGCCAAGTTCTGGTACTTGCAGGTGCTGGAACATCTCTTGTTCTTTTACCTTATCAGCAGCTCTCTGTTTTCCAGGTCCTTTACTGCCTAAGCTTGGCTGTCCTGGAACTTACTCTGTAGACTGACTTTGAATTTAGAGAGCTGCATGCTTATCTCCTAAGCACTGGGATTAAAGGTTTGGTAACACCAAGCCTGGATTTAAATTTTTCCTCACCTAGAACTTGCTCTGTTCTAGGCTGGCCTTGAATTTAGAGATTTTCTTGTTTTTGCCTTCTGGGATTAAAGGCTTGTACTACCATGCTAAATTTAGCTGGGTGGGATCTTGTCCCAAGGTCACTACTCCCTTAATTCAATTTAATATCATCAGGATTTAGCTCCGTTTCATTTCCTGGTGCTCCTTTAAAACTCAAACCATGAATTATATATTTTTCCTTTCTCAGCTTACTATGCTTGTTTAAAATGCTCTTTATCAGACTTAACCAGAGAACAAAGTCTCTGTTGGGTTTTTTTTTTTTTTGAGACATCCTTTGTTGATGCAATTAATATAAATCTCTTTACCATAGCCTCAGGCAGTCTCTTCAGACAATGGAAAAAAGCAGCCACATTCTTTACCCAAACATCACAAAGACAGTCTCTCCACCACATATTAAAGTTCTCCACTGAAATCTCTTGGGCCAGCAGGCCTAAGCACTTCACATGACCCTCAGCACCAATGTCTTCCATATTCTTACTAGGATGGCTCATTAAGCCCCACTTAAAGCATTCCATGGCTTTCCAAATCCAAAGTCCCCAAATCCACTTTCTTCCAAATAAAAGTATGGCCAGGCCTATCACAGCAATATCCCAGTCCCTGGTGCTAACTTATGTCTTAGTTAGGATTTATTTCTGTGAACAGACACCATGACCAAGGCAACTCTCATAAGGACAACATTTTATTGGGGCTGGCTTACAGGTTCAGAGGTTCAGTCCATTATCATCAAGGTAGGAGATGGCAGTATCTAGGCAGGCATGGTACAGGAATTGTTTAGAGTTCTACATCTTCATCTAAAGGCTGCTAGAAGAAGACTGACTTCCAGGCAACTAGGATGAGGGTTTTAAAGCTTATACCCACAGTGACACACCTACTTCAAGAAGGCCACACCTCTAATAGTGCCACTCCCTGGGCTGAGCATATACAAACCATCATACATATAGACAGACATATATGTATATACATTTGGTGGATGGAATAGAGCCCCCAAAAGCCATAATTTATTTATTTTCTCTGTCAGTTTATATCTTCTTAAATACAAGTTCTTTATAAAATTACCTCATATATAAAACGTTACACATAAGGGAGTGACAGAAGTCCATAGTTAAGTTCAAAGTAGTATTTTATTCTATAAGCTCATTATAAGTTCAAAGCAACAGTTTCACATGGTCTTACTTTATCATAGTGCACACCTATGGCTTCATCCTTGGACCTGACCTAGAACCAGTATTCTTCCTTGATCACATGTTTGTTCCAAGCCTGGTTTCCTACCCTAATACAATTAACCTGTGACACATAAGATTTACAGAGCTCTATTTGCAGCTTTATTCTATTGAGGCCTTGAAGTTACTTGTATAAATTCAGGAATTCTATAAAATCATTATCAGGAATTATGAAAGCATCAACTTATCTACACAGCATTACCATATGAAAGTACATCTTCATTTTGATTCTGCAGAAA
Organism: Mus musculus; assembly: GCF_000001635.26. Lineage (NCBI taxonomy): Eukaryota > Metazoa > Chordata > Mammalia > Rodentia > Muridae > Mus > Mus musculus. The sequence goes on along the minus strand of NC_000067.6, from coordinate 63,010,294 downwards.
ATCTGCCCAGTAGGATTGACTAATGCCCAGGAATCATTAGGCTATACAATAGTGACATGAAAGGCATATCAGCAGCAAGAAGCAATCCTGGGATGAAATCTCTGGTGATCTTGCATCTCAGAGCTCACCCATCACATGCTATGCAAAAAAGTGGACCATCTCCAGAAGACTCATTCCCATGTCTGAGTCTTTCATAGATGGCTTCTGACAAAGGTAGTGTAGACATCCCGGTCAGCTGTCTTCAGTTATTTAACTGATAGGGATGACATGTATTTTGCCTGGTTCTGAAAAATTGACTTAGTTGAGTAGATGAACTTTAAATAGAGGTAAAACTTAACTTCATAGAAGTAACATTGCAATATTTCTTAAAAATAGACAAGGATTTCTTGTTGGGATAGTGAATTCTTTCTAGATGTTTACAAGGAAGACTGGTGTCCTTATTTTGGAAGGAATTGCAACTTTGAAAAATTTACAATGGAACTCTATTGCATCCAAAAGATAATTTTTAGGAGAGTTCAGTAATACTGTCACACTGGCTTCTTGGAGCTGAACACTGTGGCTTCAAGCTTCCTCTTGTCTCCAGATGAAGACAAGGGACTCAAGTCCTCACTTTATGGGCTCCTGTAAAGCCTGAGAATAGAGAATCAGGAGGTAAGAGAGCAGATCTTAAATGTTAGCAATAACTGTCTTTTCTTCTTATTTTTACCTTTTAAAACTTATGCTTGGTTAATGTGCATTAATTAATACACATTAGTTAAATAACTAATTAATTAATGAGCCCCTTGTCCCTTTGATTCTCTGTTTTCATTTTAATTACTTTTATCCTTTTCTTTCACTCTCTGACTAATTGCTGGTACCAAATTCAGGCTTCATGATTGGTCAGTTTGGCTAGGGATGCTGTGAGGAATGAGGCCTGGGAAGTTTTTAAGTAGCTCTGGGGATCTCCTGCTCCCCTACCCCAAGACTGGCCACCCTCATTTTCAAATGGATCATTCCTCTTCCTTCTCAAGTCATGTTTCTGGTAAGTAGAAAGCCACAATCCCTTCCTGGGCCTTCAAAGACCGTTTGGGAGAATCCACAGGAATGAACCAGGAAAACCACGATGATTCTCTTTGTGCTGGGTGCTCTGGGGTGTGACTGTATAAGGATGCTGGAGTCACTAAGGAAGCCCAGAGCTGAGCTATGCTGTGGGGAGCCACTGGTGTTGGGAAATGATTGAGCAATGGAGCATGGCTTGTTAGAATTCAGTTGCAATTTAAGGTAGAACATATGCCAGATTTGAAATGGTTACTATAAAAAATAACTGAAAAACACCCACAAACAACATTTTGAACATAAACGAAAAATGTGGCCCAGTGGCAGAGTACCTGTCTCATACACATGAGGCCCCAGCAAATGCTTTCCAGCACCGCAAGCAATTTTTTTTTTAATTTCTCTGTACTTACATCTACTGTTGTTATTTATTTTATAAGTATAGGGGTTTTGTCTGCATATTTATCTGTGTACCACAGGTATGCCTGGTGCCCTCAGAGGCCAGAAGAGGTTGTCACCTGGAATGGAATTTACAGACGGTTGTGAGCTGCCATGAGGGTGCCGGGAATTGGATCTGGGTGCTCTGGAGGAGCAGCCAGTTTTCTTAACTGCTGAGCTATCTTTATGACCTTTACTTTTTAAATGTAGCTATGATACATTTTAAAATGGGGCATGGCTGACACTTTTGCCTTGATCTGTCTTAACGAACAATACTGCTCAAACCAAACCAAACCAAAGCAAACCAAACCAAACCAAAGCAAACCAGACCATGTTATTTAATGTGTGGTCTCTGTACCAGCAGCTGCAGTAACACCCCCTGGGGGCTTGTGAGAAATGAGGGTCCAGGAACCTGGGTTGTAGTTCAAAGTCAACCTGTGCTTTAGCAAGACCTAACACACACATACACACACACACACACACACACTTGGACATGTATGTGTGTGTGTATGATATGTATGTGCAGAGGCCAGAGGTCCTTACTGGGTGACTTCTATCACTCTTGTCTTAGGTGTCTTAGTCAGGGTTTCTATTCCTGCACAAACATCATGACCAAGAAGCAAGTTGGGGAGGAAAGGGTTTATTTGGCTTACACTTCCATACTGCTGTTCATCACCAAGGAAGTCAGGACTGGAACTCAAGCAGGACAGGAAGCAGGAGCTGACACAGAGGCCATGGAGGGATGTTCCTTACTGGCTTGCTTCCCCTGGCTTACTCAGCCTGCTCTCTTATAGAACCAAGACTACCAGCCCAGAGATGGTCCCACCCACAAGGGGCCTTTCCCCCTTGATCACTAATTGAGAAAATGCCTTACAGCTGGATCTTATGGAGGCATTTCCTCAACTAAAGCTCCTTTTTCTTTGATAACTTCAGCTGTGTCAAGTTGACACAAAATTGGCCAGTACAATTGACCCCTTGTCAACTTGACACACAAACACATCACTAGCAAGCCTCAACCCTTAATTTCTTATTCATCCCCAAGATCTAAACAACTTTAAAAGTCCCACAGTCTTTACACATTAAAAGTCAATCCCTTTAAAATGTCCAGTATCTTTTAAAATCCAAAGTCTTTTTACAATTAAAAGTCTCTTAACTGTGGGCTCCACTAAAATAGTTTCTTCCTTCAAGAGGGAAAATATCAGGGCACAGTCACAATCAAAAGCAAAAATCAATCTCTAACCATCCAATGTCTGGGATCCAACTCACGATCTTCTGGGCTCCTCCAAGGGCTTGGGTCACGTCTCCAGCCATGCCCTTTGTAGCACACACGCCGTCCTCTAGGCTCCAGATGCTTTTACTCCACTGCTGCTGCTGCTTTTGGTGATCATCTCATGGTACTGGCATCTCCAAAACACCGCATGACCCCTTCAGTCCTGGGCCGTCAATTGTAACTGAGGCTGCACCTTCACCAATGGCCTTCCATGGCCTCTCACCGTGCCGAGCCTCAGCTGCTCTGCGTGACCCCTTCATGCCTTCAAAACCAGTACCACCTGGGTGACCTTTACATATTTCCAAGTTCCGCTGCAGCAGGAGTACAATCTTGGATATCTCTGGAACACAGACTCTTTGTGCTTTCAGAAAACACTTCCCAGAAGATGTCACCTCAACGATGCTGGTCTCTTCTTAATCACCGCTAATTTCTTAGCTCCAGCTAACCAGCATCAATAGTCCCAGTAATGCAAAAGTTTCACTTTAGTAGTTCTGGTATCTTGTTAATCACAGCTGATTCTTCAGCCCCAGCTAACCAGAACCACAGAATCTTCCCAATCAAAATAGCAATGGCCCTCAAAAGAGTCTTTAATTTTCCCTCTGAAATTTCACAAGCCAGACCTCCATCTTCTGTACTATTCTCAACATTATCTCCCAAGCTCCTACACAACATCTGACAGACTCTTAACAACGAGTGGATCTTCAAGCCCAAAGTTCCAAAGTCCTTCCACAGTCCTCCCCAAAACATGGTCAGGTTGTCACAGGAATACTCCACTATGCTGGCACCAATTTGTCTTAGTCAGGGTTTCTATTCCTGCACAAACATCATGACCAAGAAGCAAGTTGGGGAGGAAAGGGTTTATTTGGCTTACACTTTCATACTGCTGTTCTTAACCAAGGAAGTCAGGACTGGAACTCAAGCAGGACAGGAAGCAGGAGCTGATGCAGAGGACATGGAGGGATGCTCCTTACTGGCTTGCTTCCCCTGGCTTACTCAGCCTGCTCTCTTATAGAACCAAGACTACCAGCCCAGAGATGGTCCCATCCACAAGGGGCCTTTCCCCCTTGATCACTAATTGAGAAAATGCCTTACAGTTGTATCTCATGGAGGCATTTCCTCAACTGAAGCTCCTTTTTCTTTGATAACTTCAGCTGTGTCAAGTTGACACAAAACTAGCCAGTATACTTAGGTAACTTTTTATTACTGTGAAAAAACCCCATGACCACAGCAAGTCTTGTAAAGGAAAACATTTAACTGGGGCTGGCTTAAAACTCAGAGGTTCAGTTCGTCATCATGGCAGGAAGCATGGCAGCATGTAGGTAGACTTGGTGCTGGAGAAGGAGCTGAGAGTTCTATATCCAGGTTCTCCTGGCAGGAGGAAGAGAGGGTGGGGGAGGGGAAGAGGGGGAGAGGGAGAGAGAGGTCAAGATGGAGAGAGGGAGAGAGGGAGGGAAGGAGAGAGGGGGAGAGGGAGAGAGAGGGGAGAGGGAGAGAGGGAGAGAGAGAGGGAGAAAGGGAGAGGGAGAGAGAGGGAGGGGGAGAGGGAGAGAGAGAGGGAGGGAGAGTCTAGGCCTCACTTGAACATTTGAAATCTCAATGCCCACCCCCAGTGACACACTTCCTCTAACAAGGCCACACCTACTAATAGGACCCCTCCCTATTTATTTATTTTATGTATACAGCGAAGATACTGCAGCTGTCTTCAGACACACCAGAAGAGGGCATTGGATTCCATTACAGATGGTTGTGAACCACCGTGTGGTTGCTGGGAATTGACCTCAGGTCATCTGGAAGAGCAGTCAGTGCTCTTAACCTCTGAGCCATCTCTCCAGCCCCTCTTCATCATATTTTTTTGGGGGGTGGGGTGGGACCTCAAGCTGAACCTGGAGCTTCCTGCTTTACCTAGACTGTTTGGCCAGGGAGCCTCAAAGATCCCGTTGCTGTTACTGTCTCCCAGCACTGGAATTAACAGCAGTGCGTTACTGCTGTGCCTGGATTTTTACATGGGCTTCATAGGGATTCAAGCTCAGGTCTTCCTGCTTCATGGCAACACTTCACTGACTGAGCTATCTCCTCAGCCTCCGGATTTGCATATTAACTAGCTGCTAAGAGTAGCATTGCAGAAGCACCCTTGAGAAGTATCTTAGCTTTCTGTAGGGCTAGAGGCTGCTGACAGGACTGAGTTTGAATGTGGCCACTGCACATGTGTGTCACATAACATGAAAAGTATTTGTAAAATGCCATTGCTGCAACTGTCAGCTATCAAACTCGACTCGATCTTCCAGGAGGACGTTGGTGTTTAATGACGTTTTGCACCTTGGGTCAGGAGGCAGGAGAGAAGAGGGTGTGTAGTGGGAGACGGAGAAGTGTCTGGGAAAGACAAAGTCCCTGTGTGTGCACTGCAGTTAATGGTTAACAGCGTGGGGACAAAGGAGCCGTTGAGACTGTGGACTTTATGTCTCCTTTTCTCAACAATTATTATTCTTCATGGTTTAATCACCCTCGTGCATAAGAGGATTCGACCCAATAGAAGAAGATCTGGGCTTTTCATCTGGAGCATGACTTTCCCCTTCTCTGGCTAAGTAGATAAAGCCTGCTGAAACCACAGCAGGCTAGCCCACCTGTAAGGTGTGGATCATGCTTTGAAGATAGTAATAAGCAAACGACTCCAGTAGAATCTTTATCAGCTTTATTGACCTATATTTTGCATGCCATAAAATTTGTCCATTTTAAGCATTTGAGTAGAACTTTTGTAAAAATCAAGTTGGAAAGTAATGATTCTTTCTCGGTCCCCCGGGATGACTAGAGAGCTTGACATTGTGGGTGCTTGACTGTTCCTGACTACGGCGTGGTTTAGCCATGATGTGAAATGCTGCTTCTCATTGTGCTTTCAGAGAACATTGGCCCAGAGAACTTCTTAGTTAATGTGAAGTCACTACATATTCTGTGTCTTTCTGCAGAGTAGGATGCAGTCATGGATTTGTTCTATTACATAAATATGAGTTTGATAATTCTACAAGTCATTTCAAATAGCTCCTTGTATATCATCATTCACTTTTTAAAATATTTATTTATTTATTTTATGTATATGTATACACTGAGGCTGTCCTCAGACACACCAGAGGAGGGCATCAGATCTCATTACAGATGGTTGTGAGCCACCATGTGGTTGCTGGGAATTGAACTCAGGACCTCTGGAAGAGCAGTCAGTGCTCTTAACCACACTGAGTCATCTCTCCAGCCCATCACCATTCACTTAACACTAGCAATGCAGTTTAAAGTAAATTAATCACTATTCTCTGATAGATATCTGTCCATAGTTTTTTTTAAAAATTACCAGATCTGAAGAGAACTAGTATCTTGCTGTATGTAAAAGTGGTAGTTTTGTAAGGAAAAATAAAGAAGAAATAAGAAATAAGCGTCAGAAGTAAGTAATAAGCATAAAGTATCAGTCCCACTCTAGGCCATGCCCAGAGAGCATTCCAAATCAAAGTGAAATGTACTTAACATTTTATCTTCTGTGCCTGATTTTTTCATAATTTAGTTCACACCCAGTAGATAGGACAACTCTATTTATACAGGTATACATGCTCTTTTTCATTAGATAGAAATGTCTTTTTCTTACTCTCGTCATTCCTTAGGAAATTGTTTTTGTTTATTTGTGTGTGTTTATGTGCATGTCTCTGTAGGCTTACACATACCATGATGTCTGTAGATCAGAGGACAACTTTGTGGAGTCAGTTTTCTCTGGTCACCTTGTGGGCTGGGAATCAAACTTAGGTTGTTAGCCTGAGTGTAAACACATCTACCCACTGAGCATCTCACTCGACCCCCTCCCTGTTTCCCTTTTTTCTTCTTTTTGAGGAAGAGTGTCACGGTGTAGCCTGGAACTCACTATGTAGATCAGGCTAGTCACATAGAGATCTGCCTGCTGGGATCACAGGTGTGCAGCACTAACATCAAACCTGGCCCTTTAGTCTGTCTGTCTGTCTGTCTGTCTGTCTGTCTCCATCTCTCTCTGTCTCTCTCTACTTGTCCCTGTTTCTCTGTCTCTATTTTCAAGACAGGGCTTCTCTGTGTTGCCCTGGATCTCCTAGAAATTACTATGAAGACCAGGTTGGCCTTGAACTCAGGGATCTGCTCTCTCTGCCTCCCAAGTGCTGGGAGTGTAAGCCACTACCACCTGACCTTTTACACTCCTTAAAAAACATTGGGAAAACAAAACAAAACAAAACAAAACAAAACAAAACTTTGGGAAGAGGGAGAGGGGGAGGGGGAGAATGAATAAAGGAGAAGGAATATTGGCCTTGCAGAGATGGCACTGGTAACGTGCACCCCTGCCCTTCTCTCCAGCCTATAGATGACGGAAGGGCTCAGAATGTTACTCCCTAATGCTGCAAAGGAAGCTGGTCCACTGCCCAGCACATAGTGCTGTCAGGTGTGCAAACAGATGTACCACACAGGTGGTTGGAAAGGCGGTTGAATGAACCTTTGACCCAAGCAAGCAACATGGAAGAAAAAAGAAAACAAAAACTTTTCTACCCAAGACAGCGACATGCAATACTATCCAGATATCTTAAGGGGACATTTGTGATTCTGTCACTATCCAGACATCTTAAGGGGACATCTGTGATCCTGTCCATGGTGGGGAGGTTCAGGAACAGGGCTCACCAGACTTCAGAACCGTATGTTTTCGTGTGTCTAGCGAGATGTTCCTTCTCACCCTTTCTGCTCCCAAACTGCTGTGAATAAAACAGTGTTGCTTTTACAGTCTCTGGCAGCTTGATAATTGACAGAATGGGGAACCCACAGACAGGACTTTGCAGAGTCCTAAGATTCCCCTTCACAAATGTAAAGGAGAATTCAAATCACCACCCCTCTTACTTCCCCCAAATCTAGCCCAGTGAGCCCTTATTGCCTGTTGCTTACTGCTCTGAGCTACAGAGGTGGGTTTGCTCTGTAGCTTTTGTGCTCTTGAGAGGCATTCCCACTCACCCATCTGGGCATCATTTCTAGGGAAATGGTAAGAGTATGTACAATTATTGTAAAGGTTTGATAAGGCACATTCATGCACAATAAAGGGCGTTCTGCTGTGCCTTTAGCGTTAATGGCTTTGTATCATAAATGTTAAATCAGTAGCCTTACTATTGATTATTGAAAAAGAAAACATGTTTGCAATTTTAAAAAGGCATAACTTTAAAATATCTGGATAGAAGAAATGTAGTCAGATGGTTACTATATCCAGAATTGTCTTTCTGTCTCCCTTTCTCTCAGCATGCCTGCATTTTCTCCTTCCTACCCAGCATCTACCCTTCCCTCAGTAGTGTAAACCTACCTGGTCACAGACATCTATGCATACGTGTACACACATACACAAGCATGCACACACAGACTGGACATGGATCTGTGTTTGCTGTCTCAGCTGCAGAATGGCACACGAGGTGTGTTTGGGGAGATCTAAGGAGATGTTACTCAAAGCTGAAGTTCTCTCTGGGGAAGAGGGGGAGGCAGGCAGAAATGGTGCAAACGCCACTTCCTTTGACATATGCAAATGTTCACCTGTGGCAGTTCTCAGGGCAAGGCTTGACTTCTGAGCTCTCTAATATGCCTGGAGGGTGTTTCAATTATTGATAGGGAAAAAAAAGTGGCTGGCAGGAAGAACTAGGGGAAGTTCCTTCTCAGTCTTGCTGTCTTTGGGTTTTTAAGTCTGGGTCTCTGTAGCCTGGCCCAACCTGTGACCTCGGGTAGCCTTGACATTCTGGGTAATTCTCTTGTGTCAGCCTCTTGAGAGCTGAGGCCACAGGGATGAGTTATTCTACCCAGTTGGATTCCTTTTCTCCTTTTGGATTTATTTGGGGTATGCCAGTTTTCCTTTGGCTGGTAATGAACTGTTCACTTTGCTTTACTTGACGCCACCATGGAGTGCCATTAACTAAGTAGACTTAAATGTCAGTAGTTGCAGTGGCTCTGAGTATTTTTATTACTTTTTATTCTCTGGTTTCTTTGGCACCAAAGCATTTCAGATCTTGCCACTGCCTTCTGTCAGTCCTCAGATGTCACTACACATTGACTTTCCCAAACACTTAAAACTGCTCTCCCTCTAGAGTGTCTTATCCTTAGAGCCTTGCATCCCATTCCCTGGTCCCTTTCCTCTCCCTCTGTAGCTCTCCACAGCAGGTGAGAGTCCCCTCACCCATATCCGCCGCCCTTTCAGAAACTCAGCTTTGAAGTTGACAACTTAAGATTTGACCAGGGATTCATCACACCCTATGTCCTTATGTAGGTCTATAAGTTTATCTATCTATCTATCTATCTATCTATCTATCTATCATCTATCTACTTGCCTACCTGAAATAGAATTATGCATAAATATGTTTGTGTATTTGCACTTACAAATATTTATATATCTATGCTATGTGTTTATTCCTATTACTAATTTCTATGAAAATATCAAAACCTAGCTACTGTGTATTTTCCATGAAGCTCATTTGGGCTAAACTGAACAGTTGTTGTCTTCTTAGGTGACATGTTCTTTGTCACTACCCCTCTAACATGGCACCCCTTGTGGTGAGCTGTCCTTGGCAAGGCTTCATGAGGTTCTTTAAAAGAAGCACACCCACGAGGAGTAGAAGGCAGGAAATAGTCAAAATCAGGGTTGAAACCAACCAAATAGAAACAAAGAGAAAGATACAAAGAATCAACAAAACTAAAAGCTGGTTCTTTGAGAAAATCAACAAGATAGGCAAAACCCTAGCCAAATTAACTAAAGGGACAAGAGGTAGTATCCAGATTAACAAAATCAGAAATGAAAAGGGAGATATAACAACAGAAACTGAGGAAATTTAAAAATTAAAAAAAAAAATCATCAGATCCTACTACAAAAGCCTATACTCAACAAAACTGGAAAATCTAGATGAAATGGATGATTTTCTAGACAGATACCACATACCAAAGTTAAATCAAGAGCAGGTAAACTCTCTAAACAGGCTCATATCCCATAAGGAAATAGAAGTTATTAAAAGAATCCCCCAGCCAAAAAAAGCCCAGGACCAGATGGCTTTAGTGAAGAATTCTACCGTATCTTCAAAGAAGAGTTAATACCAACACTTCACAAACTTTTCCATAAAATAGAAACAGAAAGAACACTGCCTAATTCATTCTATGAAACCACAATTACTCTGATACGTAAACCACACAAAGACCCAGCAAAGAAAGAGAACTTCAGACCAAGTTCACTTATGAATATAGATACAAAAATACTAGCAAGCTGAATCCAAGAAGACATCAAAACTATCATTAACCACGACCAAGTAAGCTTCATCCCAGGGATGCAAGGTTGGTTCAATATGCAAAAATACATTGACATAATATACTATATAAACAAACTCAAAGAAAAAATCACATGGTCATCTCATTAGATGCTGAAAAAGCATCTGACAAAATACAACACCTCTTCATGCTAAAAGTATTGGAGAGATCAGGAATTCAAGACCCATACCTAAACATAATAAAATCAATATACAGCAAACCAACAGCCAATATCAAATTAAATGGAGACATACTTGAAGAAATCCTACAAAATCAGGGATGATATAGGGCTACCCATTCTCCCTATTTATTCAATATAGTACTTGAAGTTCTAGCTAGAGCAATTACACAAAAGGAGATCAAAGGGATGCATATTGGCAAAGAAGAAGTCAGGGTATCACTATTTGCAGATGATATGATAGTATACATAAGGTACCCCAAGATTCTCCCAGAGAACTCCTACACCTGATAAACAATTTCAGCAAAGTGTCTGGATATAAAAGTAACTCAAACAAATCAGTAGATTTCCTCTACTCAAAGGATAAACAGGCTGAGAAAGAAATTGGGGAAATGACACCCTTCACAATAGTCACAAATAATATAAAATATCTTGGTGTGACTCTAACCAAATAAGTGAAAGATCTGTATGAAAAAAAACTTCAAATCTCTCAAGAAAGAACTCGAAGGAGACCTCAAAAAATGAAGAGATCTTCCATGCTCATGGATTGGCAGAATTAACAGTAAAAATGGCTGTCCTACCAAAAGCAATCTACAGATTCAATGCAATCCCCATCAATATTCCAACACAATTCTTCACAAACATGTGAAGAGCAATTTTCAATTTCATATGAAAAAACAAAAAACTCAGGATAGCAAAAGCAATTCTTAACAATAAAAGAACTTCTGGGCAATCACCATCTCTGACCTCAAGCTGAACTACAGAGCAATAGTGATAAAAACTGCGTGGTATTGGTACAGAGACAGACAGGTTGATCAATGGAACAGAATTGAAGATCTAGAAATAAACCCACACATTTATAGACACTTGATCTTTGACAAAGCAGCCAAAAAAATACAATGGAAAAAAGAAAGCATCTTCAATAAATAGTACTGGTCTAACTGGCTGTCTGTATGTAGAAAAATAAAAGTAGATCCATATTTGTCACCTTGCACAAAGCTCAAGTCCAAGTGGATCAAAGACCTCAACATAAAACCAGATTCATTGAATCTAATAGAAGAGAAAGTGGGAGAGAGCCTCCAACTCATTGACACAGGGGGGAAATTTCCTGAACAGAACTTCAATGGTTCACGCTCTAAGATCAAGAATTGATAAATGGAACCTCATGAAACTGAAAAGCTTCTGTAAGGCAAAGGATATAGTCAATAAGACAAATCAGCAACTTACAGATTGGGAAAAAAATCTTCATTAACCCCACATCTGATAGAAGCATAATATCCAAAATATATAAAGAACTCAAGGAGCTAACCTCTGAAAAACCAAACAACCCAATCAAAAAATGGGGCATATAACTAAACAGAGAATTTACAACAGAGGAATCTTGAGTGGCCGAGAAGCACTTAAAAAAATGTTCAAAGTCCTTAGTGATCTGGGAAATGCAAATCAAAATGACCCTGAGATTCTACCTTACACTAATCAGAACGGCTAAGATCAAAAACTCAGGTGACAGCACGTGCTGGTGAGGACATGGAGAAAGAGGATCACTCCTCTATTGCTGGTGGGATTGCAAATTGGTACAACCACTCTGGAACTCAATCTGGAGGTTCCTCAGAAAGTTGGAAATAGATCTACCTGAAGACCCAGCTATACTACTTTTGGGAATATACCCAAAAGATGCCCCACCATACCACAGGAATATACAATGAATACTACTAAGCTATTAAGAATGACAACATCCTGAGTCTTGCAGGCAAATGGATAGAACTAGAAAAACAGCTTGAGTGAGGTAACTCAGACAGTAAAGGACATGCATGGTATGTACTCACTAATAATTGGATATTAGCCAAAAAAGTACAGAATACCTAGGAAACAATCTACAGAACTCGAGAAGGTTAACAAGTTGAAGGGCCCAAGTGAGGATGCCTCAATCCCACTTGGGAGGGAGAAGAAAGCAATCACAGGAGGCAGAGGGAGGGAGGGAGGAACTTGGGTGGGAGAGGGAAGGGGGAGAAGAAGGGGGGAACATGATAAGTTAGTATGTGTGTGTGTCAACAGGAGAGAAGCCCTGAGGGCTAGCAGAATAAATGGAAATATGCAACCTAGTGTGTGTGTGTGTGTGTGTGTGTGTGTGGTGGCACTGTAGAAAGAACCAGAGATCTGGGAGGTGAGAGACTCTCAGAACTCAAAAGAAGTCCTTAGATGAAATGCCCAACAGTGGGGAGAGAGAACTTGTAGAATCCACTGCCAGCAGAAGGACAGGGCATCAAGCGAGGGGTGGGGTTGCCATCCCACAGTCAAAAACTCTGACTCAGAACTGTTCCTGTCTGAAAGAACTGCAGGGGCCAAAATGGAGAAGAGACTGAGGGAAAGGACGTCCGGTGACAAGCCCAAACTGGGATCCATCTTAAGGGGAGGCTCCAAGGTCTGACACTATTACTGATTTTATGGTGTGCTTACAGACAGGAGCCTAGCATGGCTGTCCCAACAATCAGCTGAGTGAGACAGAAGCAGATCCTTACATCCAACCATTGGACTGAAGTTGGGGACCCCTGTGGTTGAATTAGGGAAAGTCTGGAAGAAGCTGAGGAGGAGGGTGACCCCATAGGAAGACCAGCAGTTTCAACTAACCTGGACCCCTGAGATCTTTCAGACAGTGAGCTACCAACCAGGCAGCATATACTAGCTGGTCCGAGGCCCCTGACACATATACAACAGAGGACTGCCTAGTTTGCCTCAGTGGGATAAGATGTACCTAACTCTCAAGAGACTTGAAGCCCCAGAGAGTGAGGAAACCTGGCAGTGTGTGTTGGGGGGTCCTCTTGGAGACAGGGGGTAGAGAGGAGGAATGGGATGAGGAACTGTGGGAGGGCAGACAAGAACAAGGGTCTGGACTGTAAAAAATTAAAAGTGATAAAAGATGTCTTTGTCTTATTACCTCTTATGTGTACGAATATTGTGCCTCCCCTGAGGGGTTTGATTCAGATCTGTTGTCAGAGAACTCTTTACATTTCTTCTAATTCAAATGCTGTTCAAAAGGAAGAGGAAGAGGCTCACACACTGGTGAATGCATGGTAGGCCCCAAGACCGCACGTTCTCCTGATTGTCCATATTATATTCCTGCCTTACAGTTGAATGGTAGAGAAATGAGAAGGAGGGGCCACAACGCGGAAGTGAAGAGTCAGGCAGAGAAGGAGACCTCGCGCCACCGCTCCTGTGTCTCTCTGCTCCCACAGCTCACAAAAGTGGAGCTTCCTATTAATGTGTATGGTGTGGCAGCCTGGCCTTGCCCAAAGAGGTTATTTTCCACGTTTTAGGAGATTTTCTACTCCCTGTTTAAAGTTAGATCAGACCCTAATCCCAGCAAATTCATGTGCTGAATTGTCAGGACTCAGAACAAGGTCTTTTTAGAGAGAAAGTCATGGGTATAATTAGTTGAGATGAGATTGAACTGAAGTAGCATGGACCTCTTTATTCAATGTGACAGGTGTCCTCTGAAAATGGAACAATTTGGACACAGGACAAGCATGCCTACAGGGAAATATTGAAAAAAATCATTGAGCCTGTGAGGCAGCACAACCTGTATTTCCAGGAGAGGCAGGGAGGCAGAGGCAGGAGGATAACAGCAAGTCCAAGGCCATCCTGAGCTACATAGCAAGTTCAAGGCCAGCCAGGGATACAGAAAGCTGTCTCAGAAACAGACAAAGCTAGGGAGTGAGGCTTGTCTGTAACAGAGCAGAGGACTTTGTTAAGGGAGAACAGATGGGGCAATGAACTTTAGCGTATTCTGGGATGGGCAAGAGATTGAGTTTAACTCACTCATATTGAACGTGGATAAGCGACTCAATAATCGTATGAATTTTTTGTTTGTTTGTTTGTTTTGTTTTGCTTTTGAGGAGCAAACTCTGCAGAAGGGACCTGCAGTGTATCCACCTCCTGCCTTCATCCTGTCTAGTACACCACGTATGTCTCCTTACTGAGTCACTTGCTCCCTCCCTGTCTGTCTTTCTCTCTTGCCAACCTCACACCTGCTAAATCAATTTAACAGAACCGTCATTTCCTCCGTATCTGGTCACCCTACATATTGACCGGGTTTCGATCGCATCACTCTGTGCCATCAACTATCTCATCACCCAGCCTGTCTTCAGAGAGATACATGTTTGCCTGGTGCACAGAATCCTCTTACTCCTGATGTTTCTTTAGTAATTTTCCATCCTCTGCCTCTGGCTCTGATGCCCATCTACAACTTCCCTCTTGCTGCAAGAGACCCCATTTCTCTCCCACCCCTGAAGACCCCTGAAGTTTAGGCTGTTGGATGGCTTAAATGGAATAGATCACTAAGTGTATGCAGCATGAACATTAGCAGAGATCCTTCTTGTGTTTCTCAAGGAAATTTCCCGGCACATGACATCCCCTCCTTCCCTCATTAGCCTGTTTAACTCTGAGCCCTTCCTGCTGTGTGCATAAACCTTATGTGACCTTGGAAAACAGGTGTATGGTATGTCTAAAGTCGGGGTTCTTAAAATCTGCTTGTGTGGAACTGGTGGTCTGTGGAGGTCTTTGAGGAAAGTATAGACACCAGGTCTGGACCCACCCAGACTCATTGACTGAGGTGTTGTGGGTGGGTCTCGTGTGTGAGCCTGACATGTGAGCCTGGCATGTGCTCGGGTGTGAACACAGATACAAGGTGTTGACCTTGCTTTTCCACAGGGTAGTATTATCAGAGGGTTCGTTTCCTGAGAAAGGGTCTCAGTTTCTAGACTAGGCTGATGTGGTGGTTTGAATACGTTTGGTCCCTACAGGCTCGTGTGTTTGAATACTTGGCCCACAAGGGAGTGGCACTATCAGAAGGAGTGGCCTTGTTGGAGTGGGTGTGGCCTTGTTGGAGGAAGTGTCACTGAGGGGATTGGCTTTGAGGTCTCTGATGCTCAAGCTCTACGCAGATTCAAACAGACTCCTCCTTCTGGCTTCCTTCAGATCAAGATATAGAACTCTTGGCTCCTCCAGTACCATGTCTGCCTGCATACTTCCATGCTTCCTGCTATGATGATAATGGACTAAACCTTTGAAACTGTAAGCCAGCCCCAAGTAAATGTTTGCTTTTATAAGAGTTGCTTTGGTCCTGGTGTCTCTTGACAGCAATAAAACCCAAGCGAAGATAGCTGGCTCAGTACTTACTATGTAGCTCAGGCTGGCTTCAAACTCTGGGCAATCATCTTTATCTTATCCTCCTGAGTGCTGGGATCAGAGATGTGTGTCACTACAGTTGATTCTCAGATTTAAAGAAGAACAGATTTGAGGGGAGTTATAATTCTTATGCCATAAAGTTCACTCTTTCACAATATACAGCTGTTTTTTTGTCATTGTTCTATTCCCCTTTATAGTTTTCAGATCGGATCTCACTTTGTAGCCCAGGCTGGCACCAAACCCACAGCTAACTTGCCTTCACTTCTGAAGTGGAAGAATGTCATGAGTTAAAACCAATCACATCCATGGAGTTTTCAATCATGGCTACCACCAGTGTTGGAACATTTCACCATCCCACAAAGCAACCTTACTCTCATCAGCTATCACTTTCTGTTCTCCCTTCCCTTTGGCCCCTGGAAACCACTGTATGTCTCTGAGAATTTGCCTAAACTGGACATTGCATGGGACAGAATCAAACACACTTGGCCTATTGTGATCTGGGTCTTCTTCCATCAGCACGCTTGTTGCTCTCCAAGTTCATCTATGCTATGGTGTATATCAATACTCCACTCTTTTTTATTGCTCAGTAATATTCCATCATGTAGGCAGAGTATATTTGGCTCATCCCTTCAACTGTTGCTAGACAGCTGGGCACACACAATGCTGGGTGTAGCTATTTGAGTCAAACCTCTGTGATAAGGTCAAAGAAAGGACTTTATCAGACACTGTTTCTTGTGTTTCTCCTTTCCATAACCACCAGACCCCCAACACAGCAAGAATTACTCACTGTGTCCATAGTTTGTTATTCATGACATTCTCCTTGGGTGCTAACCTTGCCCCCTCCCCCTTTCGGTCTTCTAGTCCTTACTTCTTGGTGTCTGGGGTGTGAATGACTTTGACCAGTCAGCCACTTCCCAGAACTGCTCAAGATACCACACTCCAGTGTGCGGTTCCCTTACAGACCAACCAACCCAGAGCCCACAATCTCAGCCACTTCACACTCTGTTTTGGCTTTCACCCTCCAGCTACTGTTTGCCTGCTGGCCTGATCATTCTGGGAACAGGCAGCAGACACCTGGAGATAGCCCTTATGCTCCAGAACTCACACAAGACTTCTAGCTAACAACCCTAAGCCTGCTAGCTGCATGTCATCCTCCCTCCCTCCCTCCCTCCCTCCCTTCCTCCCTCCCTCAGAAACCATGGTGAGAGCTCCAGTCACTGTTGTCTGGTCCTACTGCCCCTCAGCCACCTCACTGCTTCCCGGTGTGGCCTTTTGTGGTGGCTTGCTCCCTCCTCTTGGGATCCATGGGCAGTAAACTTTTACTGCCACCACAACCCTTTCCTGATGTGTTGGCCCTGTCCTACTTAGACAAGAACAAAGCCTAAGGAGACACCTTGCCCTGGCACACTGCCCAATTTCTGATATCTGTGCCATGTCCCAATTAAAAGTGATGTTTATTCAGTATAACAAATGTCCTGCTGATACCATAGTATGTTAGATTCCCCTTAATGTGAGGACAATATTTCTACATTTTTACTGTTAGGCATTTTTTGTCCAATTGTTTTTCTTAGTGGTTTTGTATATAAATATTATTTTATTTTATTTAAAAAAATCTTCATTTTCCTGTGGAGAAGCTTTAAAAAGACCTAAATCCAGCCAGGTGGTGGTGGCGGCACACGCCTTTAATCCTAGCTCTAGAGAGGCAGAAACAGGCAGATCTTTGAGTTCAGACCAGCCTGGTCTATAAAGCAAGTTTCAGGACAGCCAGAGCTACCCAGAGAAACCCTGACTTGAAAAAGAACAAGCAAAGCAAAACAAAGATAAATAAAGATAGACTCAGCCCTAATATACCAGCACACAGAACATGTTTCCTGGGACAACCTATGAGCCCGCTCAGGAGACATGGCGACAGAGGTAGTGAGTGATCTTATTCAGGAAGGGTTAATGGCATTCTTGCAAATGCTCTGTCTACAAATGGATTCTTCGCATCCCCCTGCACACATTCCAGCAAGCCAACTATTTATAGGCAATAGCTTGCTGTGAGGGAGAGGGTGGCCAGTTTCCTTATCTTATCTGAATGTGTCACAGGCTGTAGCACATGGCTGGTCACCCCCAGCCCGACGGACATTTGGGTCAGATATACTTCTTTATTGGAGCACTGGGGCAGAAAAGAGCCCCTCCTGGGCATTATAGAATTCTAATGTATGTACACAGTTACTGATTTTTGAGGTCTCCATGTATAGCCCGGACTGGCCTCAAACTTGTAATTCTGGGAATGGAAGCATGCAAGTGTGGGGGCCTGAGTTTGATCCCTAGGTGTCATCAACTCGCTATCATGGGAGTTAGGGAGGGTCACAGGACCCTACCTATCACTGAGCATTCATCTGCAGGCTCATGAGGAGGGAGAGACATTCCCTTCTTCTGCACAGTCTCTGACACACTGCTCCCGTAAGCAAACCCTCCATGTTCCTGTAAGCAACCAAAAAGAAACCTCCCAGCCACCGAGACAGGAATGTACAGGGGCGCTTGCTGGGAAGAAGAAAGGGGTCGGTGGCAGTGGGCAGGAGCAAGAGAGGGTAATGGCAGAGGGAGGAGTGGAGACGGCCAGAATTCATTATGTACATGGATGTACATGTTATAATGATGATCATTGTCATGTAGAAGTAACATGCTAATTAAACAGTTAAGAAAAAGCTATGCTGGGTGGTGGTGGTGCAAATCATTAATCCCAGCACTTGGGAAGCTGAGGCAGATGGATCTCTGAGTTTGAGGCCAGATTGGTTTACAGAACAAGTTCCTGGACTGCCAAAAACACACAGAGAAACCTTTTCTAAAAAAAAAAAAAAAAAGAAATAAGAAAAAGAAAATCTGGGCATGGTAGTGTGTGTGCTCACCTCCATGTGTGGAGACAGATTCAGGAGGATCTCTGGAGCCCTCTGACAGCCTGTGACAAAGAGAGACCCTGTCTTGAAAACACAAAAAGTCCATTGTCCCTGAAGAAGAAAAGCCTCACCCAAAACTTGACCTTTGACTTCTACTCACATCCACTCACAACACACATTCACACACACACTTATACTCACATACACACATGCATGCACGCGCGCGCACACACACACACACACACACACACACACACACACACACACACATACACACACACTCATACACACACAGTCTCCATCTTGCTTGCATCCCACACCCTGCTTGCTTTATGAGAATTTAATAAGCAGGGAACGTCCATGTCTTATGTGATGATATCTGAGGTATTTTATCCTCCGGTTCCCCAATGAAAATAAACAAAAAATGTTTCCAAACATTGTTAAATATTTCTTGAAGTTGAGGGGGATGAGTGTGGTGGTAAAATCTCTGTGGGTAACCAGTATGCTAGTGTCAGGAGGAGCCCTGAGATGCAGCCGCCTCCTTGCTATGGGGTGGGGTGGGGGGAGCCCTCGGCGCCATTTTCTTGGCGGTGGTGGTCATCAGGGAAGACTATGTGAATAGCTTCAGTCCACTTTCACTTTTTCCCTTGAGTTTATGAGCTGGAGCTACCTCGTGGTGTCCTACATTTCCCAGCATTCCCCAGGTTGCCCCTGTGACTGCAGAGCAGCCCGGGGGTTCTGTGGAGGAAGGTACACTGAAAGAGGTGGAAGTCTCAGGGGCTTAGGACCTGTAGTCATGGTTACATCACCTGCGGAGCCTGTTGCAAACTGTTGCACAGTTCTTTCTGACTAGGCAGAACGGTCCTCTAGACAGACTTGACTCCTACTACCAAACACAGGAGCTTAACCGGCTAGCAAGGAGGAGGCGTGTGTGTGTCACACGGGTATCGGTATACTAGCAGGTGGCCCGTTGCAGGAAGAGGAGTGCACGGCTTCATATCCATTAGATGTATTTGACACATCGACTAAAGTAGGACGTACACTCCCTGCTTGGACATTGCTTTATATTTTAATTATATGAGGAGTGGGACATTATGACATTTCAGTATTTAAGGGTCTTGCATCTCTGGACAAGCAAGGCCTGCAGTTGTGCTTTAAGAAATCCTTCAGGTACTTTTTATGTACTCTTATATTTAGGGACGATCACATTAACATATATAAATCTGTTCTTTAGAGATGCATATGGGGTGTGGGGAATGGGATGAATGGTCCAGCACGCACGGAAGGGTGCTTCCTGCCATGCCTGGCACCCGAGTTTGATTCTCAGGACCCACACGGTGGAAGGAGAGAACCAGTTCCCCAATGCTGCCATGCTGCCCTTTGGTCTTCACACGTGTGCCATATGGTGTATAAGATCACACACACACACACACACACACACACACACACACACACACACACACACATACTTAATAAAAGTTGAATAATTTATTGGGGCTTCGGATGTAGCTCAGTTGACAGATTGCCTGCTTTGTATGCACGAAGCCCTGGGTTCAATGCCAGCACTTTGTATTCTGGGTGTGATGGTGCACATCTGCAGTGTCAGCATGGGAGAGGTGGAGGCAAGGAGAGTAGGAACTCTCTGGATGCATAGTGAGTTTGAGGACAGCCTAGGCTATGTGAGACACTGCTTCAAAAATTAAAAAGTTTATTGGGAACCTTTATATGCCTACACCCCCCAACACACAATTTTTTTTTTCTTAAAGAAACAGAGTCTAGCTATGTTGAAAGACCTCTCCTAGAACTGTAATCTTCTTGTTTCTGCCTCCTGAGCCTTGGGATTACAAGTGTGTACCACCATACTATATTATATTTTTTGATACAGAACATTTTAAAAATATGATAAAGGAAAAGGAGAATAACACAATACAGAGTTTTCTACACGAGACTGCCATATCTTCTGATAGATTCTGATACCTGAGTCAATTTACTATTTACAATTTAAAATCTATATATTTATTATCTGTCTATCAACCATTCTACCTCTATCAATCTTCTATCTACCATCTAGCTATCAACTATCCATCTATCTATTATCTATCTATCTATCTATCTATCTATCCATTCATCTATCTTTCAGACTAAGAATCCTAGTGTTCTGTGCAAATCAGACAATTCGTCCTACATACACACAGCAAAGAATCACAAGTACCAGAGGTTTAGAAAGGAAAGAATTAACTTAGTCTCCCACTTTTCTGTGCGCTCTGGACTCTGAGCCCCTTTGTTAGGAGTCTGTGTTCATTTTTCCTGTATTTACTCTTCTAAGCAATATGGTCATATTACACATTTAGTAGTTTATTTTGGATATGCTCTCTTGGCTTTCTAATATAGTTGAGGATTTACTTCACTTAAAAGATTTTATTATTTTTTTTTTTGAGGCAGAGCTGGGGTTTTCATTAAATCACATTAAAAATTAGATTTTAAGCATGAGAGTTAAGGGCAAGAGGCACTCAGAAAGACACCCCTGAGAGCATGGGTGTGGACTTTCTGAGAGTCTTAGGATTAGCTCTCTCTGACACACTTTCTCTGTTTCTCTTCCTCACCCTTCCAACCTGGTGAGCTCCCCAGGGGGGCAGGGACAGTGATAGTCACATCTTCTTATTATTAGGTCAAATAGTTCATTGTCTTGCTTTTCCTCGAGTTAACAAGTATAACAATTATGTTAATTAAAAGTTAAAAAAATAGTTTCGAATGGGTCTACCAGTTATGAAAGGCATTTAGAATGAAAATGGATCATTTATATTTCATTCTGACAAAATCATAAAATCAGAAGTTCTTAGAGATAGATTCTCACGCACACGTACTTGATGAGGAGAACGATCACAAAAGTCTGCCAGGACACTCTTGCACAAATGTCATGGTAGCATCCCATAGACACGTCTGTAAGGGCAACTGCCCCAGTACTCTGGACCATTGCCAACCTTGTTATTAACAAAAGGGTTAGGACTTGAAACAGACCATGTAGTCCCCCTGACTTCACACTTTCAAGATGTCCCTTGCTTCGACACACTTGGATATGCTCAGATGTTCCTATGGAACACACATCAAAATCCATTCTTGAATAATTATCTCTGAAAAATACCTTCATTATTTAGTTTTTGGTTTTTCGAGACAGGGTTTCTCTGTATAGCCCTGGCTGTCCTGGAACTCACTTTGTAGACCAGGCTGGCCTCGAACTCAGAAATCCACCTGCCTCTGCCTCCCAAGTGCTGGGATTAAAGGCGTGCACCACCACCGCCTGGCTACAATGTATTTTTTTTACTCTAATCACTTCAACAGATCTTTTCCATAAAACTTTTTCTAATGGCCTTCCAAATGCTTGAACACATCACACAACCCAAGCAGGCCCTGATGTCTCTGATACCGTTTGTCCCCCTCTGTGCCTGCCTCGGCTGGTCCAGGTTTTCTTGCTCTGTGCACCTGTGATTCCTGATCTGTGTTCATTTTCTTCTTTTCTGCTCTTGTTTCTAGAATTCACATGAGATGGCTGATGTCCTACTTGATTCCTAAATTTATCCCTCTTCTTCCTCTTACTCCCCCTTGGGTTGGCTTTCCGTGAGTGTTATCTAACAAAACTTGTCTTGAATTTATTTTGTTTTGGCCCCCACTTTGTAAGACCCCCTTCTTATGCATGCTTTAGGCTGGACCTTGCTCAGGCTAGGCAGGCACTGTGCTTGTTACTGGACTCTGCCCTTAATCCAGTTTGTTTTTTATCTTCCCAGCTCTCCAGTACCTTCTAACTCATGATGCATGGATGCTGTCTGTCTGTCTGTCTGTCTGTCTGTCTGTCTCTAAGGATAGCAATTGATATTTCCTTGGAGTTTTAACCTGCTCCCTACATTGATTACCTTTTTCCTCCATTTTTCTGATCCTTTTATTATTTTATTTATTCATCAGAAACACATGTGCCAGGGATTATTGAAGATGCTGGAGAGGCATGTAATGGCAAAGAAAATAAATGTTCCTGCCATTTGAAAATCATAGTGTAGCAAGGGAGGGTAATACATGAATGAACTGGATCTGATTATGAATAAGGACTAAGCTGGCTCAAGTTGTTGTTTTTGAAGTGGAAAGAAGTCTCTGTCCCAGACTGTCACTTGCCTGCTTCCTGCACTGTGATGACTCAAAGTGTGTGCTCAGCTGAGCCTGCACGATAGGGTTTCCACACACTGTGGCTTTGCACAGCCTGGCCTTCCTTCTAGCATGACGGCTATTATCCAAGAGAACAAAGTTTCCAAAGACTGAGCTGTTAGAGTCTGGGTTATAGCATGGTCATTAAGACTGACCCTATTCATTTTGGCCTTGAGAGTTAATAATATTTCATTATTCCTTCACAGCATCATTGGGGCTGGGCAGGGTCAGGGGATAAATGTATGTCATTAGGCAGCTGTTTGGGGGGCGTGGCCCACATGAGTGACCCAAAATGAAAGCTGCTGAGATGAGTAAGGTACAATGGCAGATCCTAGAAATTCCTCAAATAATATTTCTTTTCTCTAGCCTTTTTGTCCCTGGTTTATATCTGTAGAAATTAAGGCACAAAGAGACTAGGTAACCAACCTGAATGTCAGGGAGCTGTAGAAGGGAGTGGTATGTGCAGCCAGCCAATGGATTATATTAAAACAAACATTAAAAAAAAAAAAACAAAACAAACCCAAACCCTCATTGTAGTTGGTAATGGATAGATGCTGATAACCCAGCATTTAGGAAGCTGAGGCAGGAGCGTCCCAGGTTTGGCTATAGAGCAAGACACTGTCTCAACGAAACAAAACAAAACAAAACAAATTAATCCTACCACCCACCCAACCAATCAACCACCACTCAACCAATCAAAACTCAAACCACCACCAAACAATTTCTAGAAAGTTTTGAAACAGGAATAACAACAAACTGCCTGAAAAGCCTAGTTAGAGGTCAACATCGCCCCCGCCCCCGACCCCGGGACCTTCTGTTCTGTGGGTCTTTAGCATGCCAGAGTGCCCTCTGATTCCCCAGGAGAGGGACTTGAGAGCCTTGACCATGATTGTTTAAATTCATTCTCAAGAGGCTCTGAGAGTGACCGGGTCATGCTAGCCTTCCACATTCCACCATTTCCACCAGAGGTTTGTATATGGGAAACAATACATATACGACTGAAGGCTCATTGCTTTTTTTTCTTTTCAAGATTTGTATGTGGGTATGTGGATGTGAAGGTGGTGTCTGCAGAGGCCAGAAGGATTATATCTCCTGGGGCTCCTAAGATGGGTGAAGGGAATTGAACTGCCCCCATTAAGCCCCCTTAACCGCTGAGCCATCTTGCTAGTCTCCGGATAGATTTGTTTAAGCAAGCCATTTAAGAGCCCTCCATTCAGGTCTGTGAAGCATAACAGAGGACACTCTTCAAAGCGGGACTTGCTGTTTTAGGATTCTGAGTCAACAAAACTCTTTTGTTAATGAATACCGTACTTTACACGTGACTTAGCTGTTTTCAGTCTTTTGGATGAGCACGACGGGCTATTTCACTTTCAGCCACCAGATGGCAGAGTGCTGCTGTGCTATGATATTTGGATATTTGAATTTTTCTTCTTCTTCTTCTTCTTCTTCTTCTTCTTCTTCTTCTTCTTCTTCTTCTTCTTCTTCTTCTTCCTCCTCCTTCTTCTTCTTCTTCTTCTTCTTCTTCTTTCTTCTTCTTCTTCCTGGTGAGTTTTTATGACTGGAAGACCTGTGTCTTGAGTCCTTATGAGCAGTTATAATTTTGGAAAACTTTGAAATGTGATTCTTTCTTTCTTTTTTTCTGTGTTTTTGATGCAAGGTTTCACTTTAAATATATCATTGTCTTGCCCCTTTTGTCTTGGAGTTGGGATTATAGAGCAGATTATAGTACCACCATAACTGGCCCTCCACCTTGCTTTGATGTTGTCTATTCTTATTTCTTTGTTGATACTTGGGGTGGTATGATTGAGCTACAATCAGACTTTGATTAGGAAGGGCTTCATTTTTTGTTTTTCTCAATCATTTATCAGCTGCTGCTGTTTATTTACATGGTGATATTTGTTGTATGAGCCAAGGTCTCACTATGTAGCCCTGGTTGTCCTGGAACTTGCTATATAGACCTGGTTAGCCTTGAACTCAGAGTCTTGCCTGTCTCTCCTGGTAATTGTTGTTTGAAAACCAGCTTTTGATTACATAACACACACACACACACACACACACTGCACACTTGTGTCATAACAGAGGTCAGAGGACAACCTGGTGTCAGTCCTTGCCTTCTACCTCATTGGAGGCAGGGTTTTCTCTTGTTCAGTGCTGCGTTGGCTAGGCAAGCTGGCCTGTGAACTTTTGATGATTTTCACATCTCTGCCTTCCGGGCCCTAGGGGTCTGCTTGAGTTATGGACAAGTGTGCCAATAGCTCTGCTTCTTACATGGGTTCTGGGGACCTGAACTCAGGTTGCTGGGTTTGTACAGTAAAGCCATATCCTCAGCCTGCCTGCTGGCCTCCCCCTCCCCCAGCCCCCTCCCTTCTCTCTCTCAGATACGTCTCACTATGTAGTATGTAGCCCTGGCTGTTTTGGAGGTCACTATGCAGACGGGGATGATGCTGGTCTCAGATGCCTCCATCTTCCAAGCACTAGGATTAAAGTCGCACCACCACACCCGGCTACTTTTTTTTTTCCTTCAACTTTGAAGGAGTAAGAGAAGAAAACTGTCAGGTTTAAAAAACAACTTCACGTTAACTTACTTGTTTAGGATGCTGTGTTGCACCCGAGGTACCCAAAACCACCTTCCTCTTTTGAGTTTGTACCTTAAGGGCAGAGATGTTAATAAGGATCTGCGTGGATAGGATGGCAGGAAGCTTCAACTTTTCTAGCCAGGCACTCTATTTTTGGAGAGAGACAGGAATGAAGATTCGTGTGCATAGACAACAGAAGTCTCCCCTGCGTGGCTTGGCTGGAATATTAAGATTATAGGACTCACGAGAAACCAGGGAGTTGTACAGAGTCCAGACCACTTTGAGAAGAGCGAAAGTCTCATACTATAACTGCAATTGGTATGCAAGGCTTCTACCTCAAGCTGGTGCCGGGGGATTAGAAACAGATTATGCCGAGTTCCTCGAAAGGAAAGCTTCGTCGCCTCTTGTCACGACTCTTTATCCTCTTGACCCAGCTTATGAGCCCAGTCAGTGTGTCAGAAGCCCCAGACCGGACTAGTAAGGAGAATGCAACAAAGAAAGTAGTTTCCAGGATCTAGGAGAGGGCGAAGCAACCAGGTTGTGTCCCTGCTGTGAAGAGGGCGGTGTGAGCAGCAGTCTCCTGAAACTGCTCCCTCTGATGGTCAGAAGTGGCATTTGCTACTAACCTGGCGCTCAGAACTGCCCCCACTCACCCCACCTGCCTTCAACTTTTCTTGGACTTACTCATTTCACCGGGAGGGCTCTGGAGCTCACTGGGTCCTGCCCTTGACTCTCAAAATTTCTCCTCCTCCTCCTATGGCAACGAAAAAGCGATATCTTGTCACTTTTCACCCGGAGTGTATGTTCTTACCCGGAAGCCAGCAGTCCTCCCTGCAGTCAGGGCCAGGGGTTTATGAGGCCATCTTGCTTCCTCCGAGCTCTCTAGTGAGACGTGAGAAGGATGAACGAGTTGCCCTTTCTTAATAATTCGAACTTTCAGCTATGTTTTGAGACCCTTGAATTGTCAAGGCCACGCAAGTGGAAAGCATTCCGGTTATTTATTGCCACAATTGCTGTCTGTCGGCTTCTTCACTGACACCCAAGGCCCCTCATCCATCTCTATGAACATCAAACAGATTACCAATGCTTAAGGAGAGAAGTGCTGTCATGCAAGATTCATAAAGAGATGCAACTTGCAGGGACCACTTCCTTGGTATCTGACATCACCCAGGGGATTGACATAGAGCAAGGCTGCACCCAAGCACAGATGCTAGGAGCGAGCTCTGGTGTAGTACTTCTGAAAGGTGGGCTTTTCCTTTTCAGAAGCCATTGTCTTGGTGTAGACACTTCAGCTTTGTTTTCTGACACCTTGTCTTGTCCTGAAAGACACATCGGTTATACCTTCCCCGACATCAGAGAGTTTGCTAAAGCCTGGTTGAAGAGAATCATAATAAAAATCTATAAGCACAGGCTTTTATGTATTTCACTTTTATTGAATTCCTTTTAGTATGAAAGCAGCCTATTTTGTAGCATTCAGCATGGTGTCCATGTGCTGATGGAATACTTCACGAGAGCGAGCGAGCGAGCGCAGAGGGGCTGCAGGCAGATAAGGGAGAGAAAAGGCCAGGCTGGGTGGGATGGAGATGCTATTGCTTTCTGAGAGTGAGTGACTCTTGCAACATTCATTTCCTTCTTGGTTTTCTTTTGAGTATGTGCTGTTTTTTTTTTTTTCCCCTATAAGGTGCAGTGAGTTACTGATACAGCTGAAAGGTATCTTTAAGAGAAAACTCACACCAGACTACTAATCAAAAAAAAAAAAAAGAGTGAATGAATAGAGGGTTGAATCTGCCCTTGGGTAAAAGCTTTCCTTACAGTGCCTTGTTTGGCTTCTGGAGACAGGGTCTTACCATGTAGCTCAGGCTGACCTTGAACTTGAGGTCTTAGTGCCTCAGACTTTTGAGTGCTAGGATTATTAGAGCTGTGTCCTATGTCCAGGCTCTTTCAGTTTGTCAATTAATATGTTTTAAAGACATGATCTTTTGTAGCTCAGGCTAGCCTCAAATGCTTTTCATATAGCTGAGGATGACCCTAAACTTCTGATGTCCCTACAGTCACCTCCCCTAGTGTTGGGTCTACAGATGTGAATTATTAGACTTGGGTCTAACTGTTCCTAGGATCTGGCCTCCTACACACACACACCCCACCCCTGGGGCTGGGCTTTACCCATCGTGCTATCTCCACACTGTCCCCATCTCTCATTTTCTCCTTGAGCATGTCTCCCACCTCTGTGGACCCAACCATTGCTGCCACAGGTGCTGGAGAGGTCTCACTACACCACCTAGTGTGAGGGTCAGTGGTGGCTGTCTCTCCCCACTGTGTCTACAGATCACCATGGTTACATAATCACGCTCCCTGTCATGCAGTGTGTCCCATCCCACCACAGGAGGGCAGGAACAAGCCATGGAGTGACAGGGGTGTGGACAGGACACCACATCCTCCTATTAGGGCCCCAGTATGGGGCCTGCTGATCATATCTGTGGCAGTGACCTGTTCTTTGTTACAGTGGCCGCTGCTTCAGAGCAACTGTGACCCCAAGATTCTGTTTGTTGTCTGTTATACCCTCACAGAAGTAGGGGCGTGGGTAGGGTTGATGGAGCCTCACCTAAGAATCAGGCCACTGCCTCCTGTACCTCCCAGCTAGCTGTATGTGATTCCAGTCTGATTGCCCATAGCCTGCAGCCTCAGGAGGTGCTAGGGCATGTAGTCCATAGAAACTTGACTAAAGAGGGACTCTATCTGTGCGATTATGGAGCAATCCACAAACCTGTTGGGGTGAGCCTTGTCAGTGGTGTGACTGCTTTGGGGTCACCCACATTACTATAAGCAACCCCTCACTTGTACCATGTAAATAAGCCCATAAACTTGTTAGTTCTCAAAACTGGACTCTGGTCCCTAGTACGAAGGTGTTGTTCTTTCCCCAAGGAAAGAGATCCGAAAACAACATTTTATCTTCTTCCCATGGTTGGCTCCTGCCTGTGAGATCTCCCAAATAAATTCATTAGATGGGGACCTGGTACTCAAGGGTCTGACATGCTAAGAGTCAGTGGGCAAGGAGGGCTAGCTCATGCTTGGCAGAGATGTCATGTCTTGTAAGATACCAGCAGTTAGTCCTTGAACTGGCCAGCCTGTCCTCGGTCAGCGTGATGCCAATGGCCTGTCTTATGGTTGGAGAGGCAGAGGCAGCTCTGTGAGGGCACAGGCTGCAGGGCATGGGCTTGCCTCTGCAGAATAAATGTGGTCCGGGACTCCAGAAGGTACATCTTCCCCGCTACAAGTCCCAGTCCTTGGCTGCTCTTGGGCAAGGGCTTGTCTACTTTGTTCCTGGACTCCCTTCTGGGATGACTGTGACCTTGCCCTGCAGATAGTGTGGTGGTTATGGCAGCTCTCATCTGCAGAGGAGAAGACCATGGCCTGGAAGGCCTTACCCGTGCTCAGCTCTACACAAATCTTCATGCTCTGCATGATGTGTGCTCTGCTGTCCCTCTGGGATCCTTCTAAATTTGATATTTCAGTACAACCTGTTTCGAGTGCTGAAAAAATGTTCTCTCTTTTACACCTGTTCATTATCATGTAGGGAATTGTCTATTCTCAATTATCCTGATGACTTAGAAGCTGGTGGCCCTAGATCTTCTGCCTAAATCTCAGTCTCTTCATGATGTCAGCACAATAGCTTTGTCTTGTTTCCCCCTTGCACCTTTTAGGGTTTTAGGGAATAGTGTTAGCATAACAGTTTTCTGAACACTTATTTATTTCATATGGTGTGTGTGTGTGTGTGTGTGTGTGTGTGTGTGTGTGTGTGTGTAGGTCAAAGGACAACTTGAAACAGTCATTTCTCTTCTCTTACATGGGTTCCAGTGACTGAATCCAGTGCTGTCAAGATTAGCAGCAAGGACCTTTACCTGCTAAGCCATCTCCCCGGCCAGAATGTGAATTGCTGCAGATTGGCCCCAGGCCTACTTCTCTTTTACTTTGCCTGAGGCCACAGCCAGCCCTCTTCAGAGAAAGAGCATGCAGTGACTGGCAGGTAGAGGATAACGGGTTGGTATATGAGTTTCTGAAAATCTTTTTAATGCTAGTGATTGAATCTAGGGCCTCGCTCATGCCAGACAATCTCTCTACCACAAAACTGAGTACCCAGGTCAAACAAAATTTTTTGATTTAATTGAGTTCTGTGGACTTTAAAATCTCCCATAAATATTTTCCCATAAGATATGATAACTGCTCTAACTGTTACCAGTAACCGAAGGCTGAGGAGGTCTCAAGATAGACACCAGAATGAGGCCTTTACTCAGTGTTTCCAGGTTCATGACTCTTGAAGACAGACTTCAGAAAGGAGACAGAGTAGGGAGTTCATTTCGGGGTGAAGGCTGTATTCAAGAGTGAGTTTAGGTTTCTCAAAAGAGAGTTGTATTGTGGGATTTCGGCTAGCTTGTGTTATGGGCAAAATTTAGTGAAAGGATGGAATAGACTGAGATTTAGGCAGAAAATCTAGGGCTACCAGCTTCTAAGTCATCAGGATAGTTGAGAAGAGATGGTTCCCTACATGATAATGAACACATGAAGAAGAAATACATTTATGTCGTTTATGTGTGTGTGGTGACTGTGGTGGGTGACTAGGATCATCCTACATGTGAACAGCTTTGGCTAAAAGAAAATTAGCAAATGCGACATGACCAGATGATGGAAAAAGGCTCATTCAGACCTCCACCTCTTTTATAGCACAGTTTGCTCAGAGGAAGGAGACACAGTCAAGGGACTCAGCCACCTGAGCTGAGCCCAGATGAAGAAGAGTCCAAATAAGGTAAGTGGAGCTGGGGAGATGGTTTAGTTGGTAGTGTTCACTGCTCAAGCATGAGGACCCGAGCTTGAATCCCTAGCACTCATATAAAAGCCAGGTCTTGTGTTATGCATTGTAATCCCAGCACTAGGGAGGCAGAGACAGACAGATTCCTGGAGCTTGCAGGACAGCTGTCCTGGTTAATCACTATTAAAGCCCTAGTTTATGGTAAGGGCTCGTCTCACAAATGAGTAGACCTCTAATCTCCATGTGTACCTGCACACTTGGGCACAAACAATTGGTAAACTGTGGATGTGTAAGACATGGGCATTTGTTGTTTAGCATGGAGGCTTCATGTTTCATGTTATACTATCATATTGTGAATTACCCTCCAAATTCATATGTGAAGCCTCACGATGATGGAGCTTTGGAGGGATACTTAGGGTTAGATGAGATCAAGAATGGTCCTTGGGATCAGTGCCCTCAGAACATGAGGTACGGGGTGGCTTGTGTTCGCTCCCCTTCATTCTTTCACATTGGCGGGGGTCACATGAGGTCACAGGCACGAGGCAATTATTCAAAAGTCAGGAAGGCAACCATGTTGTCAATTTGATCTTGGGCTTCCAGTTTCCACAACTATGAAAAAAGAGTCTTGATAGGTTAAGCTACCTCAGCCTATACATTTCGATATGACCACCAGTGTAGACTGCCACTGATACAGAAACCACACAAGGAGCAGAGTGAACCCCAGGGTGTAGGCAACTTTGAGTCCAGTGTGTTTTCCCCATTTTCTGTATCTCCTGTCTCCTAATCTCTATTACTGTTATCATTACTATTTTTTTTTCTGATAAGAGTTTTTCTATGGAGTCCAAGTCGGCTTTGAACTGGAAATATTTGTGTCAGCTTCCTGGATAATATCATTTCAAGTGAAGGCCCCATTCCCCGTATTCCTTAATTTTCTGCATGAATGCTAGCATGGACATTTGCAAGTTTTCTCGTTGCCTCTTCCAAGTTCATTCAGTTCCCTCTCCTTGTCCAAGTTTATTCGATATTCTTGCCTTCTCTGTGGACTCTAGCCAAATCTTGTCTTGTTCACAGCAGCCTGCCTTTTCTATGCTGGGAATTCCTATCTTCTGATTATCTCTCACATTGCCAAGTGCAGCAAACCCTCTTAATCTGTCACACATCTCGATTTTTCAGATCCAAACTGTGCCCCCTAATTTTATGTCAACTTGACCCAGGCTAGAGTTGTCTGAGAGGAGGGACTTTCAACTGAGAAAATGACTTTATAAGATTGGGCTGTAGGCAAGCATGTAGGGCATTTTCTTAATTAGTGATTGACGTGGGATGACCCAGACCACTGTGGGTGCTGCTGTCCCTTAGGCTGGCGGTCCTGGGTTCTATAAGAAAGCAGGCTGAACAAAGTCAGCAAGCAGCAGCACTCCGTGACTCTGCATTTGCTCCTGCTTCCAGATACTCCAGATACTCCAGATACTTCCAGATACCTGTTTAAGTTCCTGCCCTGAGTTCCTTCAGTGATGGACTGTGGATTTGGAAATATAGCCAAATAAAACCCTTTCTCTCCAATTTGCCTTTGGTCATGGTGCTTCATCATAGCAAGAGTAACCCTAAGGATCCCCTTTTGTACATGTGGGATTTTCTACCCTCACCCTAGTTCCCAACATAATGGCTCTGAGACGGAATTATTTATGAATAAATGCCTAGGCCAAAAGCCTTGTTTCCCTCCCTCCCCGCCCCCCCCACACTGGTTATCCTGTTTATTCTATGCTAAGTCCTGCCACGAGGTTAGTTAGCTTTCCTCAGGTTCATGGAACTGTCTCCATCAGTATTCTGGGTGAATCCTCCCTGCATCTGACTGCTTTCCAGACTCTCTCCCTGCCAGAACTCTCAGCTCCTACTTCCTACCTTAGCTAATTGACAAACAGCTTATTTATTGACATGGATGCTTCCAAACACTACACAAGAGATTCTCTCTATACCCTTTCCTTGTCTGTTCCAAATGATAACTCAATAGAGAGGGGAAGAGTTTGAGGCACAGTTATAGCACAGGCTGAACATTCTTCATCTGAAGTGCTTGGCATTCCGACACCAGATTTTGAAATATTTACATAGATTGTCATTTGAACATTCCTAATCTAAAACGTTGAAATGCTACAAAATCCGAGGCTGTTTGAGTGCAAAAAGTTGTATTTTGGACTAGAGATGCTCAATCTATATTTTACGACTTCTTTTTCTAATTAATATACACTACATACATATACAATCTTTTGGTTTGTGTTTGTGTGTTTGATGGGGTTTTACTATGTATACCTGGCTAGCTTTACATTTTCTCTGTAACCCAAGCTGGACTCAAACTAACAGCAAATCTTCTGAGTATTGGGGTTACAGGTGTGTGTTACCATACCTGTAACAATTTCCACTTAAACAGAACTAAAACTAATGCTGAAAATAATCTTATAGCCACTGTGATTAGAACAAAGGACCCTTGATTACATAACTGAAGCTTTGGTCATCATGGGGCATAGTTTAGTGGTACAGCAGCTGCGAGGCTCTGGGTTAAATTGCCAAAACCACAAAAATTAGTAAGAAAAATTTCAGATATCACATTATAGTTATTGCTTACTAGGCTTAGGATTCATTTAAAAGAACAGAACCAAAGCCAGGGGACAGTCCCTGAATTCTGACAAGAAAATTTACAATACTGTAACCAAAGAATGACTCCTAATTTTATTTTTTTTCAAAACCTTATTTGTAATCCATTTGGAAAATTAAACTAGCACACCATAGTATTAAGATTATGCACATAAACATGCACCATTAGGGAATTGTATGATTTTTATTTCTTTTAATGTATTTTAACAGATGGTTTCTAAATATATATATATATACATATACATATATATTAAAGCTACTATATATATTAAGAATATGAAGATGTACCAAATAGAATTGCAATGTAAAGGATCTAAATATCATGCACACAATTTTAAAGGCTGCTGAAGGTAAAGCTGGCTCTCTTAAGGATGATCATGATCATTGAGAGTAAAGCCACAGGAGAGAGTGAGGTTGAAGACTTGCTATTGTTATTGTTATTAATCCCACCTTCACCCAACAGGCTTTAAAACACTCCATTTCATCTTCTCTTTGGATTTTGCATGAAAAATGGCAAGCACAAAAAAAAAAAAAAAAAAAAAAAGCAAATTGTTGCAAATAAAGGTAAGGTCTTGGAAGCCACAAGGGGCAGGGTGTATTTGGTACATCTGGTCGACCTTGAGCAGTTCTTTGGCATTCAGCCTCTCCAATGAGAGCTTTTATTTACCCTAGTCCTTTAATCACATCCACCTCCCACCATGAAGGGGCAGAGTCTTCCTGAGACAGAGTAGGAACTGGTCCCCTGCAAGCATCAGAGTAATGTCAACAGAAAACTCTTTCATGATTGATCCCACTTGAGCAAGAGCTGCTGAGCTCCGCCATGGATGAACCTGACCTTAGACATGGAGCAGGGCAGCAGCTGTGCAAGCAGGAGTGACTAAGTCTGTCCGTGAAATGTGTGCATCTCCTCAAACACGTGAAACAATACAATGAGTTAGTCACACAGGGAATCCATTAGACTTGGCAATTTAATTTCTACTTCCTTGAGCTCTTTTCTTGAGGGCTTGGGGGAGGGGTGTCTCCCTACTTAGCATAATAGATCTCATTAGATTCTGCAGGAATTCTTGGCTTATTCTTTGGGCTATTTATAAGAATATGAGTTTTTTTTTTTTTTTTAATTCAGTCTTGTCTGAAAAGAAAACAGGATATAAGCTTTGATCACTTACCAGTTCAGATTAACACTGAAATGTTCAAGGTTGGAGATCTGTCAGATGGGGCAGCAGAAAATATCGTTATCTTCAAACAAGGGAAGTGCAGATGAACGGATTTCACATCCAAATAACACTTACGGACTGTATGCTTTACTAAACTGAAAATTCTCCATTCCAAGTCACTGAGTGTTCAAAGCTTCACAGAATAAATCTGTATTAAATGAAAAATAAATCAATTGTCATGGTTGTATAGCCCAGAAAATTTACAGCTGAACTAAGACAGAGAAAGTGACCCCTCCCTCATCCTTCCTACTGTCAGTCTCAGGCCTTCACACCTTCAGATCAGGATGACAGGGTGGGTGGGTGCAGGCAGCAGAGAGTACACTTGCTTTGCTATTTTTGTTGGTCACTTGTGTGTTTTATCAGGAGAACTTTCATGACTGGGTGGCAGCCTGGATGCTCTGTGGCCACTTCCAGATGTTGCCTGGCCTTCCTCTTCTAGCAGGGTTGCCTTTCATTTGAAAATTTCAGCCTTCTGTACTCTAGAAACACAAGACAGGAATATCTATCTTTTAAAACATGGCTTTTTGATTATATATATATATACACATACACACACACACACACACACACACACACACACACACACACACACCTAATCTTTCAACTCTGGGTGGCA
Organism: Mus musculus; assembly: GCF_000001635.26. Lineage (NCBI taxonomy): Eukaryota > Metazoa > Chordata > Mammalia > Rodentia > Muridae > Mus > Mus musculus. The sequence continues at coordinate 62,975,955 of NC_000067.6, read as the reverse complement.
ACCAAGAGCAACAGCAATATCCTGTAAACTTTTGGGAGCCTCTTGGACAAGTCCAATCAACAACTCAAAAGAGGGCTTCTCAGGCTGGGAAATGGGATTTTTGTTAGATGGTCTTTGTTTCTTGGAAGGAACATTGCTAGACCAGATGGAAATATTTCATTTAAACTATATATGAATATTTACACACAGACTTATTTGTGCTATATTTTTAGGCAGATAGTTAATAGTGTGAGTGTGATTCTTTATGACTTTTTTTGGACTTCTTACAGTGATTTTTTTCTCCTCCCTCCTTCTGTATTTATCCCCCTCTCTCCTCCCTAATTAGAGGTCCTTGTTTTTATCTATTTCTCCCATCAGAAAACTTGTACCCTGCTCTTTTGCTCTCATACCCATACTCTAGAAATGGCCCCTTTTTATTTTCATGGTGTTTACTTCAGGACATGAGCTTAAATCTGAAGGTTTGGAGGTAGGATCCTGCAATGAGAGAGAACATGCCATGTTTGTCTTTCTGGGTCTGGGTTACTTCATTAAATATAATTTTTCTAATTCATGTACCTGAGATTTTCATTTCTCTTTCCAGCTGACTAGTATTCCACAGTGGACCACATTTTCATTATCCAGCAACTCAGGTTGTTTCCATCTCCTAGCCTCTGTGAAAGGAGCATCAGTGAACATGGTTGAGTGAGTATCTGTGGTTTAGGATGTCGAGTCCTGTGGGTGTATGCTAAGGAGTGGAATAGCTGGGCCATAGGGTACATTTATCTTTAGCTTTTAAAGAATTATTCATAGTGGCTATATAGGGGGCACTGGACCAGTTTGGAATCCAGTTAGCAGTAAATGATGGGTCCTTTTCTCCTTTCCAACATTCATTGTTGATCATTTTGTTGACCTTTGTAAGATGAAACATCAAAGTTGTTTTGATGTGCGTTTCCCTAATTGCTATAGACAGTGAACATTTTCTGAGGGTTTTCTTTTTTCTTTCTTTTCTCCTTTTAGAACTCTCTCTTTAGATCCAAGGCCCATTTTCGACTCTTTGTCTTTTAAGTTCTTTATATATTCTGGATATTAATTCTCTGTCAGATGTATAATTGGGAAAAATTTTCTCCCATTCTATGGGCTTGCTCTTTCTTCCTTTCCTTTCCTTTCCTTTCCTTTCCTTTCCTTTCCTTTCCTTTTCCCTTCTCTTCCTTTTCCCTTCTCCTTCCTTCCTTCCTTCCTTTCATTTTTCAAGACAGGGTTTCTCTGTGTAGCCCTGGCTGTTCTGGAACTTGCTTTGTAGACCAGGCTGGCTCAAATTTATGGAGATCTATCTGTCACTGCCTCGCAAGTGCTGGGATTAAAGTTGTGTGACATCCCCACTTGGAATGACTATTTCTTTAGCTGTCTAAAAGCCCTTTAGCTTTATGAAGCCCCACTTGTCTATTGTTGGCCTTAAATTTTGGGCAATGGAGTCTTATTCAGAACATTCCTCCCTCCACCTAGATGATGCACTGCTTATGTTTTCTTCTGGTAGTTCCAGATTTCACATTTATATCTTTGAGCCATTCAGAGTTAGTTTTGTGCAAGGTGTTCGGTATGGGACCACTTTCCTTCTTCTGCATGTAGAAATCCAGTTTTCCCAGTGACATTTGTTGAAGATATGTTCTTTTCTCCAATATATGTTTTTGGCAACTTTGTCAATTAAAATGGTAATTAATGACAATTTAATGTCAATAAAAATTAATTTAATGTCAATTAAAATTAAATGGTTGAAGTTATGTGTACTTGTGTTTGGGGCTTCGATTTTGTTTCATTAGTCTGTGTGTTTAGTTTTTGTGCAAGTACCATGTTGTTTTTATTACTATTCTTCCTGTTTTCTTATACTATCCAGGACTACCTGCCTAGGGGTGGCACCACCCACAGTGGACTGGGCCTTCCCACATCAATCTCTAATTAAGAAAATGTGTGCCAGGTTTGCTTATAGGCCAGTCTGGTGGGGGGTATTTTCTCAGTTGACGTTCCTTCTTCTAGCTTCGGTCAAGTTGACCTAAAAACTAGCCACACACTCTCTTATAATTTTATTATTATTTTATAGATAACAATGACTATTAGTGAAGTAAACAAAAAAGCTAGTTGAAGTGGGAAGAACAAAAATGTTACATAACATGCCATAAACATTTGCTTAATTCAAACCATACACAACATTTCATGGATGCCAATGCACATATATTTTCCATTTACATGAATTTCTCTAGAATTGACATTGTGATGTAATCACTGTCTGCCAGACAAAATTCAAGATATAGTTACTATCATCTTTTTTGGGGGGGGGGAAATGCAATTTGCTGTCTTGGTGGTAGGACTGGTCCATAGCAAATTCTCAGTCTTCGTTTCTGGTAGAGGTTTGAGTTAAACTCGGGACGTTACACATCCTAGCAAGAACTCTGCTTCTGAGTTATACCTCAAAGCCCTTGGGATGATGGGCAAGGGGAAGGGAGAGTCTGGAAAGTCACAGTGTACTCCAGAGGTTGAACAGGACAGATCAAAGGCTGCGTAGTGAGAATTTGCCTCAAAACTTCGCCTACCCAACCACAGAAATATTGTTTTGCCATTACTTGACAGCATAGAGGAAGATGCAGTGTCGAGGATTCAGACTGCCACAACGACATCACTGGAAGACCTACAGAGTCCACTAACTTGGGCCCATGGGGGCTCACAGCAACCAAAGACTGTACAGGCGCTGGACCTAGACCCCTTACACATTTGTAGCAGATGTGCAGCTTGGTCTTCATGAGGGTCCCCTAACAATTGGAACAGGGGCTGTCTCTGACTCTGTTGCCTGCCTGTTCAGGCCTCAGTGGGAGAGGATGTATTTAGTCCTGTTGTGAATTGATGTCCCAGGGAGGGCTGGTATTCAAGGGGAGGATAATGGAGAGGAGGGATTTGTGGGGGTGGGACTGGGAGGAGGGGAGGGAGGAGGAGCTTCGAGTGGGATGTAAAGTGAATACATAAATTAATTAATGGAAAAACTTTCAGACTGTCAGATTCTAGAAAGAAAATGATGAGTTGGTCTTTGTATGTTAAGAAGTTTTAGAAAGTCAACCATGATGCTCCATGCCTGCCTGCCAGCACTCAGGATGCTGAGGCAGTATGATTGTGGGGAGTTTGGGCTACACAGAGAAATCTATCTTGGTCAGAATAAAGTATTGCCTAAATCAATCAATCAATCAATCAATCAAACAAACAACCATAACCACCACCCCTCCCAAACCAAGAAGAATGACAATACCATAGCCAATCTTTGAGTAAGAGACAGGGTTTTGTAGTAGAATCCATAGTCTCTAGTCAGTCTCTCTCTCTCTCCACCCCCTCCCAGTGTGAGTGTGAGTGTGTGTGTGTGTGTGTGTGTGTGTGTGTGAGAGAGAGAGAGAGAGAGAGAGAGAGAGAGAGGGAGAGAGAGAGAGAGAAGGCATTTATTATACTGACATATGAGGTAGGGGCTAGCTAGTTTGCCCACCTATACTTTAGAGGGGCAGAGAACCTGGCAGCTGCTCTGTCTGTGGAGATAGATGCTTGGCATTCCCATTCTAGGATCAAACACCTGGAACTCCCTGGGGAGTTTCTGGTATTGAGTCCACCTCAGCAGCAGGCTGTAGAGAAACTGAAATCTAATGGCGGCGGCAGCAATAGATAGACTTGCTCATGAAGACGTGAGGGCAGTCAGGTACACACCGTTTTTCTGGGGATATATCTATATCTGTATCTGTATCTGTATCTGTATCTGTATCTGTATCTGTATCTGTATCTGTATCTGTATCTGTATCTGTATCTGTATCTGTATCATCTGTATCTGTATCTGTACCTGTACCTGTATCTGTATCTGTAACTGTATCTGTATCTGTAACTGTACCTGTACCTGTACCTGTACCTGTACCTGTATCTGTATCTGTATCTGTATCTGTATCTATCTGTATCTGTATCTGTATCATCTGTATCTGTATCTGTATCTGTATCTGTATCTGTATCTGTATCTGTATCTGTATCTGTATCTGTATCTGTATCTGTATCTGTATCATCTGTATCTGTATCTGTACCTGTACCTGTATCTGTATCTGTAACTGTATCTGTATCTGTAACTGTACCTGTACCTGTACCTGTACCTGTACCTGTACCTGTATCTGTATCTGTATCTGTATCTATCTGTATCTGTATCTGTATCATCTGTATCTGTATCTGTATCTGTATCTGTATCTGTATCTGTATCTGTATCTGTATCTGTATCTGCATCTGCATCTGTATCTATCTGTATCTGTCTGTCTGTCTGTCTGTCTGTCTGTCTGTCTGTCTGTCTATATCTGGTTCAGTAGAAGGTGCCACTGGCTTTGGAATCATCCCTGTCCCCAGTCTCCCCTTAGTTAATATTCTCTGTGAGTGCACACATAGACACTCTCGAAAGTGTGTCTCCTACGTAATTCCAAATCCTATCAAGTTTCAGGAATTATACAAATTCTAAGTGATAAGAAAGCTTTGATTATAGTTTTGACTGCAGTTTTCTTTGATATCGGTATGCATAAAATAGCATATCAATGGTTATCTTAGATTTGAGAAAATACACCGAACATTTTTTTTCTTCAGTCATTTGATGCAGAAACATTGCCAGTCCCTCACTATCTTTCTTGAATCCTCTATAATTCACAATCACATATTTCTTTTCTAAAAGGTGGAGTTAGACTTAAGGATGGCATAGGTGGGGCAATTTGGTGGAATATTTAGGAGATAGGGTTGGCTGACATATTGATTGGTTGGATATATGGAGGGACAAAGAGAAACCTAAATGATTTCTGGCTGCAAATGTTGACAGACTACCATACTGGGGCCAATCTGGCTAACCATCTTGCCTTAGTCCATTTGGCTGTGACAAGATAATGTGAACCGAGTAGCTTATAAACCACTAATGCATTTCTCACAGCTCTGGACACTGAGAAGCCGGAGAGCATGGCACTGGCAGGTCTGGTGGGTGGTGAGGGCTGATTTCTTGGTTCCTAGAACCTTCTCACTGCACTCTCCTATCATGGGAGGGATATATTTCATGGGGTTATTCTTCCAGCTCTTATGAGCTAATCAGCCCTAAAGGTCCCACATCTTAAAACTTTCATCAAGGGGGTTAGGTTGTAACATATGAACTGAAGGGTTCAAAACATCCAGTCCACAACATATATGTTTTTATAAAGTTTTAATGGGATGGTGCTATGTATACACATTTATGCATTCTCAATCACTGCTCCTATATTATACTGTGACAGCGGAGTTGAATATTGGTCCTTTATAGAAAAAGTTTGCCAGCCCTTAAACTATGAGAATGGTGAGCTCCCTGGATTAGAATGAAAGAAGATCAGATTTGTAGGGAAAGATGATGAATCTGTTATACTGACTTCTCTTGTGGGCCTGTGTGTAGCTATTGGATCAGGACTGGTGGAGAGAGCAGACAGGCATCTCCATTAGCAGAATCGTTCTTTAATCAGAACAACAAAGGCCTGCAGTCTCTCCATGGAGGTAGACGTGTGTGCCTGTGCCACAGGAGATTGGGGTTTTAAAGGATGGAAAAGGGGGAACTTTGGGGATGGAACTCTATCTGTAGGTCAGTTCTGCAGTCTTAGAGCAGTAGATAGCATCAGGGTTTGGTATGTGGAGCGCTTTACCAGAAGATTCCATAGGTGTTATCTGTCAGGTTAACTTCCCTTTCTCGGTCCACCTGAGGCCTTTAGGCCATTAAGCCTTCAATAGATAATCAATGGAGTTGTTTAATGAGAGATATCTAATTCAATAAAATGAGGAATGGTACTAGAGGCAAAGACATTTTGAATGGTTCTACAAGGAGTGTTAACACAGACCATTGATGGTGACAGGCTAGCTGAACTAGTTAGTAGCTTAGGAATAGCTCATAGCAAAGGATTCACTCTCAAGAGACATATATTGTGCTGAAACCAAACATGAGCAACACTTCTGCCTGGAGTACCCCGGAAGTGAGGCAGGTTCATGTCGACGTGGAGCGTGGAAACTTTGTCTTGCTACCAGCCGCTGTCTTACCTGGGGTTTTATTGCTGTGAAGAGGCACCGTGACTACTGTTGGTATATTTGTTTTATTATTTTATTGGGTTCTTTTACCTACCTCCCTTCTAATCTGTATTCTACCCTAATCCCTTCCAATTCCCCAACACTGGGTAGGAAAACAAGATTAAAGGGGAAAGGAAGCATACACCTTTTAGACTACTTCCTCCTGATTAGGGACGTTGAGTTCCTTGGGGCAAGTCCAATCTTCGTTGTCAAGATATATCTAACTTATTTTCGCCTCTTTGTTCAAGAACACTTGACAAACTACAACAACAACAACAGCAACAACAATGAGGAATAGGCGCTAGTATTTTTTACCCTCTCCAGAATGCCAGGATTAAACTACCTGCAGCTGGCAAAACCACACCCCTGAAGTGCACCAGGAAAATCATAATCACCTTCTCTGAAACAGACTCTTATCCCACACCTGGGATCAAAACAAAAACATATTCACATAACATAACTAGGTTTCTAAAGAAACCAAAATTGTCACTATAGACTACAGCAACTCTTGTAATTGGGGCTGGCTTACACTTTAGAGGTTTAGTCTGTTATTGTCATGGTGGGAAGCATGGCCAAATGTAGGCAGACATCATGCTGGAGATGTAGCTGAAAGTTTTACGTCTGGATCCAAAGGCAGTGGGAAGAGAACAGTGGGCCATTAGGCCTGGTTTGAGCTTCTGAGACCTCAAAGTCCACTGGCTAGTGACACACTTCCTCCAACAAGACCACACCCATTCTAACAAAGACCACACATTTTAATACTGCTACTTCCTGTGGACCTATGGGGGCCATTTTTATTCAAACCACCACAGCAGCTATTTAGAATGGCTCTGTGCAGAAGTCATGCTTTGGAGAGATCTCCAGGAAAACCTCATGGTCCTTGTGAGGAAAATTAGTCCCATTTATCATTCACTTGTCCCTTTGAAGGTAAAGTCAGGTTTAGTGGCTTTTACTTGGAACCTGCAAGAGGGAAAACTAAAAAATTGGTAGAGTAAGCTGCTCATCAGAAAGGGCTCTCTTGACCTCTGTTCCCTTGCAGTGAGGATGTGGGAATGGATTTATGCATAACACAAGGTCAGCCATGTCTGGACTCCAGAAGAATTGTAATAGTTGTCTAATGACTCCGGCTGTCTTCCTTCCTGCCCATCTCAGTCTTATTAATATAGAAAGTATTTGGAGGATGAGACAGATGGGGTGCAGGGTGCTCAGGGATGCTGAATGTCAGTCTTTGTGTAGAAACTGTCTGGGATGCCTGGGGAAGAGAGGCCAATTGGAAAACCTGATAAAATGGCAATTGAAATTCATTAGGCAACGTGAGTTCTGATCAAACAGAGTAGCATTACCTGCATTGTGAAAAAGCCAGTCCAGCCAGGGAAAGGAAAACAAAGAGATAAAGAGACCAGCATTCGCCCCTTCAGGGAGGACTTGCCAGGGCATTAATAACTCTCTCGAGCCTTTGATTTTTTGTGACCGTCTCTGAAATGAACAATCTGCTCTGTGTGGGATGAAGATCTGCCAGCTGGACTTCACTAGTCACCCCAGATAACAGGCTGGGCACATGTAGCAAAGTCCTCATCCCTGGGGGGCAGTGTCAGGATGCAGGAAGGGGTTGCTGGAGCCCTGTGCAGGGTAGGGATAGAGCAGGGGGTGCTGGGAATTAGCTAGAAATTCCCACTGCCTTGCCTCTGGGAGTGCAGGGCCATCTCAATGCCTATCAACTGTGGCAGTGGGCCATTTATTTCTCCAATGAGGTATCAAAGTCAGTTACAAACATTTGAAATATGAAGGAGATAAGAAGAAAATGAAGCATTTTAAGCGGTGATCTTCGTTAGACAAACTGGCAGCTGTGACCGGCTCTTCAAGGTGACCTTAGCACACAGCTTTATGAACACGTGGAGAAAGTCTGGGGTGTCTTGGTAACCCTAGTTCCCATGTATACATGGAATGATGGTGGGCAATTACTGAGCGAGGGGAAAGGGATTGAATTATTAATATATGAATTATTAATTATTATAATTGCATTTGCCATTTATTGAGCAGCAGCCATGCACTAGAAGCTGAGCAGACCTTCAGAGTCCCTGCCCAGCGGGGGGTGACTGTGGTAATTACATTTGAAATAGCTTCAATCACAGGCGCCCAGTATAACTTGTGGCATATACTAAGTGCACAGTGGAAAGTCTGCGTTTTCTTCTCTTACTGTCTCTAGAAGCATATAGCCTCACATGGCTTTTCTAATTTGTTTATGTAAAGACGAGGGATGTGCTATTTGTCAAGATAAAAGATGCATCAGGTTATTTAATTAATATTTACCTTCTCTTCCTAGTAACAATAAGAAACCAGATGAGGAAGTATTCTCCAAGCCAAGGCATTTGCAACTCTTTCCTACTCTCCTGGCTAGCCATCTCTTGAATGAGCATAGAGGTCAGGAAGAGGTTCATACAAGGACAGAGGGGCAAATTCTGTCGTTGGAAAGCCACCTCTGGATTTGCCTGTGACGAATGAGAATTCTCTCTGAGACACTTGAGTACATATTACTAGTTAACTTTTAGTCCTATGTATGCTAAAGCTGAAAGTGATGTTTTCATAGTATCTTGTCTGGTCTTGTGGGGCACCCATGCCTGCAGTCCCAGGACTTAGGAATCATAGGAGGAGGACAGCATTTTCCAGGTCAGCCTGGGCTCAAACCTTCTTGGTGGTTTTCCAGCTTTCCCTCCCTCTACTCCTGAAAAAAAGCATCCCATAGTGACAATCATCATTACATTTGATAATTCTCCACTAGGGGGCGCATGCCTATACAGCAATCCTCAATGGCTTGTTTTCAGATTGCGGGATGGGAGGGGGAGAATGGGGGCGGGAAAGGGTGAGGGTGGGGTGGGAGTGGGGGTGGTGGTGTCAGTTTCTGGACAGGGCTGGGAGGTTTTTGATTATCAGCGCTTCCTATATCCAGAACAGCGACTATCATTGTTTTGGGACCTCTGTTCATCGGGGCTCCAACCTGTGACTTATTCTAGACTGGGGACTTGGGCAATGTTCCCGTGGGCTCAGGGAAGCACGTGGAACAGAGCAACATCTTGAGCTAGACTCTGCACATCATTTTGACTCCCATTGGAGCAGTAGGTGTGGGAGAGCTTAGCATCTGAGTTCTTCACTCCCTCGCCTTCCGGATAAGGAGGCTGGACTTCCAGATAAGGAGGCTGGACTTCCGGATAAGGAGGCTGGACTGTCCTTTAGCCGACATGGGAGAAGGATGGCAAACTGATCATCTTTGGCTAAATAATGTTCATTTTTTAATTTTTTTTCTTCCAACATAGACATTATGTGTTCACATTCATTGTAATGATCAGCCTTCTAGGGGGGCAGCCTCCTGTGTAAACATTTACGTGTTTCTTTTTCCTAGAAGGCTGGAGTGAGACATTTTTAATTAAACACACACCTTCAATAAATGAGGTATTTATTTACAGTGGGAGTCATAGTGCAGGGGATATTACTTATAGTATGTCTTTAATATTACATACTATGCATTTCTGGGAGGGCACTGCAATATTTCTAGACTCTGTATCTTCCAGGTAAAGAACATCCCTAGACTCTTTGTATAGAACTGCTTATGGAAGCTGGAAACATTAATATCGGGGGTTCAGTTCCGAATCCTTCTCGGATTCATTTGCCCTTCAGTTCATTTTTTCTTTTCTCCCAACCAGGCTTTAGGAAGCTTAGCTCTCTGCACGCTGGGCACAAGTCTGCCATATCAGCTTCTTACCAGCAGAGCCTCTCCTATACAGTTGACCACAATCCACATCCACTTTGTAAATGCCTTGGCATTCAGAACACATATACATTTTATTGAATTTCCCTGTATTATGGCTTTTCCACTGGGGGATTGAGAGGCTAATTCAGAGCCATATGATTACAGGAAGATGTGTGAGAAAAGCAATGGGGGATACTATTCTATAAGGTCCACTGGGCCCAAACAAGGAATCCATATGTTTCCATTTCCCTAATAGGCAGAGAAAATAAAAAAAACAAAGCGGCCTAGAGACACACACACCTGCATAAGCAGCGAAGCAGAAGTAACCTATAAACACATGCAAGGCGGCTCTCAAATAATCCCATCTGCATTTTATTGAAAGGAATCTTTGAAAAGGAGAGAGAGAAAGTACAGTTTACAAGAATCATGGTATAAATCCTGCCACGGTGCCAAATGCTAAAAGCATCGGAGCCTGGGCAGGAGGGAGAGATCCATTCATTCATTGCCCCTAGAAAATAGGCATCCAGGCCAGCCACATAGCTCACGCGCCCCGTGGGATTTACACCTCTGACTGACTGATGGCACGAATCACCTTGGAGTGATTGCTTCTATATCGAATGTTCCTTTATGGCGTAGATGCTTTCTCATTGCGACTCAGCTCAATTCCATTCTGCCTGCCTCTTTGGGACACTTTGCATGAGAGATGCGGGAGAGGGTAATGTTGTGTTTGTGGGTTTCCTCTGGTACATTTCAGGACTGATTTACCCTTCAGCTGGAAGCACAGGGAAATTCCATCATTCCCACCTCAAGCAAATCCCAAGTCAAGTGCACGCCCCAGGCCCCAGGAAAGGACCCTACAGTTTTCTGCTTTCTGAACTGTTATTGTTGTCTCAAGACTCCTTAGGGGCACACACACATCTGCGTGCCTCTACCCCTGCTCCTCGCCTTCCTCTCCTTTTCCTCCTGTCTTTCATTTTCTACTCTCTCCTTTCCTTCTTCTCCCAGCTATTCCTCCATCTTCCTTCTTCTTTTGTGGGAAAATAATTCCTCACAGGATGTTTGTTCTCGCCAAGACTGGCATTAACATGAGCTTTGGGCAGCTAAGTTTCAAGGTTTGTTTGTTTGTTCGTTTGTTTTAACTTCTGTATCTCTTCCTCTTAGCCTTGCTGGATTTCCTTCTAGGGCTGTCCAGCTTTCCAGGATCTCTCTCTCTCTCTCTCTCTCTCCAAACAAAACCCCATTAAATGACTATCTTGTGTTTATCTTGTGTGTATGTACATGTGCCTCAGCAATTTCCACCTTGTGAGCCCGAGGCTCAAACTCAGGTCTTCAGGTTTGGTGGCAAGCACCTTTGCTTGCTGAGCCCTCTTCTGGCCCCCTCTCAGGGCTTTTTGTTTACACTTGCAGTTGTATGTTGTAGAGCTCATTCCTGGGACTGTGCCTGTGTCACCCAGGACCTCTTACGTAAACCCTCGGATTATCTGAACTGACTATGATGGGGTAGGACATCTGAGAGAACAGGGTTTGAGACTGCCCCAGGGTTTCAACTACACAAACACCATCCACCAAACAAAAGCACAAGCCAGGCCCTGGTGTTCCTGCTGACACACACTAGGTGGCATTCCAGGCTCACACACTGAAGGGAGGAGATGAGGTCAGGCTGCCTTCCCTGCCGCAAGCCAGCCACAGAACTTCAAAGCTGGCAAGCCAGGTCTGTGTGTCTCAGGGGTGCCTTGTTTCCACGCCCCAGCCCCCCTCCCCCCGTTTTTTCATATCCCTGCCTTGTGGGCCTGTCAGGGGTTGCTTCAGGATGACGGAGGGCATAGAGTGGTCTGGCAAGAAAGATTTCAAGAAATGTTAGTTGTGCCTCCAGACCAGTTCAAAAGCAGGGAGGGTACTGTGAAACACTTCTCCACATAGGTTTCGACCCATTTGGAGGAGACTTTCTACAAACTGAATAATATAAACAAACAAATAAACAATTAAATCCAATAACTTGCTTTGGGGAAGGTGATTATGGGAGGATGGGCATGAACGGGGCTCGTATTTGAAGCCTGGGTTCTGAGTTCACTTTTTTACAGCACCTGGACAGGAGGCTTCACCTCCTAACCTCAGTGCCTGCCTCTGTAAATGGGAGAGTAATAAGAACAAACCCAAACCAGCGAATATGACCTTTTCCCATCTCCAGCCCTCAGTTACAGGCTGTCACTCTATCCTGCCTTCGTTTCTTTCCTCTCTTCGGCCTTTACAAAACCACCTTTGTGAGTTTGGTTAACTATTGGCATTTCCTAGGCTCAAGACACACCCATCAGTTCTCCTGTGGTTGAACTAGATATTCTCATGAGCTTTCTCTCAGCGAGATCAACTCCTTGGGGGTTCTGCTTTGTGTCCTGAGTCTGGGACTCCAGGGACACACGTCCACACAGATCTCCCAAGGATGTTGTGGACTCAGCATGCTCCAGCCAGACCTGACAGCCAATGCCCTCTCTACCCCGGGCTTCAGACAGTCTTGCTTTCCCAGACACATCTATTGCTACTAGGTTTCAAAGGGCAGTCCTGGCATCAATATGGCCTTCTTTGCCTTCACTCCCCACAGCCCAGAGGTCCTGAAGAGCTGTTGGTCTTCATAACCATCTCCCACATTCCTGTAGTCACCCAGGTGTGTTTTCCATACCTCCAGCCTTTTAACCTCTGCCACACTTCTATCCCCTCTGCAACTGGAGTTACAAAGAATTTTCTAGAATGTGGATTTACCAGAGTCACTACTTTAAAACCTGTTGTGATTTTAGTGATAAAAGCCAAACTCCTTGCCTAGGTGTGAAGTCTGGTACCTTGAACTCTTGTGACATAGTCCCCTGTTCCTCCAAACCAAGAGCCTGGATCCTCTGCTGTGTTCGGCCCTTCTTGATAGGTAGAGGGACATAGCTCAGGCATTAGGACGTGAGGGCTCTTCACCATGCTGTCCATCACACTACATGGCTATTTTCTTGGTTGTCTCCTGATGTGTTGTTCTTCCTGCAGAGGTGAGAGTTCCCAGACCTCTCCTCTCTGGAGCCAGTACAGTGCTTGACACACTTTATGAGCTTCTAGGGTCAGTCACCCCAGAGTACCATGAATGGCCTAGGTACCAGTGAGAGACACTGTGAAGGGAACATGCTGTTGTTAGGTAGAATATCCAATGTGGGAATGGAAAGCTGAGTTAGACCTGGAGCCTGCCCTCAAGGGAAACACATCTAACAACCATTCTACCATATAATGAACCATGGACCCAGAGATCTTTCAGGCTGAAGTCAGGTCATGTTACAGCTTCCCTATTTACCACTGCTTAGCTCATTTCATGCCTGGAAACCATTGAGAAGGTCTTTTTGTTTCTCTTGGATCAGCCTTGGTCTCAAAGGACACCGATGCCTCCACACAAGTAGCTGACGGCAGAAGAGAGCGTACAGAGAAGGAAGGAAGGAGTTTAGACTTCTTAAATATTTTGAATTTGGGATCAGTTGGGAGATGTGGAGAGAAGCAGACCCGAAGGTGAGTTTTCTGAGCAGTCATGGCAGAAGGAGAAAAGGTGCAGAAAAAAGTATGTGATATGGGCGACGTGATATCCATATGTGGGAGCTAGCCTGTTCCTTCAGAGATGTGAAGCAAAGTCATACAAGAGGGTTATAAGGCTGTCCTCCTTCGTGACTGTACACAGAGACCTCATGTTTACAGAGCAAGTGAATGTGACTTCCTGGTAGCAAGAAACATTTTCAGCTCTATAGAAATCTCCTGTCACCCCCTGGATGCCCAAGCTCTCCATCGCATTCCATTAGGACAACTTGGAGTTGATTTTCTGGTACACCTCCCAAGTGACATGGTGTCATCTATAGCTCAAGACTTTCCCTTATGATCAACTTCGTTTAATCATAGCCAAGGGTCCCCTAGTTCATCATGATCAATACCTTGACAGGCTGCAATCCATCAGCTCAGGCAGACAGCCAAGAGGTGGGCTTGGAGCATCATGATGCCTTGGGTGACCCTGTAAGCGTTATAATGCTGGTGAGGAGGCCTGTGTGCCTGCAAACGATACCTGTCTCAGGTCATAGGCTCACCTATGCCCTTCCTGCTTCTGTATGTTGAACGAGAGTCACAAAGGGCTCAGTACTCTTGGGGCAACTAGTGTTGCTACCCCCAGGCAGAGATACCCGGGAGTGTCTTTTTTTCTCTGTCTAGATAGTTACATGGGTCTCATGTAATGGAGATTTGGACTTTTTTTCTTTAGGGAACAGTTCCATGCACAGGGCAACTGACAGTTTCAGAATATGCAGAGCATCCTGACGGGTGGACCACAAGGAGGCGAGCTCTCGGAGCTCAAGTACTTTGCTCTTCAGAAACACCAGACACAACTTCCTCCCTTTCTCTCTTTTCCTTCTTTAAAAGACACAATCACACTGGCTTGCCTGAACAATGGCTAAATGATTCCTAAGTACCAGAGTCCTTTAGAGTCCCCTCAGATTTAGATTCTTCTCAGACCTTACCTCAAAGCGTTCTCCTTAAATCTGTTTTTGGGAGGACAGGGTCTCGCTATGTAGGCCTGTCTTGCCAGGGACTTGCTACACACTGACCTCAAAGCCAAGGATACCTGCCTTCAGAATCTTATGGTTGCAGTTTTCCTTAGTCTTCTTTTGCAAGCTTGGTTGTCACATTCAGGAGAGAGAAAGCTTTAGGGATGTTGCTTTTATTTGTGGCCTAAAGGTATAGTGACTTGGAAGTAAACTGCCTTGGGATCTCCCCTGTACCCCCTTCTTTTTGGGGTGCTAGGCACTGAATCCACCAGGGCCTTGTACATGCTAGGCACTTGTAACCATTGAATTACATCCATAGTCTTGGATTCTTCCCTTTATAGCTTGGGTGGTCTTAATGGATTGGTGGTCTTACCACCAATTGATGGTCTGACCACTGGATTAATGTCCAAATTCCTTATCTGTAATATGTGACATTAGCAGGTGATTGTGTGATTACCATGTGCTTCTACCAGGTGGTTGTGTGTATTCAGTGTGCTGCAGCACTGCAGGTAGTATGCTTAGCAGTGGGCTGGGCCCCTTCAGGGGCACCTTCCATTTTGTTTACTCGATATAAACTAGTCCTACCAGGGAGAACAGAGAGGCATCTGTCTGTCCTCTGGGAGAGGACTGAGGTTACTGAAGGGACAAGGGACATGCCCTCTCACCCCTCCAGCCCCATTCCTTGCATAGGAAAATGATGGTGAGGATTCAGCAAGGCTATGCCAGTGGTGAAGGTAACTCAATTTGGTGCTTAGTGACACTGCACTTGGAGAACTGAGGACAGGCTCTGTGGCTGACAGTGTGTTCTTTTCTATTCACACCCTCTTCCCCAGGAGAGGCTGAACAGTGGTGGAGAAGCTTCCTTGCGTATAGTCTCAGCTGAGGGCTTCATAACTTGCAATTTATGTGTCTCTGGTGATGGAGGGAGCTGGCAGAAAAGAGACTATAAGCACTGGCGGCCCTTGTCAGTCCCCTGGCAAGGTCTCCTGGGACCTCCTTTGTAGGTTCTGTGAGGTACTAGTTGTTGTCAAGTAGAACAGTGAGTTGGTAGCTTGGTAATTCTGCCCATGGTGGTCCTGATTTCTCCCTCTTGGCTTTCTTTTGTCTTTAACAAGACTCCATTTGTTCTTTCTGTTTGCCTTTTTATTTCCCCATGTGATCAGCTGAACTGCTTCATAGAATCTCTCTGCTCCTTACTAATACAACTTCTTTCATGGAATCTGTGGAGTACTAAAATCAAAAGAGATCTTCAAAACTAGGATCATGGGATCCCCGATCTTGGTACCCTGGATCTAGGTTCATTGGCAGGGTGCGAGAGGTTAGACAAGGCAGTTGGGTTTTTCTCTCTCTGTCACACCTACATGGTGAATTCTGGCCCGCTCAGAACCGGTGCGCTTCCTTTCTAACTCAGATCTCTTGCCACTCAACTTTCTCCAAAAAGCCCGTTCTAGACTCAGGCAACACTGACGTTTTTAGTTGTTGTCAAGCACTTTTGTGAAATCTTTAAGACGGCTCACACGTGCCTCGAAGGCTAGAAGGAGTTGCCGGTGTCCAGTGTGATTTTAGGGTTCGTGAATGGGCTGGCATAGCACCACCTTTACTGGAATAGGACTAACATTTACTTACTCAGGAGTTGTCCTTGCCATTTCAAACTTCCTCGGATGTTAAGATAAAAAGTTCAATGGAAAGTTTTAGGCACTGAACTCTGTTGTTTCCGTCTTTCTGTGAGTGCATCTTGGTCCTTCCTCAGCCAAGCTCTGTGAAGTCACCACTTCGCAGATTCAGAGTGGCAGGTCACCTGACTGCTCCCTAACTGCATTCTTTTCTGCATCCCATAGCCAGGGGCCACCCAGCTGTTCTCTGGGTTCTTCCTTGTCAGTTCCCACCAAGAGCCTCTTGTGTCTGCTCCCAATTCTGCTGCTGCTTTGGCGTGTTATCTCAAGGACACTGTTTAAATAAACACCACATATACAGGCATGTGAAAAAGTGAATGATTTTAATATTGTGAAAATTAAGTTCAGTGTTTTGGAAAAAATTTCTATTGATTCAAGTGTGAATGATATACTCGGGAGGAATTACTTTTAAAAAGTGAACTGCAGGAAGGCTCTGTGCTCAGAATGTTTACATGGAAATCTTTAACTTCCTGTCCTGCTTTTGAAAGACACAGCAAGAAATCATGGGAGATGTGTTATGGGCATGGCTTGCTTATAAAGGAAGAATTCAAAGACCCTGTACCAGTGGATCTATACAAGACCCTACAAGGAAGTGATCAATGAAAGTTCTTTGAGTTTTAAGTCTGTATAATGCTGAAATCTTCTCTCTCTAAGATGTGTACTTGGCCCAGCGGCGTTTGCCTTACTTTGGAATCAGCTATACTGCATTAGAATCTGTATTCTAGGGGTGGAGATGCAGCTGACTGGAAGAGCACCTGCCTTGCATAGACAAGGTCCTTGTTCCCTAGCACTGCTGCGAGCAAGCGGGCAGTCTAACAAATTCCCCACATGGGTTGTGTGCACAGTGAAGTTTGCAACAATTTTGCCTAAGCTACCTGTTACTATGCCTTGAATAGATTGTTCCCCACAGGCTCATGATCATGTGGTCCCTACCTGGTAGCACTGTTTTGGTCCGTGGTAGACACTTTAGCTGGAAGAAGTGGGTTCCTGGGGTTGTGACTTTAAAGATTGTATCTGCCTTCTGTACTCTCTTCTCTCTGATTCTTGTCCACCGTGAGGCGAGCAGCCTCTGTCACATGCGTCTACTACTGTGATGGTTCTATTTCACCATGGGGCTCACAATGAACACAACCGCAGCCTATAGGCAGAGAGCTCTGAAACCTTAGGGTGAAATAAGTTATTCTTGCCTTGTTTTCTTGGGTATTAGGTGCCATTGATGATAAACCTGCATAATACCGGTGTCATTAAAAGTCTCTTTCTCTTCTCAGGACAGTTCTGAGCCCACAGGAAAACCAAGCAGGAAGGGCAGAAACACTCAGCTGTTCCCACAGATCCGATTCACTGTCAGTGATGTGTACCAGAGTGGTATGTTTGGTATGGTTGGTGAACCCACTGTGCAACATCTTCAGTTGACATGATGTTCTTTCTTGGTGTTTTGCACATATTGTAATTTTGTAATTACATTGTAATTTTGACAAATTTACAATGCCAGACATCTTCTATTATAGATCCGCATGAAATGATTGGATGTTCTACTATCCTTCATGTAATTAACTCATCCCTCTCCCATAGGTGTCACTTTCTACTGTTGTAGTCTTAGCTTGGTTTTCTGAGTAGCTCACCATCTCCAATGACATCAGGTAAATAGCTTCTGCCGACCTGTGTACCCTTGAGTGCAGGAAGAGTGAAAGAGGAGGCAATGGAGTAGAGAAGGGGTCAGTGAAGACCCACTGGTTGGAAGAAGATTGGCATCTCTAAAGATACCCATGCACCATTCCCTGGAATCCATGACCGTTTATGTTATAGAGCAGTGTGGACGTGAGGTTACAGACAGAGTTAAGGTCCTAACTAGATATCCTGGAAATAGTGATGGCTTCCTGGATTATCTAGCTGGGCCCAGCTAAACAACAGAGTCCTGTACACGGGCCTAGAGGGATGCTGGAGTAAAGGATTTCAAGGTATTCCACTACTGACTCTGGAGAGGGTGGATGGTGGATGAACAGGGACCGTGGACCATGTCTGGAATCTGGGAAAGGAAAAGGAATGGATTCTCTTATTGAAAAAAATGAGGCCCTATAGATAACCTCACCAGAGCCCAGGGAGACCCATTTCAGACTTCTGACCTCCAGAACTGTATGATCATATGCTGTTTTGTTTTTAAACATCATGACTATGGTGACTTGTTCCAGTGGATAAAGGAAATGAATGTGTATGCTTTTGTGAACTTGTCGTGTTGCCGAGGGCTGTCCCCAGGTGTGCTGGGGACATTATTTACACACTTAAATCTTAAATGAATTCATTGAAAAATGGGGGGCATGTTCTTGATATTTTAAGCTTCAACAAAATACATGACATTAAAACAGCTCCACAGGTAGTACTTCTTTGCTGATTTGGGAGGCATTGGCAGATCCTACATGTCCCTAGGTCCTCATTAAGCATGTTGATAGCCACTGGGCAAGCCTGCCAGAAATTTCTGCTTGAAAGGATGCCAAGCAAACAGAGAAGCATGCCACAGACTCAACCCTCCACATGACAGTCACCAATACAGATAGAAGGTGGTCCCAGGGGCCCCACATTTGGAAAATAAGACCATCACCTTCTGCATTTCTTAGGCTATGTATCTACATGGCCTCCCTGTTTATTAAACTGTTCATTGAGCAATCAAACAGACCACAGCTTCCAAATGCAGAGTTGAAAAGGTCTTCTCTTCCATACAGAGCACATGATTCATGGAGGGAAAGGGAGATATTAACTGGGGCTAGAACTAAGGTCACTCCCTTTCCTAACCCATGCTAATGTTCTTCCACAAGGCCAAAAGAGTAGCTGCAAGGCCAGCAATTGCCTGTGGTCTACACTCAGCCCCTCTCCTTAAACACACATTTCCTCCTGTGTTAGTGCATTATCTGGCTGACCCGTTAATTAGTCCTCTGTTCCTGGTAAGTCTGTTTTACTTACAGGCTAGAATCTCTATTAGCACTCCCAGAATGGCAGTTGCTTGTTTTTGCCCATTGCATTTTTACTGTGGAAGAAGTAGAGAGTTTTTTTTTCCCTCCGCCTTCTTCTCCATTTCTCTTTTAAAGGGGAAAAAAAAATCCCCTACAAATACAAAGAATGTTGCTCTGGGTGTCAGCTGTGGGCCACGTCTTGGAAAACTTGATTAGGTCCAGTGGATGAGTGACTTTGTCTCATGAAGTGACTGTAAAAACTTTCTTCTGTTAGAGCCTACCCCGGGGGACTTGTTGGCAGAGAGAGTGGAAGACGCTCAGCAATAATACATTTCCAAGTTATTATGCCAGTGGAGTTCTGAGAAGTACTGGGATTTGAGAGAACGTTTTTATGACAGGCCAGAGTGCTAAAAAATAACTAAACCAGTGCAATCTCCAGGCACAATCAACATCTAGGTCTCCTGGAATTTGGTTGACTGCAAAACAACTGGCTTACTTGGGGTGTGTAACAGGATGAAGGCAGTAAACGGTGCATACTCACAGGTGAGTAGGCAGATCCTTCAGTCTCCAGCAACTGTGGGCTTCTGCGTCTCAGGAATGCCTTACCATACCTCTTTCTCATTGACATTGGTTATTGCTCCCCTGCCCCTTCATTGTTAAGAACCAGTGACTCAGGGCTCTGCTGGAAGGTCAGATCATGGCATTGTTAATGTTTCTTTACAAAGAAGGAAAGAAGCTTTGAGGTGGTTTGGATGGTGGAACTCACCAGAGAGCACATGCAGCCTTTGGGTTGGAAAATGGATGTGCATACACCCATCTCTGGGGCAGTGGTGGCTGCGTCTGAAGTCTAGAGTCTGCTGTGTGACAGCTTTCTTATCAAGGGCTACCAAAGAAAGCCTTTATGGGACTTTGCTACCTGGAAAATGACCCTAGTAGGGTCATTGACTTCGTTTGACCTCTTCTGAGGTCAGGATGTAAGGTTGGTTAGTTTTATTGAATAGTTCATTAGCTGTTGTTGAGGTTGTTGAGATTGCCCTAATTAGTGCTGATCAAGTCATGGTTGTGTTTACCAGAAAGATTAAAACAGCAGCTGCACATGTTTGATTCTGACTTTTGAGTGTGGTACGGGACAGAGGATCAAACCTTTTGGATTGATGTTCACTATTCATCGGTTCATGCATCCATTTCTTCATGCGTGCCTGTGAATCCACCCCATGCATTTATAATTTTTTCCCTGCGAATCTTGAGTACTAGGGCATTCAGTGGTTGGACTGTTCAAATCCTTCAAACAGCTAACTTAATGGTGGATTAGGCCCAGGGGTTGGGGGCAGGAAGACGCTTTTATGAAAGGCCTGGGATGATTTGGCTGGCTTCCATTCTGTAGGTGCTAAGCTTTGGACGGGATTTCAATTAGTAGTACCGTCAATGCCATTGCCCACTGAACCTTGTCCCAGGCACTTCGGGTGAACAAAAAAGTTATTGTGACTTAATGAATGGGAACAAGATGTTTTCCTCACCACCAGGGAATGTGATTAAGGAGTCATCATCATTAATAAGGCAACCAGGAGTGGGGACTGAGTACCTTCTAACGGGGGTTGAAAGCCACTCTTTCCTCTACTATATTTTAGTTTTTCTTTGTACCTGTTACTGGCTCATGTATCAGACTTTTCGCTTACTGTTTTTTTTTTTTTGGGGGGGGGGTGGTTAGGAGTGTGATGAGGGTATAAATGTATCAACAGTGATGTGTTTTCAGGGACTGGATATAATACTGGAATTCTCACTGTTTTGAACTCGTCTTAGGTGCTAGGATCATGCACAGCAATATGCTGGCTCTTGCTAGCGATGCATTTGCTTCTAGAAGGAAATAGGAATTTCTCAGGGGTGGAAGAAAGTTTGCAGGAATAGATTTCCCAACTCTCAGCTTCTATAATTACCTTGTGCTCAACTACCTAGCTGTGGTTAGTCTCCGGGCTGCCAGGTTTCCTTTAACTGCGCTTATTTACCTTTTGTTAACACACACACACACACACACACACACACACACCCTAAGGATGCCCTTGAAAGGAAACAGCTAAAGATGTGCCGCTGCTTGAGGTAGGGTTCCATGAGACCAATAAAAAGAGAACTTCATTAAGAAATGACATCTTCTTTAAGTCACATGCTCACCACAAAAACACGATCCATCAATATATCCATCTATCCATCCGTTTGTTCACTCATGCCAGAATTAGAATCCAGAAAAAGAAAATTATCATTAGTTGTATTAATGATATTTATTAATTATATATTAGTAACAGATAGTAAAATACAAAATATAATTATAAATAATATAACCATGTATAATACTTAATATGATATATTAATAATATAATTATATTACCACTTGTTTAAATTAATAAGGTAAAATTGAAGATTTTTCTAACTTAGTTAAGTTTGATTTAGTAACTGGGATGAAAACTAAGTTTTGTATTTCAAATTTATTTGCTAAATGGGTTGCTGCTTGGGAGATATTTTCCACAAACTGAAGCTATGAGAAAAAAAATGTTCTTTTCATAGTTCAAGACTATGAGAAACTATATTTAAATCACAAATAACAAATAGCTAAAATATTGGAAAATATGCTATCTACAAATATTAATTTTATGACAAACATGTATAAAAGAGAAATCAAATATGAGGCTATGACTTCACTTGAAGACAGTTTATGGGGTGCAGAGCACTGACATAATCTTCTCAGAGTCAAGAAAGCAGGGGTTCAACCTGTAGGACAGACTCTAAACCCGGAAGAGGAACTCTTGGCTCCATCTCCTCTGCATTTTCATTGGGAGGCCGCTGGCTTTGGGAGTCATGAACACAAGAACTCTTGAACCCAGTCTCAGCTTCAGGACTTCCTGCTGTCTTCCTCTCTTAGTAACATTTCGCTTTGCCTCCAGCACGTGGATACAGGTGTGAGACTAGGCTTTGTGACTGCCGGCATTCTGAAGTGGGGATGGCATGATCAGGGTATGTGAGCTGTCTCTCCAACCCTAGTCTAGTAGTACCAGCACTACACATCCACCTTCCTTATTTCTCATTTGTGTCAGAGGAGCAGGGAAACTGAGTCAGCGATAGAGGAGATTCCAGGCACAGGAAAGAGAAGCACACAGATACTGAGATAGTCACAGTAAGAGTGGACACTAGCCTCGCATCCGTTACTGGATAGGAAAGGACCCCTGTGGTACTTAGAACCCAGCATGAAGGACAATTCGTGGAAACATAATTTAGTTAATAATAAAGAGAGGAGTGTCAATAGATACAAATGCTAGTTTCTCTTTAGTTGGCCAATGGATATTTTGTTTGTCAAAGCCAGTCGCTGTGTGAAGTCGTGGAGAGGTCAGCCTTGCTTGTATACTCGATAGAGAGGCTCCAGA
Source organism: Mus musculus (assembly GCF_000001635.26). Classification (NCBI taxonomy): domain Eukaryota; kingdom Metazoa; phylum Chordata; class Mammalia; order Rodentia; family Muridae; genus Mus; species Mus musculus. The sequence continues at coordinate 62,953,545 of NC_000067.6, read as the reverse complement.
GAGGAGCAATGTGAGGACGATTCCCATACCGCATCTTGCTGTGGAGCTGAGTGTGCCAGGAGGAAGAACAACATAGCTTCCCCTCACAGAAATGCCCCCTGCATGCCAGCCTAGCTGCACTGTACTCAGTGCCCAGGGTCAGGTCTCTGCACAGAGAGATGGGGGTCTTGCATTCCGTCGCTCTTGGTTCACTTTTGGCTTCAAATCTGTTTTGCTTTGATGGATCATTCATGCTAATAAGGTAAGGATTTGACGCGGGTCCTCTTCTAGGACCTGGGTATTGGGGAGTGTTGTTGAGAGCCACTTCACACCACTAGAGGCTCTAGTGGTTCTCAACCTCCTAATGTTGCAACTCTTTAACACAGTTCCTCATGTTGTGGTGACCCCCCCAACCATAAGATAATTTTTGTTGCTACTTCATGACTGTGATTTTTGCTACTGTCATGAATCAATATAAATATCTGATATGAAGAAGGTTTTAGGAGAGCCCTGTATCATTTGACCCCCCTCAAGGGGTCGAGATCCAAAGGTTGAGAATTTTTGCACTAGGTGGCTTCCCAAACATTAAATCTGCTTGTCCACTGTAAACCAATGTGTTTACTCTGTAAACGGGCAAAGATTTAGGACAAGAATTATTTAAAACTGATTCCACCAGTAGCTTTCTAGAGGGTGAGTCTCTCCTTCTGTATAGCAATCTTTTTTTCCCCTTCTGTTGGCTCATGTTTGGTTGGAACCCCTGCTCGCCCCATACAAGCTGGAAAACCCTGTCTGCTCTTCTTCCTTCTACCCCAACCACAAAGAAGAAACCTCGGTGCTAACAGGTCATCACCCCTCACCTCTTGCGTTTCCGGCAACCCACCCAAGAGTGCCTGCCCAGGGACTCAGCTTTTGACTCTATGTGGGCCCAATCCCAGCTCCTATAAAACACCTTGCTTTAGCCCAGGTGTACGATTTCCCTGGCCCTGTTCCTTTGCACCAATGAACCTGCCCTGGAGCAACATCTAATAAACCTGCCTTTATCTATTTCAATCTGGTCTAATCTGGTATATACTGCCTTGGCAGAAAACTTGTTTGTCCTTCTCTCCATGAATTCTGTAAGCAGGATAAGCCAGGGCTATTATTTTCTTCTCTTGACACAATAGAAGGCTTTTTTCCCCCTCTCCTTTCCTTCCTTCTTTCTTTCTTTCTTTCTTTCTTTCTTTCTTTCTTTCTTTCTTTCTTTCTTTCTTTCTTTCTTTCTTTCTCTTTCCTTCCTTCCTTCCTTTCTTTCTTTCCTTTTTTTTTTTTTTTTTTTGCCATGGGTGAATAGGTATAACCAAGGAAGAAGCAAGTGGTTTCCTATTCTCCAAGAAATGGGTGAAATTTCTCTAGTTTCATGAAGTGAAGAAATTAATGTTGGCACATAAAATCTGGAATTTTTTTTTGAGACAGGATCTTGCTATATAACCCAGGCTGGCTTTGAACTCACAACCCTCAGCCTCCCAAGTGCTGGGATTATAGGCATCATCATACTTATCTTCCTATTACATTTTTAAGCTGCTGCAAACATCACTTTTGTGAGGGTAATGTAGTTAGCTAATAGAGATTTGTTCAGTGAACCAAAAAGTAAGAATTCAGCATTCTCAAACTTGGGAATTCCCACATCCTGGTTTCTGCAAAGACTCTCATGTTCATGCGAAGACTAAACTGTATTTTTATATCAGCACCAGGCCCTGAGATGCTGCTTTCCCAAAGAGAACCTGCCAACTGGCCTCTTGGTATGAAATATAGCTTTATCCTCCCTCAGACCTTCTTGAGATGCATAGATAAAGGATTTGGGGGAAAGGCACTGTGCTGTTTCAGGCTGCCAGGCAAATCCATGTTCTGTGAAACGCTTGGATGACAGTGTCCCAGGAGAGGTTGCACGGCTGCTAAGCCTCCCTCAAGAGTGACATTGGAAGACAACCCAGGCCTGGCTCCTGACCAAAATGGCCATCCTGCCAGCAACCACTGAGATGTGCTTCCTGCCTGACCTAGCCAGTACTAAGAGAGCTGACAGCAGGCTCAGGGCGGCTTCTCCAGGCGCTGTGGACGTATACTTCCTGCATTTCAATAAACCTGGTTAACAACATGCATGGTAAATGATCTCCAAGTCAGCAGAAATAAAACAGCAGGTTGAGCCATCACTAGGAAAAGAAAGCTTTCTGATTCTATCAGTTTTATTGAACTGTTTGCAACGGAGAATGGATCAGAGAAGGGGTCCCCTCCCCTCCCCTTGGCCGCAAGTCAGTGCAGAGCTGAGCCTTTGTGGCTCATATAAGTGGAGAAGGTTGTCACTGGAGGCCACTGGGCTCATGTTCATGGTTGGGATTGAATTCTTAATGCTCAACAGAGGTGGAAAAATCATGATGTTTCTCCCCCATAATGGAGCTATCAAACTGCAAGAGTGTGTGGTTATGTGTCTGAGGGCTTTAGAGGGAGGGAGAAAATGCATGCATGACTTATATGAAGGCAGGGACGCAGGCCAGAGAGAGAAGCCTAATAGCTATTTAACCATTTTTAAACAAACCATAAAATCATATTGACCGAGGGCCTGCTGGGATTCTCTGTCTGAACATCTTCTAGAAAGTTGTTTCCCAAATGGAGGATTTATTAGCAAATACCCGCTCCCTGGAGTTGTCAAAGGGTCTGGTGGGCTCAGAGCAAGCGTGCGATTCCAGGTTGGCCCTTGTTAATATGTAATATGCTACGTAACCCTCGCTGACAACAGCTGTCTGGGGTTTCTACTTCAGAACCTTGAAGTGTTTCATGCTCTGTGTTCTGAGTCCCTGGGCTCCCACCAGAGGGGTAGCTGGCTGGTCCCTGAAGGACGATATACTATCCAGTTGTTAGCACAGGAAGCCTTGAGATGCGTGGGAAAGAATTTCCACAGACACCAGGGTAAGGGGACCGGTTGTGTCTCCTCCACATTCTGGCAGCAGGAGAGTTTCTGGAAAAGTCTGGTTTATGGAGAGAGAGCATTTTGTTGATTCGTCCATTAACATGTGACCTACAGTGTGTTTGCTGAGGAGTGTGAGCTCTTTGCTTTTTTATTTTGAAGAATGCTCAACCCTTCTGTCTGCACCCAGCCTTTCCTAAGGAGGCCTCTGTGGGTTCCTGTTCTTTTAAGTGTTTCTTTGACCTTTAGGCACTGAGCAAAGGGTTCCTACAATGACAGATTGTTGTTGTTGTTAGAATATGCTAATTAGGAAGGCGGGCTGCTCCAGACACCTGTGACTTGGGACTAAGATTTCTTCTACTTCCTTACTGGGTTGTTGTCCTATATGGAGAAAGGTTCTTTCCAGCATTGGTTAAAGGGAAGGACCCTAAAATGGGGTCATTATGTTGGGTTACAAGTGCCCTTTTATGAAAGGCAAAGAGGAAAAGAGAGGTTGCAAATCAGACTGGGAAATGCAGACTCTGGCGGGAGTGCCGAGCACCCCATGATTTGGGTTCAGGAATAGTGATTTCAGGTCTCTGAAACCAAACGTGGTTATTTGTTGGAGCAAATAACCATGTTTATACATGTATCTGTACACAAATAACATGTGTTATACATGTATCTGTACTTTTAAAAATATATATGCAGGTTGTATACCTTTTATCCAAAATGCTTAGCTTTGAAATTAAATTCTTCCTATTTTTTTTTAAAAAGGATTTTGGAGTATTTGAATAAAGCCTATCTTAGGGATAGACTCCAAGGCAAACATAAATTTGTTTGTTTCAAACACATGCATACAGCTTAAGGAAAAATTTAGATAGTTTTTCAGACAATTTTATGCAAGAAACAAAAGTACATGGTATGGAATTTTCCACCTGTGGGCATCATGTTGGTCCTCAAAATTTTTAGGGGCTGTTGAGATGGCAAGATGGTAAGGGCTCTTGCTTCAAGCCTAAAAACCTGAGTTCATCCCTTGGGGCCACATGGTGGACGGAGAGAACTGACTCTTGCAAGTTGCCCCTGACCTCCACAGGAATCCTATAATACAATGCATGCTCAACAGGACAAGCAAACGAATATACATAGGCATAAGTAAGTGCAAAAAATGTAAGGGAGAGTCCTGGGAGTCAGCCATGGCCCAGCAGGTAGAGGCACTTGCTGCCAAGCCGGACAGCCTGAGTCCCTTCCAGAGGACCCACACACCTGAAAGTTGTCCTCCGACCTTCACACACATACTGTGACCCATGTGCACACACCCATACATACAAAATAAAAATTTAAAAGGTTCTTTAGATATAGGGACATTTGGAATTTGGAATTTTAGGTTAGGCATGTTCTCTCTCTCTCTCTGTCTGTCTCTCTGTCTGTCTGTCTCTCTCTCTTACACACACACACACACACACACACAGGGAGAGAGAGAGAGCAAGGCACACAGCAAAAGACTCCCCACAAAGGGGGAAATTGGGGGGTGCAGAAGCTTGAATCTATTTTCCCTGTGGAAGGCTGGGGGTTTTAAGTGTTTTGGGTGGCCTGACATGCCCCCCCCCCCATCTCATTTCAGCTTGCTCAACTTAAACAGAGAAAGGGAACTGCGTCTCACAGCTTGAGGTTAGCATGTTCAGGATCAGCCTTGAATTTATCCCTTGAATATATGGCCTGGACCAGTTAGCTAGAAATGAGACCCTGCTGGCAGAAGAACAAGCCTGCCAAGCCATTGTCTCAGGTCAGAAGAAGCCAGAAGCTTGCCATCTTTCTTATTTATCTGTAGCTCCTTCTCTTCTCTGCCTGTCTGCCAGGGATCTGTCCAGACCTCAGTCCCTTAGTCCGACTACCTTAGGCCTGAGTCTATGATTTATTAGCTCTGTGATTTTGGTGAGTTAAATAACATCTTTGGGAGCCGGGTGTGGTGGTGCACACCTTTAATCCCAGCACTTGGGAGGCAGAGGCAGGCAGATTTCTGAGTTCGAGGCCAGCCTGGTCTACAGAGTGAGTTCCAGGATAGCCAAGGCTACACAGAGAAACCCTGTCTCGCAAAACCCCCAAAACAAAAAGCAAACAAACAAACAAACAAAAACTTTGTGACTTTGAGGATTAAGTACATTAATCTGAGTGGAAGCAGAGCTTTGTCCAGGAGAAATCCTCCATGGGCCCTGGGTTGGCTTTCTGGGCTGCTGTGGCTACCAGTGAGGCAGACTCCATGGCATGATCCAAGTGCTTTCAGAGGAGAAAGGGAAAGAGATCGCTTTGCTGGGAGGGCTTCCAGCATAATCTAGCACTCAGGTCAGCCTTGGAGACTGTGTACATTACTGGCAGGTGAGCAGCAAAACAGCCTGGGCTATTTCCACGGTCTGGGAAGAAAGCTCGAGGGACACAGGAGACAAGGCAGGTAAGGCAGGTCAGGACCTGAGAGAGATGGCTTCTGGAGGGCTCCTCTGAATAGTTGTAGCTCTGCAGGACCACAGCATGGCCAATTAAGTCACAGGTAATTACCTGCTCAGCTAAAAGCATGAGCACATTCTTGGCACAGGTCACTTAGTGGAGTGGGAGGGAAGCAGAGTCCTCCACCTGTGAAGTGTGGGGCAAAGGAGTGGCCAGACACTGAACACCAGTCTGATGAAGTATTGCTCTGGGCCTGGCAATTCATGTTCAGGGTTTCCCAGTAATTGAAGTGGCACCTCCTTTATCTGCAAGAGAATTATTTTGCCCTGCCTTCAAGTAGAGCTTTGGAATCTGTGCTATTTAATGCATTAAAGTGTGCCCATTAAATAGGTAAATTATGCCAGTGCCAGCAGCCTGGAACACACGCGACGGCTAAACGGGCTTTTTGCAAAGGAGACAGCAAACCCCATGTCTTGCACACACTGTGTTGAAGTCGGAATGCACACTGCAGTCAGCCTTCTGGCATTTAGGTGCAGCCTGAGCACAAGTCAGAGTTTGAAACCACTGAGATGTTTTAACGAGCAACTGGGGCAGGACAGCAAGCTATTCTAGGCTGAAAGGATGGAAGCATGGCAGTTCACAAGCTGACACAGTTCCTGCACCTCGAACTAAGTTGTTGTGATGAATCAATGCACACCTGCATTGACTTCTGATTATCTAGGGTGAGATGCAGAGGATACCGCCCACCTGTGAAGCTGGGGATCCTCTGTTACCTGGGCAACACTGGAAGTAGCTTGCTTGGAAACCAATGCTTCCTAGCTGGGCTGAGGTCTCTGAGATGTGGGAGGGGAAGGTAGATGAGGGCAGCCTTGGCACCCTGACATAGAAACTGAAAAGGAAAGATTTGTCTCAAGTCACAGTGGATTTAAATACAGAGTCAGTGGTTTTCCAACTTCAGAACTGGAGGTAGCGTCACTCTTCCTTGCTCAGCCGAAGGTGGTGGTGGTGGTGGTGGTGGTGGTGGAGGCATAACAAGCTTTATTTATGGTAGACGTGGGAGCTTTAGAAGTCCAGGGAAGGGAAGATGCTTTCAATAAAACATCAGGCTGATTTGGTGACAGTGGATCCCAGGGAGACACAGTGGGGGAGCAGCCTTACGGCTGAAGGAAAATTGGAAGCTATTTGTGGCTCCATCTCGCTGCTCTCTTAGCTGTTTACCTTTGTCTGTTGTTTGCTCCTTTTTGATTTTAAGTTTCTCCCGATTGGCAGATTTCCTGCTAATAACAGAGCAGCTAATGCTAGAACAAATATATACAAGCCAGTCTAGTATATAGCCCGAGACTCAAGTGTTTCCAGTTTGTAGTATGCCCTCAAACTTCCCGGTCAACCTTTCCTTTAAATTAACTATGACCACATACAATAACATGAAGATCACGACAATGATGCTGGGTGAAAGGAGTCAGTCTAGAGCACGTGCTGTGTCTTCCCATTTGTGTACAGCTCTGGAAAATGGAAAGTTAGCCACAGTAACAGGAATTAGACTAGTTCTTTCTTAGAAGTAGAGGCTAGGAGGATAAGAGACTTAAGAAGCAGGCATGGAAGAAGAAAAGGAAGGAAGAATTGCCTGCATCATCATGGATATACACACACACACACACACACACACACACACACACACACACACACACATATATATATATATGCTAAAGTCATTAAAAACCAATCAGCCCCTTTGAAGACTTGAGACAGGACCTCACCGTGTTCCCCAGCTATGATGCTTGGACTCCCAAAGCCAACAGTCTTATCCTCTTTCAGACTTCTGAGCTCTGGGACTACAGACATGTGCCACCATCCCGAGCTCAACTTTAGTGTTAGAGTGTTAATTCCTCACAACAATGGCGATAATGCAGTGTGACAGGAACAGTGATGAAGCAGTTGTTCGCAGACATGACACACGGCATCACAGACATGACATATAGCGTGAGTTTGGGAGATAGAGGTTAAAGTTAACCATGCACTGTGTCTGTAGTATGGCCCCCGCCCTTCTGCTGACTTCACTGTTTTCTTCCTGCCCAGCTACATATTCTCCATGGAAACAAGGGGGGGGGGAGACAGTTCCTAAGCCAGAAAGCAGACTGCATTGCTCTAGAAATCATAGACCTTATAGACTCTTTCCATGTGTGCTGCTACCCACACTCCTACCCCATATACAGCAGAGCAAGGAGAGAGGCCAAGACTACAGACCCCTAATGTGGGCCTTCCTTTTTGCCTCTGCTTTTCATATTTGGAGAAATGGAGACAACACTAATCTCTAAGACCATTAATCTAAATATAATAGAGCAGAGTAGAAAAATGGAGGCATAGGCTCTATTCCATGACCTTTCATGTTTTTCCTCCAATACTTGGTGAGAGAATAAGTAGGTCTATGGATAAGACCTATGGAGGTTGTCTCTCTTAGCATTTACTGTTAGAGGGTAGAGAGTAAAATTCCGATGGTGGCAGCATAGGCTCTCTGTGAACAGCAGGCTCTGAAAGGACAGAGAAGATGCCCCCAATGCTTGCTGGGGACTAAGGGAAACTTCCTGGTGCAAGATTCTGAGGACCTACTTGAGTTTCACTTTTTGAATATAGGAAGACGATTTAAAAGGGAAGGCTTCAGAGCATCCCCCAAACACTCACGGTTTTAGCAGCAAGTCATGGAGTAGGGTGGAGCTCAAAGGCCTGTGAGGTAGCACAAGGTCCCCCTGGCAGGACAGTGCCCCCATGTTAGAGCCTGCTGGAAGTTCTGGGTGGGATGACATTACTGAAGCACACCTGGGCAGGGCTGTGGAACGTCCTTTAGGTATGGTGACAGGAATTACGAACATCCCATGGCAGGGGTGAGGACCCAGTGACCAGGAAATGAGCCCAGGGTGTCATGAGGGCACTTTCTACTCACAAGTGAAGTTGTGAAAAGAGGCTTGGCCAAGAGCTGAAGATATGAGATCACAGAAGGACCAACTCATAACTTCTGTTCATTTGATTTGTGATGGATTGAAACTTGAGCTGAGGGGGATGGAGAGATGGCTCGGCAGTTAAAAACAGTAGGTGCTTTTGTGCAGGCCTAGGTTCAGTTCTCAGCACTAATATGGTAACTTACAAACCTCTGTAACTATAGCTCCAGGGGATCTGGTGCCCTCGTTTGGCCTCAGTAGGCTGTGCACATCTATGTGGCAATAGATGCAGGCAAAATATTCAGACACATAAAATAAATAACAAAAGTTTTAGAGAAATGATTTACAGAAAATCACAACTAATCAAAAGGCTGTGTTGTGGAGCTGAGTCCTAGTAGATACACCAACTATACAGCTCTAGCCCCTAAGGGTGGGGATTGTGCCTGACGTGAGGTGAATAAGGACAACAATAGATAAACTAATGCAGATGCTGGAAAAGTTCAGGGGACCTCAACTCTGTAGAAAGAATTACATGCAACGGTAGAGAGAATCTTTACATACTGTGTGTGTGGGAGAGAGAGAGAGAGAGAGAGAGAGAGAGAGAGAGAGAGAGAGAGAGAGAGAGAGAGAGAAAGAGGGGGGTATTCTGAGAAATATTCAGTGAGGAGTTAACCCAGAAACTCTGAGATGGGTGCATGAAACTGAAGCCATGTGGCAGAACTTAGACTAGTTTAAATGGGACAATTGAGTTATGAGCGAGCAGAAATGAGCCAAAGCTATTGGCCTAGGCAAATATTTATTCATAATAATTCAGTCTCAGAGCCATTATTTCGGGGAACTTGGGAGTGGGTGGCAAAGCTCTTGGTTACAGGCAACTAAAGAATGCTGAGATGGGGAGAAAGAAATAGTCTTTCTCAGGGTAAAAGTGTACCAGTTGGTTATCCAATACCACTGGTCAGCCCTGAGAGCATACATACAAGAACACTATACAGAAGAGCAGGTTATATTTATGTATTTAGAAGTACACACACATACACACATACATACATACACATACATACACACGTACACACACATACACAGAGAGAGAGAGACAGAGAGAGACAGAGAGAGACAGAGACAGAGACAGAGAGACAGAGAGACCCAGAGAGAGACCCAGAGAGAGACAGAGATACATATGTAACAACAATTCATGAAAAAAGAGGCAATGGATTTGAAACAGTGATATAATTGTATTATAATTAAAAAATAAGAGGAATAATCAGAACAAAACCAAAAAGAAAGTGATTTGTACTCTAAAGTGATTTGTCTCCCAGCAGGTCAGGGCAGAGGGAGGGGAGTTTGTTACAAGAGTGCTGTTACTCTTACAGGGAACTGAGTTTGGTCCCTAGCACTCAGGCACATGATGTCTCCCTACCATATACAACTCTGGTTTCAGGTGACCATGGCCTCCTCAGGCAGGAGGCACACACATGGTACACACATATGCATGCAGTCAAAATACTCATGCACATAACTAAATTTATCTAAGAAAAATAAAATAACACCCACCACATAACAGACAAACTAGAGCTGAGGAAATGAATTCACCAGGAGCTGTCATAGAAAGAATAAGTACAATTTATAGGAATAGTTGCCCCGTGGACTGAGCAAGACCATGTTGGCCCGGGTGCACTGTGGATCTGATAGACTCTGCCCATCCTAGTGGCCTGGAAGGTTGTTCTGGCTGCCCTGAGGGGGCGGCACTTGCCAATCTCCCACAAACTGCTCTTTCTGTTATCAGGATGGTCACTTTCTGGCTAATGAAAAACATCTCTCTGCTCCAAACATGACTTTGACATTTATCTGAATTGTTTGTTGCTCATCAGAGCAACATATATCAGAAGTGAAATATATGCCAAAAGACACTTCGGATGCACCATTTATCTTTCCTGTAATTGATTCTCATGCAGGACAAATACCCTGTGGGGATTCACAGAGAGAGGGCTTAACACACTGCCATTATGATGACATCACCTTACACAGAGCAGTCTTTCTGGATGCTTGGCAGATGACAGGGTGTCTTTGGCTTTAAGTGCTGCACACAGTACCACGTTCACTATGGATTTTACAAGGAACTACTAAGTGTTCCCATCACACCTTCTGCCCTTCATTTTCCTTCACCATTGTGAAGCTTGTCCCACGCTCCAATCAAAATGAAATTATTTCAAAATCCATACCCAATTGATTCCTCTTGCCAGAAGAAAGTATGTAACAATACATATCCATCGACTTTCAGTTTAGGTCTGTGTTGAGATTTATTGTCTCTGGGCAAATATTGAACTGGGTGAAGTTTCGGTCAGTTGTGTCCTTCTCAGTCGATAAATCTAAGTGTTGACTTTGGGGAGGAGTCAGTGGCTGTGGCTTTGTGGATCTGGATCAAGTATTTGTGTAAACTGATGTTTTAAGGACTGTGAAGGGGAGTGGAGCCACAAATCCTAGTTTAAGAATGTCTAGAGCTCAAGAGTGTCAAAGAAAGCCCTCCCGTGTAGAATAAAAGTTACTGCACTGAAAGGATGCTTGTGAAAGGTGTTTGCAGGTAGCCACCACCTTCTTCTGAGGAACAGCCTGGAAAGAAAAGGTCTGTATCAATAAAAACCATTACATGCAGTTATACATCATGATTGTATTAATTACACAATCGTTGCAAATGGTCCTCCAGGATGTGATCCTCTCACCCAAGGGCTACTCTGTGCAAGACAGTTTAGCAATAATTGGTAATTCCTCTGGATCTGTCAAATGAAGGAGGAGTGTAACCCAACCTAATGCCAAGATAATGTCTTAAGGTGGTCAGGGGCCCACAGAGACACCATCAAGATGACACTACCTGGAGAGTGGAAAATGATCAACCACCTTCCATCTGTAGTCTTTGAATCCTGTTCGGCTTTAATGTTTTAAGGCTAAAAGTAGGAGGGCTATTGTGTAGCTGTTTCTTCCAGATTGAAACATTCCAACTCTCAGAGATGCTCCTTAAAACAGAAAGTAAACAACTCAAGTTGTTAAAGGAAGTCCTTGAAACCCACCAGATTCACTAGGCCCCTCCCTCCCCAGAATAAACAGTAAGGACTGCAGAGAGTCACTCCCAGACAAGCTGCAAAGAAGCAGAGTTGTTTTGTTTTGTTTTTTTTTTTTTCAGCCAAGCAACCTGAAAAGAAGCAGACACCAGTCAAGCGCCCTGGAAGAAGGTTAGATCAACTGAACCACTGGGAAGGCCGCTTTCCAAGCTGTTGAGCTGTCTGTAGGCTGTTCAGTGTGCTTCATATTTTCAGCTTTTTTTTTTTCTGAGTAGTTACCTATGCTGTGGTAGGCTTTGGTAATGAATGCATCCATCTTTGAATCATTTCTACTCTCGTCAGAAATCCCTCAGCCATACACTTTTCCCTAATACCAATAACACTCATTAGTCCACCAAGATGGATTTTCATGGCATCTGTACTTTGCAAAGTCATGTGTGTTATTTTTCCTCAGGAAAAATCTGTCACAGAAGAGAACCATCAAAACCTGCAGAGATTCTTAGCAGAGCCAGTGTTTGGTCTGTTAGTTAGGATATGATAGGTTCTATTGCAGTAACAAATAAGTCTCCCTCTCTATGGGACTACACTATTGTTTCATTCTTTTTGTTTTTATTTTTTTTCAAGACAAGGTTTCTCTGTGTGTAGCCTTGGCTGTCCTGGAACTTGCACTGTAGACAAGGGTGACCTCGAACTCAGAGATCTGCCTGCCTTTGCCTCTAGAGTGCTGGGATTAAAGGCTCAGTTTATTGTTTCATTCTTTTTTTTTTTTTTTTGGTTTTTTGAGACAGGATTCTCTGTCTAGTCCTGACTGTCCCAGAACTCACTCTGTAGACCAGGCTGGCCTCGAACCCAGAAATCCGCCTGCCTCTGCCTCCCAAGTGCTGGGATTAAAGGCGTGTGCCACCATGCCCGGTTTATTGTTTCATTCTTACTTTCTTGGATTAGCCCAGGGATTGGTTAAAAGTGTGCTGGCAAATTTTATGTCAGTTTGACTAGAGTTATCTGCAATGAGGGAACCTCAATTCAGAAAATGCCTCCATAAGATCTGGCTGTAAGGAATTTTCTTAATTAGTAACTGATGTGGGAGGGTCCAATCCATTGTGGGTAGTGCCATTCCTGGGCTGGTGAAACTGAGTTCCATAAGACAACAGGATAAGCAAGTCATGATGATCAAGCCAGGAAGCAGCATCCCTTTATGACCTCTGCATCAGCAATTGCCTCCAGGTTCCTGACCTGTTTCTTCCATGTTGAACAGTGATGTGGAAGTGTAAGCCAAATAAACCCTTCCCCCCTGCCCCAAGTTGCTTTGGTCATGGTGTTTCATCACAGCAGTAGTAATTCTAACTAGGGCAAGCAGCTTTCTTTGTTGGACTCCTCCATGGAACAACTCAGGGGTAAAAGATCCTCCCATATTTTATTCTTAAATACAACGTAAAGTTGCCCACTAAGGGGAAAGAGTTGGAGGATCTCAGATGTTATGAGGGTCAGGTCTGGAAGTGATTGTGATCACAGTTGACCATGTTCGACTAGGCAGACCTTATTGCAGTTGTAGTTCTTTCCCATCTAGATTGGGAATGAGAAGGGTTAGACTCCCTGTGAGATGCTCTTTTCCTGTATGCCTAAGATGTGAACAAATATATCCTGCCAGCCACAATATATTGGGGGTTGAACCCAGGACCTCACACATACAAAGCAAACACTTGATCTCCCAAGTCCTGCTACCTCAGATGGGCATGTTTGGTAGATGATGTTGGGATATTCTGCTCTCACACTCAACCCACCCCTGAGTTCACCTGCTGCTCCAAAGACCACTTTTATGCATGTTGATACCTTCCTACCACAAACATCCACCTCTCTCTGCCTCTCTGTCTGAGGCTTTATCAGCTAGAGCCCAGGGCAGACCAGAGAAAAATTCTTGACCCATGGATGTTAGCAATTAGTGGCTTGCAGACCCTGTCCTCCTTGGCTCTTCTGGGGACAGTTCTGGGGTGTATTCTATGTAGTTCTTTAGTAGAACTGGTCTCGACATCCTAAGAGGAGGTTTGCTCACCCACCTACCCTTTGTTGTCTTTCTCTCCTGTATCTTACTTTTCTGTCTGCCACTTCTCATTCTTGGAATGACCCTCCACCCCACAAAAAGCAAAGCAAACCAAAATAAAGCCCTGTTTGCTCTTTTCTTGGACCTGCTTGAAGGAGAATTCAAACTAAGACCTGATGGAAAGAGTTTAGGAGCTCAAAGCTCAAAGAGTGGTCCTGGGGGGGGGGGTGGGCAACGGATTCATGTACGCGTCTCTGCACTTGCTTTCCCATTGTCATGAGAGGAAACATAATTCAGGAGGGGAGCAGCAGTAAGATGGCTGAGCTGGGAATGGCCAGGAGTCTCAACAGGGATGATCTATAGACTAGATGGAAACAGAAGTAATGTGACATGACATGATTAATGTCTTTTTAGGCTGAGGGGGTATGACAGGCTCACGAGCTCTGTGTGCACTGCTTACGCAGGACACAGTTCATCTGATTTTTCCAAAATACAAACTGTTTTATTTGGACTGCAGCAATAAACTATTTGAGCAGAAAGCTTATGAACAATAGAATCTACTGCTCCTAGTTTTGGACTCTGGGAAGTGTGAGACTAAAGCACCTGCAGATGTAGTGTCTGGTGAGGACTCTGTAGAGAATCTGTGTACTCATGTGGCACAAGTGGGAGGAGTCTCTTTGTTAGGGAAGGATTTCCACTCATGAAAGTTGAACCTTCAAGACCCCCATTCCTCTCAAGGGCCGTACTTTCTAATAGCATCGCCTTTGATGTAAGATTTCAACATAAGCATATCGAGGAGACACTAGCATTTGGATCAGAGCACAAACATCCTGTTTAAAAGTCTCCAATTGTGGATGCTGTAAGTCCAGTCAAAACCCCATGGCTGAAGAGCCCTCAGATCCCAAAAGGCAACTTTCTACTCTCATTCAGCTAAACTGACAAGGTATGCAATTGCCTTATAAGAATGAATATTTATACTCATGGGCAAATGTTAGTCTCGGTCATAATCAGAGGAGCTTCTGTAATGAGCACGGACTCATTGCTCACTTGGGTGCTGAGAATAATTGATGGCCGAGTGCCCAGCCCTAATCAGTGCATGTTTTGCACCCCTTCTGAGGCTCAGAGAACACAGAGGAAGAAAGGGCAGAAAGAATGTAAGAGTTGGGAGACAGAGAGAAGGTTGAGGAGACACCATCTCTGGGCATGACATAGTCATTGCAATCACAATTATACAGTAGCTGTGGCTGCCTGTACTGGGCCTATTAGTCCTTGGCTATGGATCAAGGAGGGGCTCTCTCAGATCCCTACTCTTTCTTACTGAACTATTGGATATTGATGAGTTATAGGGAAGGGTAGTCATTGTCCTTAGTGGTGTATATAAGGGTAAGTAAGCCCATCAGGTTCCAATGGACAGTTTCAAACCCAGGTTCATATAGATGGCCCTAAGGGGGCCACAGGGAACAAAAAAGACATGGATATGGGAAGGGGATCTGTATGGAGGAGTGGGGACGACAGGGATGGGAAAGAGATGAGCAAGAGTGCAGAGGGTAAGAATAATCAGAATACAACACACACACACACACACACACACACACACACACACACACAGATCCCTCCTGCTGGTGTGAGGGTTGTATTGTGTGTGGCAGCAGGAATGAGCATCTGTCCCTGCCCTGGCATCATGAACCCCACAGACAATGGCTGTGTCTTTTCATCTATTTCTTCCTAGCATCTAACCGAGCACAGCTGTTTAACAACCATGTTCTGAGAATGGGGAGATGATCACAGAAGATCCATGAAACGAAGAAGGAATCTGTATAGGAACGTGTGCACTTATTGTCTTAGTTTCTTTTCAATTGGCCTCTGTAATTGATATTTCTGTTTATTCCCTTCTTGGGGAAAAAAAACCATGCTGAGCTACTTATGAGTAAGAGTTTCTTTTTAAGATGAAGGAGTGTGACTTCACACAACACTGTGGACATACTTGATGATGTTGAATTGTCCATTTTGAAGTGGCCAGGATAATCAAATTTTGTATTAGGTGTATCTTGTTGTAATACCAGAAAAAGACAGTGAGCCTCGTCATTTCATTGAGAAAGAATCGCTCAACCACCTGCACCACTCAGGATGTGGTAATTCATAGACAATTCACATATGGTCCTAGCTTCCTGGTGCCCAGGGTTTGGAGAAGGGGACAGAACGTGAGCCACAGGGCAAGAAAGAACTGTCAGTTGGGCCTGGAGAGAGCTTGGCCCACACTACTTTGGTCCCTAGGGATGGTCCCTGGATTTAAATGCACCAAGTCCTTGGAGCACTTCGGAGAGCAGCCTCTTTATAGGTCTATCTTTGTGTTTAATATCAAACGATGGGAACATGAAGAAGCATTTGTAAGAGCAGGGTTCCAAGATGTCAGTTCAATGGTGGGCTGAGCCAAGCATGTGCTCACATGGGAAAGAGACTTGATTTTATGCACATCTTGAAGCAATCAAATACTTGCAGGCATCGGTGCACCGCAGTGGCCTGATCTTTAGAGATGGAGCAGATATGTTTGGCAGAATTTTCATGCTAATGACAAGTTGAGAGATTCAAGGTACAGAGGTCCACAGACTCTTGACAGCAGGCAAAGGAAGGGCAGGAAGGCAGGCATCTCCAGGGCTGCATGTCACCGCTCTTAGGTCAGATGGCACCTGGGAGCCTTGCTGTGGATCTGGGATTGCTCTTTTTCAGTAAAGATGGTGGAGACCATGGTATAAAAACACTGAGATGCTGACTGTCAGTCACTTGTGTGTTTGCACCACTAGGGAAAGAGGAGAAAAGCACATACAGATTGAAACCCCAAGGGAAGCTGACAGGCTGTGGGGGACGTAGCCAAGGCAGAAGGGACAGAGGTGGATACCGCTTTCCACCTCCCAGGCCTGGTGACAATGCACCTTTGGCTCCCCTCCCCATGCCCCTGTTTTTCTTTTGTCTTTGTACCGTCAAGGATGATATTGGTGAAGGATGTTTACAAGACAGTTCTCCCCAAGTGAGACAGTAAGAAGGATCCCAAGAGGATAACCTGGGAACACTTCTGTACCCGTGTTCTTTTAGATGACACTGTGTGACATGTCCCTTAAGGGAGGTTTCTCCTTGGAAACCAGTGCTTACTGCTTGAAGCGGGAGTTGATCCTTTGACTATGTGTGACTTTAATTAATAATGACTTTAATTAATAAAGATTTATTTATTTATTTACTTATTTATTTGTATGTGTGTGTATATCTGAGTTTATGCATGTGTACCATGTCTGTGCAGGTGCCCGTGGAGGCCAGAAGAGGGCATTTGATCCTCTGGAACTGGAGCTTAAGCGTTCGTGAGCAGCCCATTGTGGGAGTGGGAACCAAAGCCAGGTCCTCTGGAAGCATAGCAAATGGTGAGCATTTTTCCACACCCCCCACCCCTTCCACCCTGCTCTGACTTTCATTCATTTGTTAAAAAAATAGAGAGAGTTGCTTTTCAAATCCCTCTGATCTTTCTGGATGCTCGCCACGTAAACATCTTAGAGGTGATCCTTTAAGCGTAAAGCCTCCATTTCCAAAGCTGCCAAATGGACCAAGAAGACCACTTGATTCGTTGGGCGAGGCTGGCTCTTGCGTGCCTTTCAGAGGTTTGTTGTGTGTAGATAACACTCCTCACTCAATTATCTACCCACTGGTAACTTGTGCCTGTAATTACATTAATAAAGCCCTAGAGGCTGAGAACAGACACTAGGAACACCAACCGTGGGATCACTGGGAACCAGGAAGGTAATGATATGTTGTATAGACGTGTTTTGTACACATCTACTGACTCTGAACGTTTGCTCGGATCTAAGGAGGGTTTAGGAGGCTGCGCTTTAGCGCTAGTGCTGGCGAGTCTACGTGATAGGATAGCACTCAACATCTCTAGTTTTGAAATAGATGCTTTTGGCTTTTATAACTTCTTGGCACTTTCTCTTCCATCCTCTTGTTCCATGTTCATCACTTCAATAAACATGTATTGAGCGTTTCCTTATGTACCGGGTACCTATGCAGGCCCTGAGAGAAGAGCGGTAAAACAAACCAGAAATCCCAACCTTACACAGTGGGAGGGAAGTTGTGTAGCAAGCGAGACTAGTTCAAATATCTGTGACTGCCCTGATGAACACAAAGCAGAGATGAAGAGAAGCCAGGGGAGCGGAAGTGGTGCAGGGGTAAAGGCACTCACCACAAGCCTGAGGGTCTATGCCTGATTCCTGGAACCCACATGGTGGAAGGAAGGTGAGAAACAGCTTCTGCCAGACGTCCTCTGACCTCCACACATACCCTTAGCCTGATAGATAGATAGATAGATAGATAGATAGATAGATAGATAGAAAGATAGATAGATAGACAGACAAATAAATGTAAAATAAGTAAAAAAGATGTGTCATAGACGCAGTAAATAGGTGGCTCAGAAGGAGGAGCTGAGTCCCAAATAGGGAAACTTCTAGATCAAAGGACACAGCGAGATCCAGGGCCTGGTGTGGAGCCTCACTTGGAGATGGACACTCAGATGCCTCTCTGCATCCCTTGCTTGTTCTTGCTTGGACTGTGCTGAGCAGGACTGATGGAGATATTCAGTCATGGACAAAGGCTCTGAGGGGTTATTTATTACCTTCCAGGCTCCTCTTATTTTCTTCTGGGCCTGAACTGGAGATGAAATAGAGATAACCCCAGTTCGCACGGACCTTATGCTGCTGACCTACAGGGTGAGGCTATGTAGTATCCTTGCGGAAATGGCTCTGATTCCCTCTACCCTTGGCTAGCTGTCTAGTTCAGATTAATGAAAGTTTCTCTAGGGCCGGCTTTCCACATCTGAGGACAGCATGCATTTCTGTATCCAGGGCACCACCTGTTTTTAGCACCGAAGTTCAGGGTGTGAGGACCATTTTAGAAGATTTGCGTTTACCAAAGAGTCTGGCACTTCCTGGTTCCCTCAGACCCTATGCTGTTCTGCTAAGACCTGCGCTGTGGTGTAGGACCAAGGGAATGTGCCCCTGGCTTTTGTGTCAGCATGCTTGGTTACTACAGAACAGGGCCAGCTACAGGCGTTCGCGACTGTTAGATGTGTGGAGACAAGTCTCCCTTGACAGAAACCCTCAGTTTAATGAGTAGAATTAAAAATGCAAATGATGGGCCCAACTGTGGTATAATTAAACCGCTGGAGCAGCTTTCTCAGACAGGGGATCCTGTGCCCTGTGTGTGGTGCCCGGCCCTGTTTATGTCTAGGCGGCTAGCTGGAGGCCCCTTCTTGCCTTGGGCTTGCTATGTGGGGGACCTACTTCATCTACCCACCTCCTTCTGGGGGGAGGGCGGGCTATGGAACCTAATGAGGGAGGCTTTGAGGTTCCCTGATGAAAGATGCTATAAAGTATAAAGTCCTATCATTAGGAAAGCCACACATTGGCATCTGTAGCCCACCAGCACCAAAGAGAAACCCAACATCCTCTCAGGCTGTTCGTCAAGTGCCGACAGCGCCTCGTGGCACACACAGGTGAAGCAATAATGAGTAGAAACTGAACGAGTGTTCAAGGTATTTTAATAAAGTCGATAAAACACAGTCATCCTTCCCCTTTGGCTTGTGCTTGTAAACAGACACCCCCCAGCACCTCCCTCCCCCCCACACACCCGGCTTCCTGGGATGGGGGGGTGGGGAATATGGGTTGGGTGTGTGCAAGGTGCAAGCTCAGAGCGCAAGCAAGGAAAAGTGCTTGGTGGATGTGCTTGAGTTACCATGGCGACCCGGGGACAATGCTCTTGGGCGCGCAGACCCCATGTTTGCGGCATTATGCTTCAGAAGGGGGGATTTAGAGATGCAGAACAAAACATAATAAAGAAGCATCAAGCCTAATAAGACTAGGGACTGAAAGAAAGCCAGGGACTTCTGTTTAGACACCACAGCGTTCTTGCGTTGTGGGTCTGGGAAGTGATCCAAGACTGAGCCTTGTTCATTATACCTCCCAGGCCGCAGGCATTCAGAAGGGCTTTCTGCATTGAAATTGCAACTTTTTCTCACCTGGCTGCAAAGAGAACCCACTGAGTTTAGAACAGTAAGCAAAGGAAGAGATTTTCTCATTTAAACAACATCCCTTTGTACCTGGTCGATAAGATACAAGGGGAAAAAATAAATTAAAAAAAAAATTCCCAGCTTGAATATTGAGCAAGTTGCCAAAATTGAGCCCGGAACAACCCTGTGGTGTCTTTATTGGGTAACACGAATACCATTTTTGGATATGGCCTCATCCATCAACCCTGCGGATGCTCCAAGAGTTCTGATGGAAAGAAAATAGCAAGAAGCAGCTTTCATCATTTACATAATTAAAAAAATTGCTGGAGTCTTTTGTTTGGTGCCTCTGGTCACAGACAGCTGACACCTGCTTTCTGGGTACATGTGGTCCTTTCTAACACTTTCCTTTTGTTAGGGAGGAGTGGGCCCTGGTTCCTGAGCCTGAGAGAGCTACTTGAAGAGCTACAACTCACTGAGAAACATACAGTGGTGAGGCAAGTGATTTGGCTCTAACACAGCCCGCCGGAGTCCCTCTGTGGTCACTGACTTGCTATATGAAGCCGCTTGAGTGGAGGAAGCGTGGCGGACTGCTCATCAAATGAGGCCGGGATGCCACTCAGCTGGGAGGTGTTTTGAGAAGGGGATCTGTTTTTGTCTCAGCAGCTAGAACATAGTGCACACAGAGGAGTCATGATATAGGTATTTTGTGAATGTATGAATTCCTGTTTTCTTGCGGTTCAGTTAGATTCTGTCCCTGCTGATCAAAGGAAGTCATTTCACACTCTCTCTTTGTGGAGGCAAATGGACTGGAGCTCCGTCATCCACGACTTCATCGGGAGCCCTTCCACGCTGATGCAAACGGGGGCAATTTCAGTCTGACCTCAGGATCAGTATTTGGATGTTGAAGTCCCTTCTGGAGATCTCATCCTTGGCCTTGGTTCACAGGACAAATGCTGATGGAGCTCAGTCAGAGATAATCAGAGTAAGAAACAGATTGTCAGGGTATCCCACCCCAGCAGCGGGGGCCCCAGTTCTCACACTCTAAGGGCCCTACCCCAGACTTCTACCTTTAATATTGACGGATAGAAATCTACAGACTGGTGGTTTGCATGTGCTTGGTGATGATTTATGTACGCCTGCTTCTCCTGTGGCTCCAATAGAAGCAGTGGGACACCCACCCTTTAATGTGTGGCCATGACGGGATGCTGGCTTTAGCTGCAGTTAAGTGGTTTAGCAAGGTTTCCTGTAGCATGTCCAGTCATGAGCCACTACTTCAGTCTGTCCTAGACTGAGACAACACAGGAGATTGGGTGTCAGCTTATCATGTATTCTTGTGATCCAAGGGAGATGCTAGTGAGAGCTGTTAGAGCCACGGAAACACTGGGATTGCTTGCTGTCAGAGCAACCAAGTAACGATGTGATGAATGGTACCCTAGTCACGGTAACGTGGTATGTATGGGTGTGTGGAAGGCAGTGGTTCAGAGCAGCTGGAGTGATGAATGAGTGGATGACTAGGCAAGACCACACTGATTGTCTCATTCTCTTCTTCTCCCTCCTCCTCTTCCCCTCCTTCTTTTCTTCTTTTTCCTCCTCTTTGTTCCCTACCCTCTTCTCCTTCTGAAAGTTTGTGGTGCTGTGCATGGTGGCACACATCTTTAGTTCCATCACTCAGGATCTTTGTGAATTTGAGGCCAGCCTGGTCTATTGAGTGATAGGATAGCCAGGCCTACATAAAGAGACCCTGTCTCCAAACAGACAGACAGACAGACAGACAGACAGACAGACAGACAGACACACACACACACACACACACACACACACACACACACATTTTTGAACCATGCTTGGTGTCCCATCTCAATGAGCATTTACTTATCTATAACCTGGCTTTATCTTAGAGTGTCGAATTCACTAGGTTAGGAAGCACTATTCTAGAATAATGTTTCTCCTCCATATTTCTTGCAATTTGGAGGAGGAACAGAATTCTGATGTATTGGATATATAGGCTTTCCTCTCTCACATATTGATTCTGTGAACTTCGGTATGGCCTTTGGCTGTTCTAAGCCTCCTGCTCACTTTAAAAATGGCTTTAAACATTTATATACAGGGCTACTTGAATGATCTGTATGAGAATGAGTGACTGTAGAATCAGTTTCTAATGCAAGTTGTCACAATTCTTGGAGCAACTAACTTAAGGTTGTTAACACCTTAGAGTCCTACTGTCAGTCTCCCTTCTTGGTGGGTCCCGACCTGCCAGCTGAGTGTTCCCACACAGACCTCAGTGTGGATGGTGCATCCAACGAGCCCACAGCTCTCCTCTGGTAGGGGCAGCACTCCATCTCAAAAGAAAGCTGACTCAAAATATAATGACTCAAGGAAATGGTCCATTTGGGTTTGCTTGCCAGCAGAGGTCCTGGCAGGCAGACAAGTGGTGTTTCTCTCTGTTCCTGCTCCTGATGGAGGGTCCCCATTCCTCAGTGTTGGGTCTGTTAGTCTCTGGTGCAGTGGAACTAACAGATAATGAGGGCCAGGATGAGGGCCACAACCAGGCTGCTTACATCACACCACCTTCCCTGGTGTAGGCATATCCCTTAGTACCTGCTAGAAAACTTGTGCCCCAGGAAGAAGTTAGATGGAGGGTTCAGGGTCTCTGTCAGCTCTGTGGAGTCAGGAGGTGGGACTTACAGGGGCCCTGTGACTGGAGAAGAAGTTCCACTGTGCAAGAACATTTAATGAGGTCAGGAGAATGAGGTGGGTGTGGAGTAAGGCAGAGCTTTAAAAGGAGGCGAGGCAAATTTGGCCAACCTTTGGTGACTCTGAGAGCCAGCTCTTCCTTCCTCCCCTCAGCTTTGTACGGGCCCTTGTCTTTACAGCCTGGTACCTGTTCACTTTCTACCCATACAATCTGTGATCTGTGAACAGGGATAAAACTTCTTCGAGGACACATGGCTGAGCTGACTGGCACTTTATATGCAATGATTGGATGACTCTAAAACACCAGTGCTCACCCATTTTGATCCATAAAATAGCAGTTTCATGTGGCACAACCTAGCCGGATTTAATTCCTAAGTCACCTTAAGAGATAAAACGGTCATTTCCACTTCCCAGATGAAGAGGTTGCAAGTCAGGTCACCTGCTCCAAACTGTGCAGGAGGCTATAAGGATGAGAAAATAAGTACAAGGTCTTGACACCAGGCCAGCTCAGAATCGATGAATCCAGGGCACCATCACACCCATCTCTTCAAATATGTAGACATCAAAAATGGCTTCATGGCTGGGTGTTATAGCTCACAGGTTGAGCGCTTGCCCAGTGTGTGTTAATACTCACTGTTCAATCTCAGCACAAGGAAAAGTAAAACACCCCCTAACAACACCGACCCCCCAAATAAACCAACAAGACCAGCCTCCTATGCCCTGCCCTCTGCAGGAGGAATATCACTGTGGTTGATAGCCTCGCTTAGAAACTGGCATCACAAACTAATGTACTTGAGGAGTCTCTTTCTCTCACCTAACATCTAAATACCCTATGTTTCTTGTCTCTGCTAAAAATATCTTCCTCACTGGGCCTGTGAGACACGGGTAAGAATGGAAGGGAAGGTTGGCTGGCATCGAAACTTATAAAATGTGCCCCCTCTGATTTAAGAAGTAGTACATACTCAGTGTAGAAAATTATGACACCCACAGAAAGCAGAAAAAAAAAAAAACCGGAATAGCAGTATTTAGCTAGAATTGCAGTGATTTATAAAATATAGGATTTGAATTGATTCTTTGGGATGGCATGCAATGTATTTTGCTGATATTTTCCAATAGTTCTTTTAGGAAATAGGTTCAAAGTGACTCTTAACGGTGCTATTTTTAGTGGCTGTATACCACTCCCCCCACTGGCCTGGTAGGCTGTTGGCAGGACTGCAGAGTTATAACTTAAGTCATAAAGTACATTCTTATGCAGAACTCTTTGTGTATAATGATATTTATCAAAGGAAACTTCCAGGACTTGTCTTATACATACCAGAAGTCAAAGGGGAATTGACTGCCCCCCCATCCCTCCTACCATCAACCTTTGCAAAAATCCTGCTGATTCAGCTCTTCCATACAAGGCTGAGCACAGAACCCAAGCAGAGTCAGTTGACTGCACTTGACCCTCAAGGTTTCTGCCAGCTTCCCTGCTGTCCTTTGAAGGTTGTGAGGTAGGGTCACCAAGGTGGGCATTTGGAAACAGTCAGATACTTGCAGATGAATAGTGTCCGCGAGGAAAATCTGCAGGCTTTATCTTAATCGTGTTTGATCTCGACCCCCAAAGTTTAAAGCAAAAAAATACTTCAGACGTCCTGTATTTTCTCTTTTGATAAAAAAAAATGTGTGTTCAAGGTAGTAAAAAGCAAAAGACCTCATTGAGGGCTTCTCAACCGGGAACAAATAGCCCACAAGGTGGCGCTGTCCCCCCTCGAAGTGCCTGTGGCCTGGCTGAGTTCCCCAGGGAAGAGGCAGGAACCTGAGGCAGAAGGACTGGTCCGAGGTCCTGGGTGGGAAAGGCTTATCTCTGTCTCTCCTTTCACAGCTTCTTTATTCAATGAGCAACGCTCTTGTCCCTACACCCCTCCCTCCACTGCATACACTGATTTCCTTGGGTGTCTTGGAAGCCCTGTCCCTTGTCCCCCTTCCCCAAACTTTATACCCAGCCTCTGTTCCAGGGCAAACCCCTCCTGATGGATTTTGTTTTCTTCACTTTTCTCTATTTCCCTTCTCTCTCCTCTATTTTTTGGGGGGAGGGGGTTTGGTTTTGAGACCAGGGTCTTATGTCTCTCAGGCTTGCCTTGAACCCTATGTAAGCAAAGATGATCTCCAGTGTCTGGTCCTTCTCCTCCAGCACTGGAGCTGGGATTATAAGCATGCATACTTTATGTGGGATACATCCGGGGATTCATGCTTGTTAGACAAGCACTGTACCGGCTCAGCTACAGCCCCACCCTTCCACATCCCCACCGACCCTTCTCTTCCTCACACTTAACTGGTTATAATTTTAAAAGGCGATGTGTACTTATTCATAGATTTAGTAAGATCCGAGGGGGCACTTTTAAAGTATAAAGGGAACAGCTGCAGATATTGATCAGTGAGAGAGCATTTGGAGAATATTCACAAGGAACTAGTTCTGACTCTGGTACTAAAACCAAACCAACTGAAAACGGACTCTAAATTTCTTTACTAGTTTTCCTTAGAGAAAGAAAGAAAGAAAGAAAGAAAGAAAGAAAGAAAGAGAGAGAGAGAGAGAAAAAAAGAAAGAAAGAAAGAAAGAGAGAAAGAGAAAGAGAAAGAAAGAGAGAAAGAAAGAAAGAAAGAGAAAGAAAGAAAGAAAGAACCAAAGCCAACCAAAGATTAAATTATTGGCTATCTGTCTATCTATATTGAAAAGTCACTGGAGTTGAGAAAAGTGATGAAGATAGTAGTTGATAATCAAAAGGTATTTTAATGCATTGGTATTCAGGTTGTAAATAAATATGCACCTGTTGGGAGTGTGGGAAATACAGCACTGAAATAATATCCATGTACCAGCTACCATGTAATGAACTTGTGTGTCTGAGCCTTTTCCTGGGGTCCTTACTTCTCTTGAGGAGCAGAGGCTGGTGAGAGTGAAAACCTGGCCAAGGTGCCTGGGAGGAAAAGGGGTGTGGCTGGGGTCTGATGTTTAAACCATCAGCTCCAAATCCTGTTCTCTGGGCTGGCTGAGTTTTAACTCAGAAGGCCATTCCAGTGGGCCTGGGTAGTGTGTCTGGCTTTGACATCCTTCCTTATGGATAGAAGATTCAAGGTGTTCCTAGGATTTTAGTCCCTTTCAGGTTCTGGAAAAGGGAGAAGTCAGACTTAGGAATCAGGGGGCCCAAACAAAGATGCCGTTGTAGGAGCAATGGAAGAACAGTTCTACAGGTCTTACCCTGTGAGAAGTCAAAGGAGTGGCCGCTGCCCACGCAGTGGGAGGAGCTGGTGGTCACTTCTCACTGGGCCCTAGAAATTAGTGAAAACAGTTCCAATTCATGAGGGTTGTCTGTGGGTCAGGAGTTAGGAGAGGAAGTGGGTGCCTAAATTACAAAGGTTCACCCCCAAGAGTCAGCCCAGTGAGCTATTGTCAGGCACATGCTCCACAGTGAGAGAACAGAAGCCAGTCTCCCTGTATCTGTTGGCCAAGATTGGTCCTTTTGAGCTTTATTCCACTGAAGTGAGCATCCCTTTTCTCAGTGAAGTCTTTCAAGCAGCCGCAGGAGGCAGTGGCCGTCTCTTCAGGACACTTGAAGGACACCAGGGAGCCGGCTGGATCTGTCACCCCATACCTCTCTTAAAAAATAGCTTGGTAATAGAAGCTATCCATATTCATTGTAGAAAATTTGGAAAACATAGAGGACAACCAAGAAGGAAATAAATTATAACTCTTCTTCCCCTGATACCTTTAATTTATTCCCTCCAAATGGAAATCACAGGAAAATATTCTTAAATCAAAGTCTTTGCATAACAAAAGCCTTCAGGTTGATGGTCTCTCTCTGGTGGAAGGCAGCAGGCTTCCTCTCAGCATGGAGGCAAAGCCCTGTCTTCACATTTGGGCTGCCCTTCCAAACAAATCACCTTTGTCTCACTGGTAACATTGTCTAAGATTAAAAAACTGGTAACATTGTCTAAGATTAAAAAAAAAAAAAGACTACCTTGTTGGTAAATCTGTAGGTGGTATCAGAGAAACACAGGGGCACAAAAATAGAGACATCTTTGTTTCTACCACTCTCCTCAACAACCCCCCCCACCCACCCTCCAGCTTTTTTCTTTTTAAAATCTGTTTCTAAAAATAATGTTTCCCTGCTCTGCTCTTCCTGGTAAAGTACAAATCACATTTGAAAATACCCTACTTTTTATAGGCAGTTTCATGAGTGGTTCTATAAACATCCCTCAGAGTGCCTCTTCCTGTCCTCTGTGGATGGCTTGGGATGTCAGCAGAGACAGTGAGGTGGGCGGTGATGCTGAGGCCAGCGCTGGTCTGCCCCCCAAAGGAGCAGGTGACCACACTGTGCTTGACGAGGGCTTCCTACTCGTGGTCGTCCCCAAAAGCGGTGCAAAATGCTATCAGTCCTTTTAATGCTTGATTTTAAAATATACAAAGCTAACATTAACAAAGAAATGATTTCCCTTATCCTTCCTGTTGATCATGGATGGTAAATCTACCACATCTTTTCATGCAGGAGACCCGTCCTTTTTATATTGTGACATGGTTGTTTTCATTTACACACGGATTTGGCTACACCTTGCTCTCCTGGGACGAGTGTGGCCTGTAGACGCAGGTTGGATAGACCTTACAAGTTTAGAAAGGTTCCCTGTGTTCTAAAATCAGTTTCACTAACTTTAAACTATGTGATGGGGCTGGAAGATGGCTCGGTGGTGAACATGTTTGCCATGCATGCATGAGGACCAAAGTTCAGATGCCAAGAACCCAGGAGAACGGCAGACTAGCTAGCTGTGACTCCCCTGAAATTCCAGCAGCAGAGACAGGAATTGCTTGTGGGGAAGCAGGCCCAGGTGAGCTCTGGCTTCAAGTGAGAAACACAGCCGCCTTGAATAAACAAGTGAGAGAGGAAGACTCTCAAAGGCAGCCTCCGGCCTGCACATACAGGCACACGCACGCACGCATACATGCTCGTAGGCATATCACATACACAGGAGAAAAACATGACTGTGAAGATGTCTTATGCACATCATTAAAAAGTCCCCCGTGCACTGTCTGTCACCAATGGCTTCAGAGTTTCTGCTTTCGTTTCTGTGACCCGCCCTGTTGGTGATACAGCGTTCTTTCCCAGAACGTCTGTGAATAATTCACAATGCTGCCGTCCGTGTTCATTCTCAACGTGTGTCTTACTGATTCTTTCTTAGTTACATTCTTATAAATATATACTATTTAAAACTTGCTGTTTGAGTTTCCTACATGTATACAGTGCATTTTTAATAACTTCCATGCTCACAGATTTAGAGGTCTCAGGCCAGACTTCCCTGGTTCGTTGCTCTGGCCTGCAGTAACACACAGCCCAAATCTAAGCTACACAAAGCGTCATTTAAAACTTAAATAATTTCTGTCTGCCCTTGGTTATTCAGGAATAGAATTTTCACATTTTGATTTGTCTTCAACAACCCTGCTAATAATTTTAATAAATATGAAAAATATTGTGGTAAACATAACAGTAATTGTCTTCATGTAAAATCTGTTGGGCCTTTAGGTCAACTGTTATATTAACTACTAGTAATGGATGACAGCTTAATTTATTCTTTTTTGAACTTCAATAACAAATTCTTCCTGAATAAACATTTATTTTTTGCTTGCCTTACTGCTCTGGCTGGGACTTTAAATTCCGTGCTAAGTAGACACATGGCAGAACTGTAACTGTTACTTTAATTTTAAATATGGCATTTGCTATAGTTTATTATGGTACAGTTTTTGTCCATGAGAGAAATCCACTTTTCTTCCCAGTTTGTATATTTTTTTTCTGTTAAGTTTTGTTAAAATATTCTGTCTATGTAGGCAATCATGTGCTTTTCTTATTTAATTTGTTAATGTGATGAGTTGTTTTTTATATATACATTTGCGTCTCTTGTTTGCTCATCTATTGAAAAACGTATTTTTTAAAGTATTTAGGGCTTTTTATTTATGCCTATGTGTGTACATGTGCACCCTATGCATGCCGTGCTCATGGAGTTCACAAGAGGAGTTACAGCTAGCTGCGAGCAACCATGTGGATGCTGAGAACTGAACCTGGCTCCCCTGTGATGGCGTGAGGTTAACCATGCACGAGGCGTGGCTGCTAACCATGGTGCCCTCTCTCCAGCCCTTATATTTTTTTTTTTATTATTGACATATATTATTTGTTGCACAAAGTGATATGTTTCACAATACCAGTTTAACTAACCTTTTAAAAGACAGGTATGAACCTCAGTTTTGCAGATAAGAAAAATAGGGGTTAAAAGAGATAAACTGCTCAGGGTACACAGCTGTGTGTTAGGTTTAGATTTTGAGCCTAACCCTGATCTATTCCCAAGGGCTTGCTCTTTGTACTGTTGTCGCCCAAAATATGTGCTCTTCCAGGGGAGGGCCAGATTAAAAGAGATATGTGTGTGTCCATGTGTGTATGTGTGTGTGAATGTTTGTGTATTTTTATATATGTGTGTATATGTGTGTGTGTGCACTTGCATGTTTGTGTGAGGGTATGTGTGTTTATATGTGTGTGTATAGCTGTGTGTGCACTTGCATATGTGTTTGGGGGCACTTTGGGTGAGTGTTAATAATGTAAAGGAGTCTTAGAAGTGTCAGTGCTATTGGACTGGCAGAGTTTGGTTGCTAGGCATGTGGGAGAAGAAGGGAATCGAGAGAGAGAGAGAGAGAGAGACAGAGACAGAGACAGAGACAGACAGAGAGACAGACAGAGACACACACTCGGAGATACAGAGAAAGACAGGCACAGAGAGAAACACACAGAGACAGAGACAGAGACAGAGACAGAGGGAGACAGAGACAGAGGGAGACAGAGGCAGAGACAGAGACAGAGGCAGAGGCAGAGACAGAGACAGAGGCAGAGAAAAGAGATGACAAAAACAAAGAAGGTAAAACCTCCTTAGCCGTCTTTGGGATGGATCCAAGCTGATGGGGAGCTTGTGCTTCTAGCTCTGGAGCTGGGCTGGCTGGTTAACTAGCTGAGTCTGCTGTCACTGAGCTAAGGTCTCCAGGCTGGAGCTGCCCCTAGCTCTGGAGCTGGGCTGGCTGGTTAACTAGCTGAGTCTGCTGTCACTGAGCTAAGGTCTCCAGGCTGGAGCTGCCCCTAGCTCTGGTCTCTTGGAGACACCCATCCATGTCTTGGTGTCTAATATTCTGAAGGACATTTATCTGAGGGGACAGGGAGCACACATGCAATTAGGGAGTTTACTCTGCAGACGTGGCTCACACAGTTATGGAGGGCTTTTGCCATCTGTAAGCTGGGACTCAAGAAAACCCGAGGTGAAATGGAGATAAGGGTCTGAAGTCTGAGAACCAGGGAGCTGATGGTGGAAGCCAGAGCCTGGGACCAGCAAGAGATAAGATGGAATGTTCTGGCATTAGGAATAAGGCGGGATATGAATTATTCTCCTGTATGCATGTCTCTCTGCCTGTCTGTCTGTCTGCCTGCCTGCCTGCCTGCCTGCCTGCCTGCCTGCCTGTCTGTCTGTCACTCTCTCCCTGTCTCTGTATGTGTGTCTCTCTGTCTTTCTGCATCTCTCTCTCTCTCTCTCTCTCTCTCTCTCTCTCTCTCTCTGTTAGGCAACTTCTCCCAGCCTGTGTGTGTTCACAATCCCTAGTTGCTCTACTTTGACCCTCAGCAGGTCTACACGATCACGGGGAGGGGAAGGGCAGCCTATTTTCTGAGTTCATTCATTTCCATCCAGACCACGAATTTGTCTTCCATCACAGGACACAATCAAGCACAAACAAAAAGCCAAGGAAAGCATTAATAGCCGGAATAAAAGGTTGGACTCTTTTCCTCAGGACCTTTCAATGCTAATATTTTTGAATTTTAGAGATAATTGGTTTTTTTTTTCCTGCTTTCATTGTAAAGATGGAGGTTGGAAATAACATTTGATTATTTACCCAGTGTGTGTGTGTGTGTGTGTGTGTGTGTGTGTGTTTAAGCATAACTTACTAGAAACTAACAGCATGAGGTTTGCCCCTGTTTTTGAAGGCCCAGTCCTTCTCAAGCCTTGCATAGGGGCATTTCTAGGGAGACTTGTCCATGAGAGGTAGAATATACATTGTCAACCAGGCCCCGGGTGCACCTGGCCATGCCCACATGAAGTACCAACTCTGCTGAACAATTATCCTGAGGTAGAAAGTTGACTTGCTGTCTGGCACACAGGCAGGCCTTTGCCCGCACCTCAGTCAATGGGCCAGTGACCAACACCCCTCTGTCACAGCCCTGACGTGACGTGGGAGTCATTTTCCCATGATATGAGAAACGGGCGGAGGCATGAGATAGGAGTAAGAAATGACCAGACAGAACGTCGCCCTCAGAATCTGCTTTCTTCCCCTCTCGTGGGTCTCAGTCTTTGTAACCGACAATTTGACAGCAGCTGCCTGAGAACCCTACAAATCTCAAATTTGCTACTAAGCAAAAGAAATATATAAATAAATGGAAAACCCATCATCAGCTCCTGACCTCCTGACCCAGTCTTGAAATGTGTTGCAAGTATGCTGACTCTGGGGTTGCTGGAGCTAACAGTGAACAACATCACCCCGGCGGGCACACCTGGGCCGGCGGCTGGGTTGGCCTACGCATGAATACGATTCCCAACCATCCTCAGGTCTCAGATCTCATGATGCCCTCAGAGAGATAAATCCAAGACGG
Organism: Mus musculus; assembly: GCF_000001635.26. Classification (NCBI taxonomy): domain Eukaryota; kingdom Metazoa; phylum Chordata; class Mammalia; order Rodentia; family Muridae; genus Mus; species Mus musculus. The sequence continues at coordinate 62,922,747 of NC_000067.6, read as the reverse complement.
GAGGAGGCTGAACACATGGGAGAGAACTCTGTCTCCTTCTGATGTCCACTTTAAACTTGTGATAATAATGACAAGGTCCTAATTATATCTGGACTCTTCTTTTTCCTATCTAGGATCTCTGAGAGCTATCAGAAGCTACAGTCAGTCCCATTACTCATGATCTAGGTGTTCAGCTTTAATTTAGAAAGGCGACGGGAGGGGAGAATGGTACACAGGACAAGATGCCCAGTGGAATAGCTGCTCTCAAACCAGAGTGATGTCAGAGTTGCCTCAGGGAAGTTTACAATAATGTTTTATGAGTTCCTTGAGAATTTCACATATCTACACAATATATTTTGATCACAATCATCCTCCATGGGCCCCCCACCCTCCACTTTTTCCTGATTCACACCCCTTCATTCCGCTCTCATCCTGCTTTTTGCCCTCTTTTAAAGATTTTTATGTTTTAAGTTACCCACCAAGTCCACTTTGTGCTGCCTATATACTCATGGGTGTGGCAATCCTTGGAGTGAGGTCTGTATGTTAAGGGCCACACCCTTAAGGAAAACTGGCTCTCCCTTAGAAGCTGCCATCTGTCAGTAGCTCCGGAGCTGGGGTAAGAGCTTATAAAAGAGTCTAGACCAAGTTCTTCTGAAAAAAAAGTGAAAAAGATTTCCAATTGCCGAATTGAGGGTAAATATTAAAACTTAAAAATTTCAGAATCTCTGGACTTTTGGGATTTTTTTTCATTCACTTTTAAAGAGTCTTCCAAGGCGATTACCCAGGCCTTGAGCACACCAGTTGAGTCATAGACACCCTGAGACAGGTTGAGAGCCAGTCTCTGCCATAGGCATGATACATCATAACCAAAGGGAGGGAGTGTCCTGGTCACCCTAGTGCCAGAGCTTTCTGTGCCTTCTTTGTCATATTTGTGTCCTGGACCATTGAGGGGAAGGCGGGCCTTTCCCAGTTAATAGAAGGCCTGCCTAATGCAGGCACTTCACACATATTAGCTTACGCCGGCCTTCATACTACCCTACGAAATGGATATAATTAATCTAATTTCACATATTAGAAATGATATAAGCCTGGGGGAGATGAATTTATCCAAATCATGAAGGTAGAGGGGGTGAGCTGGAGTTGAGCCCACTGTAACAAAATTGCAGTTGCCTGTGCTGTGTGAGTGCAAAGTGCCTTGGGTTCTCTTGAGGAACACATCTGACCAATCAAGGCCCACATAGAGTAGGCCTAAGAAATCTGTAATCTGCTCTAGGGAAGAAATCGTATTAGTCATGGTGGGTGTAGTGGGGCCTCTACCTATGGACTCTGTGGGGGTCTATAGTTAATCTTTGGGATCAGTCTGGTTTTTGCAGGGGCCAGACTGATGAAGAATTAAATAGACATGACAGGACCATCCTCTAGACTTAGGCTTTCCACAGCATATACACAGTGTGAGCTACATACCTAACTAAAAATGTTTAATAGCCATATTTAAAAAAAGTGAAAAGACAGGACATTAATTTTAGTGGTACATTTTATCTAATTCAACCTGTTAAATATTTCTTTAATTTTTCTTTTTCTGGAGCCAAGGTTTAGGATCAAACTCCTGAGTTGAAGTGATTTCTGACATCAGCCTCCCAACTTGCTAGAAACCAATGCATACCAAATGTATTTACTTCTATTAAAGTATTTTAATGTATAGTAGTAGAAATATTATTGACATACTTTATAATTGGGGTGGTAATAAGTATTTATATTTATAGTAAATTCCAATTCAGGCATTAACATCTTAATCTATATTTAGATTCCATACATTTAAAGTTACAACAGTAGGTATATATGATTAAGTTACTTCAAATCTACTTAAAGCTTTCTAAAACATAAATCCTGTCTGTTTAAAAACATTTTTTTAAGCAAAAGAAAATCAGCTTTTTGGTGACACTGACATTTCAAGTCCTCAATGACCCTATGTGGTCAGGCTACCAGCAACAGGTGGCTATAGCTCTTTAAGAAAGACCCCCTCTTAGTTGTACCCCACTCCTAGTGTGATTTTATTCCTTATTATCATCTCTAAGAGCTAGCAGGTGGAAGTTTCCCCTCAGGCCATAGATGCACTGTAGGGTTGTGCTAACTTCTATCTGTCCGTATTGTATACTCCGTGCCTGAGGAAATGAGCACTGGGAGGCTCCTCAGTCTCGTGAGACCCACTGTAAGCCTGATGTTCCCCACTTGTCTACACAGGGTGCAGCAGTGAGGGGATGCACTGTAAAGGTTTATCTATGCCCAAGTGGACTATGTCTACACCAGACCTTAAAACTGGTGGCTATCCTCCCCTCCCCCAGCTCCAGTTGTCAGAGAAAATGGTCAAAGATCCTTCTGAGAAAAAAAAAATGGGGGAACCAGAAGTACAGCTGCTAGCTGGCCATTGATTGCTGGTTCACATAAACCTGTAACTACTATTTGAGACACAGAGGCTGGAGGGTTGCCAGTTTGAAGTCAGCCTAGACTACACAGCAAGGCCTTGTCCTTTCAAACAAACCAAAATTAAAAAGTGTGTATTTATTGTGGTATTATAGGAGCTTTTCTCCTGGGGACCCGACTTCTTCTTAGCCAGTGGGGCCTTGGTCATAAAAAGGAATATATTGAAACCATTTGTCTTGGTATCCTTGTCCTCCACCTGTGACTTCTTGAGTTGGCCCAAATTAAATGGTACCTTGTTGCCTGCCTGCCTACCTCTTTTCTTCATAGTATTTTTGTGAACCAGCTACATTGTCTCATTGTAGGTCAAAGCCCTGTGTCCTCCTTGTCTGTTCTTGACATTAACAGAAGCTACCTGGATCCTTGTGGGTCGGAGTTGACAACGTGTCTCTGTTGTCTTGGACTCCTCTCACACCATCACATGGGGGTGGGGGCTGGATCTGCAGTGGTTCTTCCTGCTGTTAGCCTTGGTCTAGGAGAGCTGCCAATCTATTCTCGGGTGGCACTGATATCCTCACAAGCACACCTGAGAATCCAATCATCTTTTAGATTCTTTTTTTTTTTTTTCCGGTTACTTTTTGTATGTCTATTGTGGTAGCTCCCTGTTCCTGTGTGTGTGAGAGTAGGTGGCATATTCGTGTATATACGGATATAAGCATGCTGGTATGAGTACACAGAGGCCAGACAAGGACATCATGTGCCCCGATCTATCATTTCTTCCTCATTCCCCTGAGATGGGATCTTCCATGGAACTGGAACTAGGTTTGTGGCCAGCAAGTCTGAGTGGTCCTCTTGGCTCTGCTTCCTACAGAGTGTGTGGGTATTCAGCCACCGATGGCATTTTGTGTAGGTGTTGGGGATTAAAATTCATATTCTCATGCTTGGGTGGCAAACGCTCCTATTCTCTTCACCATCTTCCAAGCCTCTACTTTCTGGATATTTTAATCTCTTGTTCCACCGCCAGCCCTGGGGACGCTGGCATTTCCATCTTGATTAGCATGCACGTTACCTCTTCCATTCTTTTAGGAAGCATAGGTGTGAGCTTACACCACCTGCTAGGGTTCCTGTCATGGCGACACATTTTTTTTTTTTTTTTTTTTGAGACAGGGTTTCTCTGTATAGCCCTGGCTGTCCTGGAACTCACTTTGTAGACCAGGCTGGCCTCGAACTCAGAAATCCACCTGCGTCTGCCTCCCAAGTGATGGCGACACATTTTTATTCTGGGAGAAGATCCTCAAGTTGACACTCTTCTTCCTCCAGCACATTACTCCAGCCTACTAATCAAAGACCTCCAAAATATGACTCCGTGTGCGTCCTGCTGCTCCTGCTGGTGCTTTCTGGCTAAACCTTGGAGAGTCTTAGCTCTGCAGTTTCATTTTCTCTCCTAGCAGATGTAGCCTATCCTAACCTGGACTGTACTAAAGCTTAACTAACCCTAGTTAAAAGATCATTCATTCATCAAGAAGAGAGGTGGGGGAAGATCTTGAATGGGACACTTGGGGCCTTATAAGCAAACTTTCAGAGGTCTCAGTGATGTGGTAGAATGTTATTTCCTCATGGGGCAGGGCGCCTGTTTTGTAGGCTCAGAAAGTTTGGTGTGGAGTAGATGAAGCCAGTTATTCCTAGCTCTTAGGTCAGTGCCTTAGTTGTCTCTAAGCTTAGCTCTGACCTTAGTAAGGTAGACATTTCTTATTTTGGAGCCTAAACTTGGGCTCAGTTACCCTGGCGGTGGTGTCTTGGCCCTAGTCTTCAGTTTTCTTTGATCTTCCAATGCAGGGGATGAAGGACTCTTTATATGTTATTGAGAGGCCATCTGGCTTCCACACTAACTTTTAGGTGGGTTTAATCTTCTCAGCCTTTTCTATGTCCCGCCCCATCAAGAGTATCAGTGAAGCTAAGTAGTAGCTATTTCACACTTTATAATTCCTATTGCAGCCATATATATCCAATGCTTGATTCACAGGGCCTCTGAATAAATCTAGGATGCATCCCAGAGTTTTACTAGCAGCTGTCTTACTTAATAACTGGACTGGACAATTTTGCCAGGGACTATGATTCAACCAGTGGGTCCTATGGTCTCATTGCTAGCCAGAGGAAAGTGTCACAGCTCTGAAATTCCATTAACTTTCCATATTTTCTCTGACAACCTGCAGTTGCAGTTAAGTTCCCTGGGAAGCTGACTCCAAGACAGTGTTCAGCAGGTAGGATCTCTATCAAGGAGACCCCTAGAGAGGGCTGAGAAGGATGAACAAAGGAGGAACTTGAGCTGGGATGTAGATGGAAGGTCAGCATCCGATGAACTCTTTGAACAAAGCTGACTTTTCAGGATTATACAGAACTATGATGTCGCGATGAGGTCACTGTAATTCAGAACTGCCCAGTAATTGGTTAAAGACTAGTCAATGGCACTTCTAGCAAGATCTTCATTAAAGGGGTTCTGAGTTGTGCAACCCAATGCCCACCACGAAATCCACTGATTCTTAAAACCATTCTAAATGAAGAACGAAGGCATGTTAGTGTGTATTTTTAAATGGAATACACACACACACACACACAAACACACACACACACACACACACACACACACACACACACACACACACACACATCTACCAGAGGCAATGACTTCTAAGATTAGAACAGGTATGTATTTGTGTTTCCTGCTAAATATTGACTTTTTAAAAGAAAGGGTTATTATGTGTTTTATATGCAAGGTCTTAAGTAAATAGCCAAATGTTTAACCTCAGACAATAAATGTATATAAGACTTGTCTACAGTGGAATATTGAAGTTTTATGATTAGCCACCTTGGATGGGTAGAGAGCTATTTTGGAGTGAGGTTGTTGGTCATGAGAGTACAAAACTGAAATTAGAATTCTCCTCTCCGTTGGCATTCTGGCAAATTAATGTAGCCAGTTTAAACGAGGCTACATTAAATAGTGCTGGCTGTGATTCCGGATGTTAAAAGAACTGTATGGTGACCAAGAGGCTCTCTTGTCCTAACAAGCTGATAACTTGGAAGGTAAAGACTCCAACAGCTGAAGGTGTACCAGGTCATACTTTAAGAAGTATCTGTAGACTTTGTTTTCTTGGCTGAACATCCCCAGGCTGATTCTCGTCCTTCTGTGGGAATTAAGACCAGGTTGGTGATTGTAGGTTAGTGGGCCAAAGTCAGTGACGGCGTTATGTGCTATTGATAAAGTCGTACAACCTGATGTCACCTTTATCACCCGGTCAAGAAGGAATCCAGCCCTGCCTAGTAAGTGTTAGAGTTTACAAATGATGATTTACATCCGCACTATTCAGTGGAGTAGCCACCAACCACATATGGCTACTTAAATAGCAAGTAAGATTAATTACTGTTAAATGGAATTACAAATCCAGTTTCTCAGCTGACTAGTCAGGTACATAATAGTTGACACGTGACTAATGCTTACCTTACTGGATAGAACGAGTTTGCTGCCATGCCTAGCTCTTTATTTCTCTTCTACCTATTCTGATTCCTCGAACTACAGCAGCCAGTAATTTCCGTGAAAAGCCTGCTGTGCAGACTATCACTTACCAACCACAGAGAGGACAGAGAAACATGATGCGGATATGGAACATTTGCATTTCCGTAGAAAGTTCTACTGGGTGTCAACGGCTTAGATTATCACTGACTCAGATCGTTAGAGCAAAAAATGCCTTCTTTATTTATTAAATGGGGACACTGGGACCTGTGAAGCTTCTAGGACTGGGATCACAGAGTCTCAGATCACTGGTTCTTTGTTACGGGCTTCTCTCTGCTCATAGACTTGTGAGCATTCTCTAATATTCCAAGGAACTATAGAATGCTATCTATGTATCTATCTATCTATCTATCTATCTATCTATCTATCTATCTATAATCTATTTATCATAGCTATCATCTTCTATCTATCCACCTATCCATCTTTACTTCTATCTTCCAATTTGTCTATCCACTGTTTCCCATCCTCTAACATACTTTACTTTAACTCCACTCCCTCCCATCCCCGCCCCCTGCCCACTTCCCCCACCGCCCATGTGGTGTGTGTGTGTGTGTGTGTGTGTGTGTGTGTGTGTGTATGTGTGTGTCTTTCTTTCTCAGGAGATAGGATTTTACTCTATAGCTCAGTTTGGATTTAGACTCCAGATCCTCTTGCCTCAGCATCTGAGGGCTAATATTATAAGAACGTGTTATCATGCCCAACTATCTATTTTTCTTCTACCTGAACTGGTTGCCAGAACTGTGGCAGCCAATGAGAGACAGTTTCTGCCGAGTATCACTTACAACTACAGAGTAGACATAGAAATGTGATTGGTACAGTGTGGTACAACTGAGGTAGGAGCAAAGGGCATGGAGCCCAGGGGATGCAGCATGCATTCTATCAGAGAAAAAATATATGATCTGATGCTTGAATTGGAACCTGAAGGATGAACAAGAGTTTATTAGTTAAGAAGGAAGAAATGGAACTCTAGGAAGATGGAGCATTGTAAGGCAGGGTGTGGAGGTGTGATGTACAGCAAGTGTAACAGCAAGTACCCACAGTGGATCAAGTGCGGCTGCAGGAGGGTGAGAGGGGAGGCCTTAGCAAGGGATAGAGCTGGTGGAAGAGTTGGGACTGTTGTGAGGAGTCTGTATGTCAGGTGGACAGTCGTGGGCTTTATCTTGCAGACAATGAAGTTATGGAAATGGAAGAGGAGGGCATGATTGATCTTTATTATAAAATGATCAATCTTTGGGGTGTAGAGAATAGAGCAGGTATAGAATGGGTTTGCATTCATCTAAGATGGAGTAAAATTCTTTTCTTCTTTTTTCTTTTTTTTGAGACAGGATTTTCTCTGTGTACTCCTGCCTTTTCCTGGAATTCACTCTGTACACCAGGCTAGCCTTGAATTCACAGAGATCTGCCTGCCTCTGCCTCATGAGTGCTGGGATTAAAGGTGTGCACCACCACACCCAGCTGGATTAAAATTCTTAAACATAGCAAACTAATCACACCAATGTTTTCTTTCTGGAGTTAAATAATAGTTAATATCCCTCCAAAGAAAAGCTGTGAGCACAACTCCTTGTTCTCCGTTCCTCTCTGACCGTATTACTTACCTTTCTTCAGCCTTTTCCCAAATCACACCTCCAGCCTCAGATTACACAGGTGGCAGAAGAGAATCAAGGGGAGAAACCTGGAAGCAGTCATCGACACCATCTCAGATGTGGGTGACTTCTGGGTCCCTACTGTCTCCCATAAACTTTGTGAAGTGCCACATGGCTATTTCAGGGAGTTGGAGTGCCAGAGCTCCGCCCTCACTCCTGCCTGGAAGAGAGCTGACATCATGAATGGAGAACGGCCCCACCCTCCACTTGATTTTCTGCAAGAAAAGTTTAGGGATAGAGCTGAGTGGGATGTAAAGAAAGCACTTATCCAATGGAAAAAAATTTAGGCCGTGTTCCCATCTTCTTCTCCCAAGCAGAGAATGCTTTGTTGGGCTAACAGTTACATTGGACTAAGAGCTATGACAATATGCAATTAATAGAGCGTTTCTTTGTAACAGATAATAGTCAAAACATCTTGAAGCCCATTCACAGGGACAACTTTGAAGGAAGCGTCAGCTGTCCACACACACATCGAACACTGTCATTAAGGCCTCTCCGGATGACAGCAGCTATAGTTCATTATCCTGGGTGGTAGATGTGGGCTGCTCTAGTCTTTAAATTTTCTTTTGGAGAAAAACAATGTCTTTTAAAAACTTAATTTGCAACACAACACGGGCAAATAAAAGGAAAGGGATGTGGTCTGGTGCTTCATGAAGGAGCCCGAAAGATGAGGGGCTGTGCTCAATTTCTGACAGCAGAGTGATTTATTTATTTATTTTTTAAAAGCCACCCTTACAGTAACTGGATACTTCCAAGGGCCAGCTGAACATGCATTTCTCAGTAGAATCTTACATAAATGAATGAAGTCTTATCTTTACTTGTGGGCAAACATGTCCAGACACATATTTTTAGGTCCTTGTTTCTTTCTCAATGATGAAAACGGTCCCAGGCTTTCCATTTCAGTCAGCATCAGGCATCGTGGCTGGTCTAGTGCCTAGTTTACCCCTCTTCCTTACATAGTAGCTCTGTTTCATTATTTCATTCAGGGTTACAGTGTGCCTACTTAAAAACACCTCCCTTTCTGGGTGGGCACATGTATTCAGGTTTGGGGCTTAAGCAACCCAGTCTTGGCCAATGAGATGTAAGAATAACCTACCCAATGGGTTTCTGGACCTGAGAGAGTATTTGTAGGGTGAACTTAGCTACCGTGGACTTTTGCTCATCTTTTTTCCTTTCTCCTGCTTCTCGCCTGAAACACAGAGGAGCAGTTGAGAAGAGGATGAAGAAGCCAGCCTGCCATTCCTCTAGGTGCTGAGGCCAAGGGTCAGCAGGAGAGTTTCTAGTTTTAGTGGAAGATAAAATAGACATCAATGTCAAATTGTACCCTGAATCGCTACCTTGTAGTACCTGTAATTACAGTTATGTGGTGCTGGGAGCTGAAGCTGGATTTTCTTAAGAGCAGCAAGTAAATTATTATTAATAATTATTAATAAATTATTTCTCCACCCAACAGAATTCAAAAACATTTTAAAAGATTTATTTAGTTTATTTAATTTTATGTGTATGAGAGTCTTCTCTGCATGTATGTATGCACACCCTGTGCATGCCTTGTCCCTTGGTGGTCAAAAGAGGGGGCCAGATCCCCTGGAACTGGAAATATGTTGGTTATGAGCCACTGTGTGAATGCCAGACAGCGAATCTGGATCCACTGGAAGCAACTGCTCTTAACCTGGGATCTCAGGTACTGTTAGGCAAGGAAGGAATGTCTGCGGACTAAACCTGGTGGTGTTAAACATTATTATGCTCAGGATTTTGTGGGTTGGGAATTTGGGTGGGACTCATTGGGAGTGGTTTATTTCTGTCCTGCAATTACAGGGAGGGCTCACTTGGTTGGACATGCTGGGACAGTTCAGTTGGATCCATGTATCCGAGGCTGTGAATCTGACACTTGGCTTTCTCAGTTTTGTTTTGTTTTTTTCCTGTTTAATATTATGTCTGCCTTTGCTAGGGTTGAACTGTGTTCTGGTGTCCAAGTTGTAATGGCTGGAACCCTGCGGGCTGGTTGTCTTTCTAAGGTACTGGCTTCTCTGAGGTGAACCTTCTTCACAGTGGAAGCTACAAGCCTCTATGGCCTCATCTTGGAAGTGCTTCTGAAAGCTATTGGTCAAACAATAGAATTCAAATCACAGCCAGCTCAGGCTCAGGGAATGGAAAATGCACTTCATTGCATTGATGGGGAAAGAAGCAAATATTTTTGTGGTTGCCTTTAATCTAGTGCAGGTGTCTTACTGCTCGCTCTTGTAGGCATCGACTCTTAGCTGCAACCTTAGTTGGGTTTGATGATCTGTGCTTGGGGGGGGGGGTCACTCTTCAGTTCTGAATGCCATTCATAAAGCATAAAAGATTAACTGAAATGGAGGAACCAATGCAGGCAGAGAATTTAAGGCTCCGATTTAAATGCCCATGAAGCTATAGACATAAAACAATAAACTACAATTACCTTATGGGTGGCTCTGTTATTAATGCCTGTCATCTGTATGGAGGAGACCTAATGGGACTCTTCTCCAAACTCACGGAGAAGTCACAGGAAAATGCTCTGACCAGGTCCTCTCCTCCCCTCCTCTCTCCAGCATTCTGCTCCTATGTTGTCTCTTCTTAGTGAGTCCTATGTAATTTTGGATGGAATGGGTCACATTTGGCTTAAACATAAAAAGTTACAAGAATGCTCAATTTCTGCCTTCCACATTATTTGAAGATCCTACAGACATATTCAAGTTTTTTTACTTTTTGATATCCAAAAATTGTATGTGTGTGAGTGTTTTGCTTACATGTATGTCTGTGCCCTCCATGCATGCTTGGTCCTTGCTGGGGCCAGAAGAAGGCACTGGACACCCTGGAGCTGGAGTCACAGAAGATTGGGAGCCACCATGTGGGTGATGGGAATCAAAGTCAGGACGTCTGAAAGAGCAGTCAGTGCTCTTAACCACCGAGCCGTCTCTCCAGCCCCTCTCTCCCCCACATATTTAATTAAAAAAAAAAAGTTACAGAAATTTACAGAGACCGTATAATCAATATCCACAGCCACAGTTCCCTAGCATTTACATATCAACATGCTAATCTGTTTTATGGACGGTTTTTAAATGAAAGAAATAAAACATTACAGGGAAAGTGAATTATTTTTTTGATAGAGTTGTTCTCTCCCACACACCAGAGGCAGCCACTATCATGAATTTTGTGGGTAGGATGCTATTTTAAGTACTGTTTTCATCAACAGTTTTACAGACAGCTCCATTTTTCCTCCTTTCTAATTTACTACTGCAAGTGAAGTCTAAGGAGGCTAAGCCCTCTCAAAATTCTCTGCTGCTTATTTATTTGTAACGACCGTCTCCTCCTCTCTTCTCTGCTATCGGGGGAGATTATTACTGAAGATTCATTCAGTGGAAGATACACTTCTGGGAGGAGGCACCTGAGAACACTTCTCGTCTGAACAGAAACTATGCATGATCCTTTCTGTACTGCCTGGACCGTGACCTTGAGTGTTAGCGACTGTGATTCTGTACTGAACAGTTTTGAGGCTCCACACCCTCACCCTTTGAACTCTAGGAACAGAGGCTGCAGGGCTTTGTTACAGCAATACAAGCATCCTGCCCTGGCCAGCTCTTCAGTGTGAATGTCATCTCATTCCCACAGACGCAGATGGCTGATACACAGCTCAGGACCTGGAGTGATTCTCAACTCTTATCAGACTCAATGCCCTGCTTTATATCATTTATAATGCTCTATATCCTCAAACACTGGACTCCAAAGGTCACAATATTGCTTATTTTCACTTAAAGAAGGCAAGCATCCCAATAGGTAAAGCCCTAGAGAAAGAAATCTTGGCAGTGTCTGGGGGCTGGGACAGTGGGAAGGGACTGCAGAGCAGAATCAAGGCTCTCTTTTGGGGTAATGGAAATAGCCCAGGGCCTACATGGCTTTGTGTTGCACACCAGTGTGGATGTGTATCTATGCCACTTAGCTGTAGCCTTTAACTAATAAACTTATGTCACATAAATTTTCACTTTAATAAAAAAAAAAGAAAGGTTTATAGACTAAGTGCCATTTTAGAATACTCTGACTACTAAAACCATGCAGCCATGGTATTTACCTGTAAATCCATGTGAGGATCTAGGCTTGAATAAATTATGAGCAGTTTAAAGTAGCATTCTCTGGCATTGGACATTCAAAAGCTGAGCTGCATTTTGTCATTTTGGACAATCCCCTGCATCACAGAGGGTCCAGAGTCTATTTCCTGAATGTGCCCTACAGGGGTAGGGTTAAAGTTGAGGACTTTGGCCCAGGGGTGTGACTTTGTCTTCCTAGTTGCTGCTCCAGTCCCCACCTGTCCCACCCCCATCTCTAATGTCCGAGGACCGCCTCACTATCTGGCTCCAGGAATGGCCAAAGGGCATCCTTTGTGAGACCTGGAAGGCGATGCTAATGTATTAAATGCTTTTCTCGTTCTAAAAGAGCAAGCCTGGTACATGTCTCCCAGGTGGACAATCTTAGAGCTGTTAGCAGACACCGGCTTAGCGACGTTGCTACATTTTGTTTTTGTTTTTGAAGGCACCAGCCGCCAAAGCTATAGTGCTTCAATATGCTGTTGCTTTGGCCACCTTTCCTGAGCTTGGGGAGATGTGCTACTGCTAATGCTGTTTGGCGGGGAGGGAAACGGCTGCATGGCCTTTTAGAAACCACTTTCTCCGCTCTTCCTGATTCACCCTCTGCACGCACTGCTCTTGCCAGCCCTTGAGTCATTTATAAGGCCGCTTATGGATAGTTTGCCCCTAGTGATGCCACTCTGTTAAGTCCACAGACCCCCAAGGAAGAAATGCCTGGAGCAGTGCCCTTTAGGGCTTCTAAAAGGAAAATGGGCAGAGTGAGAACCAACAGAGACAAAGAGGGCTTGGCCAGGGCATATCAGAGCACACTCTTATGTGCAGAGCACATCCCTGCTCAGTGTGTTCCTGGGGAGGGCCGTTTCTGCATTGGTTCAGCTGCCTTGGGCTCAGGAGGCCTTGGCCAAGGAGACCCTGGGTGATGGAAGGCATCCAGAGTGGAAGGGAGATTGGGGATACAGAACCCCAAGGTTGCCCCAGAGCTGCCTAGGGGAGCATAAAGGAGGAAACTGGAGAAACCCGGGGATCTGTGAGTGATTTCCTCTGTCTGTCAAAGCTAATGCTTGTCTCAGATGGTTTTGCTCCTAGCCCAGCTTTCTGCCTCTCCCCATCATTTTCCTGAGATGTTTACCAGGAGCTCCAGGCCAGCCACGCGGCAGCAGCCTCATTTGTTTTTATTTAGTTTCTATGAATGTGAGCTGCTTTGCACATAAAAAGAACCAACTGCACGTTAACCACTAACCACCCAAAGCCTTGCGTGTGCAAACTCAGTCTTAGCTCATGCATCCTCATGCTCTGTGGGAGCCGATGGGGTTCAGCTATGTTCTCCTGGATTATACACACACTTCGGTGCCCAGAGAGAGCTCATCCCAGGTACCCCAGCTCTCCTTCTATCTCATGTTGTCTGTGGGACCCCCAATTCTCTCTTATCTGAAGTGCCTTTCTAATGAAACAGTGCACTTTTCCCTATCATGATTATAGTGTATATTCTCCCTAATTGGAATTGCCGTGCTAAAGGTCTGAACTCTGTCGCTCCATTTCACTAGTTATTAGATTTTTTCCCAGAAAGATGCATCCAACAGTGCCCTCAGCAAACTGGAGAATCTCTCTTGTTACCACTGGGTTTTATTTATTGAGACAGGGTGTTTCCTGGACACTTAGTGTCAGCAGGCAACCTGAGAAAAGCTGACTCACCAGACACGGGCCCTGAGCCTTGCCTTATGGCACAGCCGGCCTCCCCAGGTAGTTTCTCCAAATAAGGTTCCTGGCTCACCCGGGGGAGGGCACTTAGTATAAATGTAAATTCCAGGGACTTACTCCATTTTCCTGGATCGGAATCACCAGATCCTCAGGAGTATGTATTTTTAGTAAAAATTTTGGAATGATCAGACCACCATTAGGCAATGGTTATTTCAACTTCCCTTCCTCTCAGCAGGAGTCAGGATGGTACATAGGGATCTGTCTGGATGGTTCTTCTCAGGCACTAGAATGCCTCTCCTGTGAGAATGGTACCATCTCTAGGATGCAGACAAACCCACCAAGTCCAGGCTAGGCTGCAGATAACAACCAAATGGGTGGATCAGATTTTGCTGATGCTCCCGTAGGCGGAGCGCCTGGGCCACAGAGCAGGATAAAAACTCACTCTGGTGTCAAGAGCACTGTTCCAAATTAGTTGAGTGAAGTCGAGCAGCCCTAGAGAATGGCAACATGTGGCTTTGTTCAGGGAGGGAGCTGCGTGTGAGGCACACACGCCCACCCAGTCTCTTCCTGCCATGCAACCAGGCTTCACGAGCTGTTACAGGAGACAGGGATGGCACTGTCTGGGGAAGCCTGCTTAGCAAGAGGCTCACCAAGATAGATACGGACCTGTCTAGATGTTCCGCCCCACATGAAGGGGAACTGGTCCAGATTTGTGGGAGTGGCTTGAGTATGTGGAGAGCAGATGGGCAGGGCTAATTGCCAGCAGTGGCTTCTGGACAGAATTGATACAAGCCACCACAAGTGTCAGATGAGTAGCCCCAGGAATTCTGCCAGGCATGTGACAACCAGCGGTCCAGACTAAGGTGTGTTTATCTTGTGTCTTCAGATGCTGCATCACCCGGGACTCGTGGCTTTAGTCATGCACATCCTGCATCTCTTCCCTAGGCTCTACAATTGGCCAGATGCACACACTGGAGATTGCTGCCACTATGTGGTATCCTGGGCTCAGCTTTTTGCTTTTAATCCTGTATTTGGACTTTTTCTTGGGGTGGGGGAAGAGGTGTGGCATAGCCTTGCACATTAAACCCAAAGAAGGCAAGTGTGTTGTTACATCACTCCCAGAGACACTAATGCCCCGTCGTGTGTGGCTCCCAGCAAGCCAAGATTTTGGGTTGATTCAAGGAGGCAGTCAGGATAGCAATACTTCTCATCCAGGCCCAAGTCGCCACACTCAGTACAGCTTGGAAGTTCAGCATGTACGGTTCCCTTTCTTAATTCAGGAAAATGAACATCAATCTTTTTTTTTTTCTTTTCTTTCTTCTTCTAGCCTGACTCTATGTGTGATCATTTAAGACCAAAGTAGCTGACCCAGTACATGCCACAGTCTTCAAATAGCAAAGTGGCCCTGGGATGAGCACAGATATAGAGTCCTTAGACCTCAGTTCCCAAAGTGCAATTCCCAAGGGCTTGGATTTGCTTCTACCATCGAAACAAGGGCATATTATGTTTTCCACCTACTGGGCATACTGGGAGGGGAATAACTTAGCTCTACAAAGACCATGCCAGTACTGGAGGAAGTACCTCTGACCTCATTTATATGAACTCAAACTGCATGCCATCTGTGCTGCAAAACAGAGGGTGTGCCTCTGTGTGTGTGTGTGTGTGTGTGTGTGTGTGTATAGATGTGTTTCCTCAGAGAACACAATGGTAAGATTTGGTTAAGGACCGAGAACCGAAATAGAAACCATTTGGGAGGAACATCTATTGATCAGCAGCAAAGCCACATTTGGTGTCTGTTTTAAACAGAATCATTAATCATAAGGAATCAAAAGAGAATGGAGGCGAGGGCGAATGCTTCCCACCCTTCGAGCTCCCACTGTCGCCTTTCACAGCAACACAGTTTCTCACGCAGAAAAATCTGTTTTCAGTCTGACTGAAATGTGCCCCTTGAGTCATGAGCGTCTCTATATTTGTAAGGCTCTTCGCAGTTGACAAAGCATTTTGCAAATTTTTTTTCATCTACTTCTATCCACAGGGGTGGAATGACTTCACCCAAGACCGCACAGCTAGACACAAGCAAGCTGGATTGGAGCTCTGAGGGGTCCACGTGCAGTTCAGGATGGCTGCCTCTCCAAGGACCAAGGGTATTACCCTGTAGAGAAGTTGTTGAGCTCAAACCAGGAAAGGGTGATTTTTGTTTTTGTTTTATTTTATTATTATTATTTTTTTTATGTCAAGCCTGTTGTTGGCTTTAGGGAAATGGACAGAGGTACATAAAACATGGGCTCCAGGACTGGCAAACACAAATGGTCAAGTGACTTTTATATCCATGGACAATGAGAACATGAAGATACCAAAGCAGCAGATGATGGAGTCTTGGGATAGTGTCTTCTCCTCCCCACCCCCCATCATGCTGGGCATCAAGGCCAGGACCGTGTGCATAGTAGGTATACACTCTATCTTTGGACTACATCCTCAGCGTTGGCACAGTGCTTAGGAAAAATGATTTATCTGACTCATTATCCTCAAGAGCAGGTGTGTCTCCTCTACCAAAAATGGGCCACACCCCCATTCTTGCTCTCTGTATACTCGGTTGAAAAAGTCAGTGTCAAAATCCAAGAGCCAGCAGCACTGGTGTGGCTTTTCAGAGTTACTGCCATGTCTGGGACACTTGGGTCATCCTCATAACTCTAGAAGCTAATTATATTAATATTCATGGAGAGCAAGAGCCTGTGTAAAGGGGATTCAGAGTTCCATTGTCTCAGCGCACTTTGATATTAAATGAATAAGTAATGTGGATTACATCTAAATGAAATAAGCACGTCAGCATTGTTCTTTTTAAGTCAACAATTTGAGCTTTTTAAAAACACTCATTATTAAAGGTTACAGACGTATTCTTTTTTTCCTATGCTTCAATCAAGAATGTAATATTAATCTACCATTAGCCGAGCAATGCTATTGCTGTTTTCCTTACATCTGGTCCACTCTTATCACCTCTGGAAATAGGAGAAGAGTTAAGATTGCTGGAGTATTACTCTAGGCAAGCTTGCCATTCCTTTGTTCTTTTTGTAAGTGATTATGCATGTATGTCTGTCATTGTCTCCATATTCCCCTGAATTTCTTTGTACAGAGCTGAGCTGAGCAAATAAAGCAGGGCAAAACATGACACCTTTTTTTTTGTTTGTTTGTTTAATTTTTAAATTTTCTTCTCTCCTGTTTACCTTTACCACGGTGCCCCTCAGAGGCAACTAACCATGCAGGGCATAGACTACTTGACTGTACTGCGCGTGAGCTGAACTTCACGTCGGAACGCTGACTTCCCCACTGTTACCACTGACAGTGTGAGCCTCAGTGGGAGGAGGGCAGCCCTCCCTTCACACACAATCAGCACCAGCTGTAGTCCAATTAAACTCAACAGTGAACAGGTGTTCACAGTAATGACTTCCACACAAAAGCACGCTTCCATTTAATACCCTTTACATCCGATACACTAACAGCCCCCCATGAAAGGGGGTGCAGCAAAGGAGCTGGGATGCAGTGGAGGAGATGCGGCAACCCCCCAGACTCCTTCACAATCAGCAGCAGAAGCCCCAATTAGCCTCAACATTTCACAGGTGTCCGAAGGAGTTTTATGCTGAACCTACTCAAGTCAATCATCCCTTAAGAACTTCTCCGAAAACATTTTTTTTTTTCAAAACTTTTTCACATCCAGGGAACTCACGTTACCACCCCACGGCTGTTATTGCCACTACTGAGTGGCTTTCCGGAGTCTACCCTGCCTGACAGAATTGGATAGGAATATTAATGAAACTCATCAAAATTCCCCCAATACACCCC
The DNA here is from genome assembly GCF_000001635.26 of Mus musculus. Classification (NCBI taxonomy): domain Eukaryota; kingdom Metazoa; phylum Chordata; class Mammalia; order Rodentia; family Muridae; genus Mus; species Mus musculus. Next base: position 62,905,504 of record NC_000067.6, on the reverse strand, counting down.
ACCCACTGCACTTCTGCATCCTTTCGCATCTGGGGTAGGTGTTCCATCTGCGATCAAGAAAGTTGGGGTGCACTTGTGGGGGACAGATGCCTGGAGGGTCCTCACTCAACAATTAATGAGGGTCACCGTGACCTTACTGTGAAGGGAGGTCACTGGCAGAGCCCTCGAGCCACTGGCCACCAACACCACTGTAGGGCTGGGTTGCAGATCAGGACCCACTCAGAGTCCACTTCAGTAGGTCTTCCCTGGGTGGGTCAATAGTGACTAACTCTCAGGGAAGTTGGATGAGTGTGCAGATGGCATTTGTCTCCAGTGCCACACACTCCATGGTCACCAGCATCAACAGTACCACTTGAGTTGACCTTTTTTTGACTTTGTATTACAAGGACCATCCCTGATGAGGGAAGATGAGGAAAGGTGTCAGTAGTGTGGGACAGAGAACTTCAGTCAGAGGGTGAGGCCCAGTTTTCCTCCTGTCAGGTATAACTTGATAGCTCGTGCCAAAAGTTCACCTGGGTCAAGCCCAGTTCCAGATGTGGAGCAGATGCTGATGTGGGTATCAACTGGTGTCACCATGTTAGAAAACTAGTGGCTTTTTGAAACTGAAGCAAGGTCCACAGCTGGGCAGCTTCATTCTCAGTGACAGTCCCAGTCAGAGTAAGGTGGTGCCAGTCATCTCTGTCCCTGGGATTGCCCCGAGTTATACATTATGAGTCGATCTGATGCTAACCAATGGAATGTAGCCACTGGGATGTATAACTATGCCACGTAAAACTGTAACTTTGCTAGCAGATTGTGTAGCTCCAGGGTGTCTATGCTTTGATGCTGGCATCCACAAAGCCGGGAAGTGGGTACCTCTGAGCAACATCCAGCCAGGACCTGAATCCTTAGTTTATCCAGCTCCAAAAGGAATCATGCTAACTCAATGTCAAGCAAATCTTCCCCCTATAGTTGAGCCTTCCAGTCCTAGCTAGTTCCTAATTCTATCTGTTTTATGAAAGACACTGACTTTTAACTTGTCAAAGAGATGAGAATAAGTAACCGTGAATGCTTGCCTCTCGATCAGGAAACTTCCTGTTCCCAAGGACCAGGGAACATCATGGAAGAGGGCGAAATACTGTGAGAGCAAGGGAATGGAGAAGAGTACTGTGAGGTGCTGTGCACACTTTTGAACTTTTTTGCTGTGGTCACCTGCACAAGACCTGTGCAATGTCAAGCCAGCCAGAATTCCAACATGGATTCTGGAGGAACTCACAAGGGACAGTCATTTTTGGGGATATGTGTAACTACTGATACGTGTTGCCCATGGTCCAGCCAACAGCCCCCATCTGTATGCATACAGGTAGCATTGATTAGGCTCAGTGGGTTTATGTACATGAAGAAAGAAGTGGATGTCAAGTTAGGAGGGACAAGTGTTGAGGAGTGTAGGGGAGGGAATAAGAGGAGTAGATATGATCAAATACATGGTATGCATGTGTGAAATTCTCATGAAACAAATATAATGTTCAATGTAAGAACTGTAGAAACAGCATAAGCAAAATTTCGCATGCTATTTTGCCATCTCTACAGTTATATATTTTCTCTCTATATATGTTCTTAGAGTTAAAACTAAAATTGATAAATTGATTTTTGTTTCTGTACAATAGCCCTTGCTGTCCTGGAACTCACTTTGTAGACCAGGCTGGCCCCAAACACAAAGAGATCTGCCTGCCTCTGCCTCCTGAGTGCTGGGAATGAAGGTGTGTGCCATCATTCCTGGCCACATAATTGAACTCTTTAACTCCAGGGTTGGGGGTGGGGGGTGGAGCACGGTAAGAAAAAAGCAAAAACCCATTCATTACAGCAGACTCAGCTCAGATGTATTTGGAATGCTGACCCATAGTAAGATTACAAATAGGTGTTATTTTCAGAATTATGGAAATCAGCTACACAAAAATGGGCAATATATAATGTTTATAGATGTATACTCAGGGATATGCACAAGGATTTACATAGCAATATTCTTCAAACTATCCAAGAAGAGATTAATTCAAATGTCCACCAATAATAAACATTCATGGGCTATTGACACAGTGTAGGACTTGTAAGACAATAAGAAATTGACCACGCCTAGCTGCATGCAGCAAACGCCTGTGAGACTCAAGTGAGGTAGTCCCAAAGCAGACAAAACTAGTCTGTCACCTTGTTTGAAGCTAGGATAGTGGTTACTCTTGTGGGGAGGGAAGGGGACACAGAGAAGCCGTTGGCATGTTGCTAGGCAACCTGCTTCTTTGTCTGGAAGCTGTTCGCTGGACTGTGTTGCTCAGTTTTTCAATATGTATGCGCATATCTCTTATGTGCAAAAGTTTTTCAAAAGTCACTAAACCCTTTCCAACAGGCTGATTGTTTCAGTGCTGGACACAAATGACTGTGACAGTAGACGACCTTGGAACTGTTGTTCTTCATGTGTAACAACACTTCTTCACTGTTGGTCAGTTGTGTCTGGCTGGATGAGGGCCTTCTGACACAACTGCTTCCTCCTGGCTCTCTATACTCCACCCCTGCCTCTACCATCTCCTGACATTGCTCATGGAAATCACTTCGGTCCTCAAGCCTGCTTCTTGTACTATTGCTAGTGACCTTCCCCTAATCCACTCTCTAGTCCTTACTGAAACCAGAGCCTGCCTCTGAGCCTGTCCATCCTTCTTGGCTTTGACGGGGATTCATCCTCCATATGCTTTTGCTGCCAGGAGCTTCTGGTACTGACCTTGAATGGGAGGATGCTGGCATCTTACAGGTCTGTCGCCTCGGTTCCAGACAGTCTCCCTCCCTCAGTCAGACCTACAGACGTTCAACTGCTTCTATCATACTGACCACATAAAGTATTCGTTTCATTCTTGGTGACACCAGTGGAACAGGCTGAGAGGAGAGTGTAGATCTGGTAGCAGCTCTGTTGATGGCACTGATGAGCCTCTAAAAAGAATATGTCAATCACAGAAGGATGCGGATGATCACGGAGTTAGGACTCAACCCTGCCCCTCCAAGCTGGATGAGCGTTCCAGAGGCAGAAGCTCCACCAGCCCCCAGGTGCCCGATGCTATTAAGCTTTCAAATCATCTAACTAAACAGCCCATGCTTGGACTCCAGACTCACCAGGGAGCTTTGAGATTATAATTTCACCCTCTTAGCGAAATTTCCTCAGAGAGGAAAAAAGAAGCCTCAATAGAATAATTGGGTGTTTGATCTTCTTGGCAGTTGTGTATCTCTTGTCAATAGAGCTATCGACATTTTGGTGAATTTGGGTATTTTGTGAGTTTAGTTTACATAAGACAGCCTTCCTAAGTCAGACAAATCCTGGAACACTAACAAGATTGAATTTTTGGATCTGTAAGTCTCCTGGCCAGACCGTGAACCGTGAAAAATTCATTAAGATAATGCCACTTTGGAAGGCCTCTTGGTGGACGGCCAGCCAGCCATTTCCTGACAATATTGCATGGCTTTGGGCCCACTTTTGGAATCCTGATGGTACCTAACTGGACTGAGGGCAAGAAAGAAGATGGTAGAGAGAACAGGAAGTAAACGGGAAAAGCATTAAAAGTGGTTTTCAGTTAGTCCACAACTAAAAACTGTGGTGTGCTGAAACATGATTAAATCTCAGTGCTTTTAAAGTGGGGTGGGTACCCTTGTAGGGGAGCATGGAAATGTGGGATGAGGGGAGATGTGGAGTAAAGCTCTGAAAGATTAATTTATCCCACAAACTTGGGGATCCGAAGACACTAAAACAAGTGATGAGGTGGAGAGTGACAGTTACCCATATGTTTAAGTGGAGCCACGTGGGTGGTCAGGGACTGTACTTTCCTGCTACCCACGCACATCAGTGGGGCCATGTGACACATTCTTGCTCATGGAATGTAGGAAGAATGCTGTCAGTTCTGGGTCCAAGAATTAAGAAGCAATTGTTTCCCCCATCTGCCGACTGAGTGGAAAACATGTAGTGGTCGTAAAGGTCACATGGCGGCTGTCCAGGCTGCCCAGCAGACCAGCTCCACTCACATGGACCTTATTATGTTAATGCAGTTTATGTTAATGAAGTATTGCACCACTGAGGTTTGAGCTCACTCTGTTACAACAGTATAGCAGATAGCAATGCTCAAATCCAGCTGATGGCAACTTAAATCTTTCTACCTGAAAACAGTCATCTGACAGCATGCGATGTAGGGAAGCTAGCCCAGCTGGCACATGAACCCTGGGGATCTACCTGCCTCTGCCTCCTCAATGCTGGGGTTACAGGTCTAGATCACCATGCTGGGCTTGGGTCAAACTTTGGTCCTGGAACTGGGGTATTAAGAACTTTACCATCTGAGCTATTTTTCCAAGGTTCTTTCTCCCTGCCTCTGTGTCTCCTTCTGTTCTCTGTCTCTCTTTCCTCTTTGTCTCCGTCTTCCACGTCTTTCTCTTCCTCCCCTCCTTCCCCCTCTCTCTTTCACACACACACACACACACACACACACACACACACACACACACACACACAAAACAAGCCCTTGCTATATAGCTCACGCTAGTCTTGGACTTGTAATTCTTGAGTCTCTGCTCTGAAATGTTGGAATTACAGGCTTGTCATGACACCTGGCTATTGTATGGTAGACTTTCTAGGGTTAAACAGACGCTGAAGACTCTGTTGCTATCGCTGGCAGGCGGTTGGTACTCTCCTCTAGCGTTCACGGGTCACTCATTATTCTGCTCTATTGTCTGGGGGAACTTGATTGGGAAGTTTGACAAGCTGTCCTCTCTTGTGAGGCTCTGCCAGTGCCTGACAAATACAGAAGTGGATGCTCACAGCGATCTATTGGACGGGGCACAGGGTCCCCAGTGAAGGAACTAGAGAAAATACCGAAGGAGCTGAAGGGGTTTGCAGCCCCATAGGAGGAACAACATGAACTAACCAGTACCCCCAGAGCTCCCTGGGAGTAAACCACCAACCAAAGAAAACACATGGTAGGACTCTTGGCTCTAGCTGCATATGCAGCAGAGGATGGCCTAGTTGGTCATCAATTGGAGGAGAGGCCCTTAGTTCTGTGAAGGTTCTATGTATGCCCAAGTATAGGGGAACACCAGGGCCAGGAAGCAGGAGTGGGTAAGTTGGTGAGCACGGGGAGAGGGAAGGGGATAGGGGGTTTTCAGAGAGGAAACCAGGAAAGGGGATAACATTTGAAATGTAAATAAAGAAAATATCTAATAAAAAAGAAGAGAGCTGAATGCATTATTCCTTTGGGGACAAAAGCCATGGGTGCTGGTCAGGCCAGGGCTTCTTGCAACTTCTTTTGATTTGAGGATTTTTATGTGACCCCAGATATACGAGTATGTAAAACAGATGTAGTGATAAAGCATTTACTAACAGTAAATCATGATGTAACTTATTTTAGAATGACTCTTTGGCCTGTATGTAATTTTATCATTTATCAAAGACAAAAAGAAACTTGCAAACTAGTGAGATGGCTGTTTATCATTATTTAAAAAGTTTAAATTATTTTATTTTATGTGTCTGGGTCTTTGCCTGCAGAATTGTCTATTTATCAAGTTTAATAACAGAGGCACGAAGAGGGATGGACACAGATCTCAAGAGCTGCAGTTACAGAGAGATGTGAGGCACAATGCAGGTGAACCCGGGTCCTTTGGGAGAGCAGTCAGTGCTCTTAAAGCTGACTCATTTCTCCAGCTCTCTTATTTACTTTATATAAAGAATTAATTCTTTCGGGAATATTTGATGCTGCAGATACACAGCATCTTCAGTGTTTTTTCAGAATGATCGATATTTCAATATTATAAATGCAGGTTCTGAGAATGCTTCTTCATGTAAATATGTAGCACAAAAATGACAGAAAGGAAGGTTAGGGCCATTTCAGAAATCCTTGGAAATTCTGTTCCAATCCAAAGTCAACATTTACTTAACCTTTGAAAAACTGAAACAAGCCAGTAGCTCAAACAGCAAGTTTTAATTTATTAATTGCAAAACATTGTTCCTATAAGCACATCTTGTCCATTGAGCACATTCTCCCATGGTGCCCTGCTGTGTCTTTGCTGACCCTCCCCCGTTAGTGCCCTAGACAGCTCATTTTCTACTTTCATGGCTCCACACAGGACTTTATGTTTCTCTATAAAATCTAGGAACCACAAATGAGAAAACATATATTCATCTTTCAGAGACCAACTTACATTTATTTAATATGATCATCTTCAACTAGATTTATTTCCATGCAAATGGCATAGCTTCGTTCTTCCTGGGTGAACGACACTCCACTGTGTGTAAGTTCCACATTTTCTTTGTGTACTCCACTGTTGAACACTGAGGCTGGCTCCATAAACTAGCTGTTATTAATAGTACTGAAGTAAACACTAAGGGGCAAGTATCTCTGTGATGTGTTGGCTTGGTGTCCGTTGTGTAAATGTACAGGAGGGCTGTGGTGGGGTCATGTGGTAGATCTATTTTTAGTTTTTGGAGAAATATCCCTACTGGTTTCTATAGTGGGTGCATTCATTTACACTTCCACCAGCAGTGTAGAGGGGCTCTCTTTTGTCCAAATCCTTGCCAGAATTTGTTGTTTGCTTTTCTGATGGCTGTCGTTCTGGCTGGGATGAGATGGGGTCTCAGCATTTTGAATTGCATTTCTCTAGTGGCTAGTGAAGTTGAACTTAATTTTTTTAGATTTTTAATGGCCACTTGTGTTTTGTCTGTTTGAATTGTCTGTTTATTTCAACAGCCAATTCATTGATTTATTTTTAAATTTCTTATTTAGTTTGTTGAGTTTTTCGTATATTCCAGATATTAATGCTTTGTCAGATAGTTAACTAACAAAGATTTTCTACCACTCTTTAGGCCTCCTCTTAATTTGAATAACTGTTCATCTGTTCATTTTGCTGTGCAGAAGTTTATTTTAAGCTCATGAAGTCCTGTTTCTCAATTGTTGGCTGTACTTCTCAAGAGACCTGAGTTTTATCAGAAAGTCCTTGCCTGTAACTTATCTCCTTCAATATTGTCCCTGCTTTTTCCTCTACAGTTTCAGGTCCTTCATCATGTCTTTGATCCATCAGTAGTTGATTCTGGTAGATTGTCACCTCTCCCTCTGCTGTTTCAAATTCAACCTCCTAGTCTCATTGCCAGCTCCATAGCAGAGCACCTGCTGTGGCCTCCAGTGTCTCTCTGACCTCATGACCTCCAACGAATCATGTAGACATTCCCCTCAAAGCTTCCTTTCCTCCACTCATCACTGTATCACTGGAGCTCCTGACTCCAGCAGGCTTTCCATGAAAACCCAAAGACCATTCTGGCCAGGGAAGCAGGTAGGCTAACCGCAGATCTTTACCTCTTCCCCCTCTCCTCTAAATCCAGCCCTGGTCTCACACCCATCTCTATAGCAGAACACCTGCAGTGGTCTCCTTTATCCTCCCCACCCCCTCTGTCTCCAGCAAACCAAGCAGTTTTTCTCTTCCAACCTTCCTTTCTACTCATTGCTTTCTCTGAGCCCCCAACTCCAACAGGCACTCTCTGGGAATCCACTAGCCAAGCCTCACAGAGAAGAAAGTAGGCCAGCAAAGCAGCTTCAGACCTTCATTTTCCCTCCCCTTCTCCAAATCCACTGCCCCAATCCTCTTCCCTAGCTCTGTAGCAGGCTACCTGCTGAAGCCTCCCATACACTCTGCCTCTGTTCCCAGGAGAATAAGAAGATCTTTTAAAACCCCGCTTTCTGTCCTCCTGTGGACCCATTCATACCTTCTAGCCCAACCCCATTTCTAAGTGTCAATTCCCAATATCTAAAAACATATCTTATCTGAAACCCTCAGTGGCCACACCTATCAAGATCTCAGAAGAATTATCTACCAGGCAACACCCAGATACCACATTCTTCTAAGAACCAGAGAGGAAACAAAAACCAAGGAACTAAACACCCACCCAATAAAGACAAGACCACATATCAACACCTAAAATTACAATCTTCCCAAACCTGGATGCCTAGACACCATCATAAAAACACAATCAATAACAGAGAGAACAATATGTCTCTACCAGAATCCAACAATTCTACAACAGCAGGCCATGAACATTGCAATGTAGCTGAAGCACAAGACAAAGACCTGAAAATGGCCTTAATGAATATAACAGAGGTCTATAAAGAGAAAAATGAAAAAAAAAAAAACAATCCTTAAAGAAACCTATGAATACACAAACAAATAGTGAAGAAAATGAATAAATAGTTCAAGACCTGAAACTGGAAATAGAACCAATAAAGAAAACGAGAGATAAATGGAAATGGAAAATTTAGGAACTTAAATAGAAACTATAGAAGCAAGCCTGACCAACAGAATACATGAGATGGAAGAGAGAATCTAAGGTATTGAAGACATTATAGCAGTGGATACCCCAGTCAAACAAAATGTTAAATCTAAAATATTCTGGCACAAACCATCCAGGAAATCTGGAACACTATGAAAAGACCAAATATATGATTAATAGGAATAGAGAAAGGAGAAGAAACCCAGATCAAAGGCACAGAAAATGTTTTCAACAAAATCCTGTAGAAAATCCGCCTAATCTAAAGAAGGAGATCCCTAATAAGGTACAAGAAGCACACACCAAGTAGACTGGACTAGAAAATAAAGTCCCCTTGGTACATAATAATCAAAACAGGAAACATACAGAACAAAGAAAAAAAATACTAAAAGCTACAAAAGAAAAAGATCAAGTAAAACCAGTTAAAAGACCAAATAAAGACCACTTAAAGTCAGACCTATTATAATTACACCTGAATTCTGAATGAAGACTCTAAAAGCCAGAAGGACTTGGACAGATGTTCTTCAGATTCTAAGAGACCACAGATGCCAGCCTAGACTACTATACTCAGCACAACTTTTAATTACAATAGATGGAGAAAATAAAACATTCTACAATAAAGCCAAATTTAAGCAATAGCATAACCTAATGAGATTAATTTAAAATTAATCTATTAAGCTTAATTTAAGCAACAGCTTAGTTAGGGTTTCTAGTGATGTAAAGAGATACCATGACTATAACAACTGTTATAAAGGAAAACATTTCATTGGGAATGGCTTATAGTTTAGAGGTTTTGTCTGTTATTATCATGATGAGAAGCATAGTGGTACAAAGCAGACATGGTGCTGGAGAAGGGGCAAGGATTCTACATCTGGTTCCAAAGGCAGCAGGAAGAGAAAGTGACACTGGGCCTTGCTTGGCCTTCTGAAACTTCAAAACCCACCCTGGGTTACACACTTCTTCCAACAAGATCACAGCTCCCAGTAGTGCCACTTCCTGTGAGCTGATGGGGGCCATTTCCATCCAAATTACCAAATCTATCTACAAATCTAGTCCTAAAGAAGGCACAAGAAAGATGGAAGACTCCAGCCTAAGGAGGTTAACCACACCCAAGAAAATACCAGGAATAAATACTCTCAGACAAGCAAATAAGAAGAGTGGAGAAACACACACATACACACACACCCTATGACAACAAAATAACAGAAGTTAACAAACACTATTCATTGATATCTCTCAACATCAGTGGTCTCAATTCCCCAAGAGAAAGATACAGAGTAACAGAATGAATTAAAAAACAGGATCCATCCTTGTGCTGCATTCAAGAAACACACCTTAACATCAAAGATAGATAACATCTCAGAGTAAAATTCTCTTTGTTTATAAATAATAGAATAGTATACATAAATGACCCTGAAAATTACTTCAACTTCTACAGTTGGCGTATACTTTCAGCAAAGTAGTTGGATACAAAATTAACTCACAAATCAGTAGCTTCCTATAAACTAACAATGAATGGACTAAGAAAGAAACCAAGGAAATGACACCTTACACAAGAACCTTGTCTTAATTAGGGTTTTATTGCTTTGAAGAGACACCATGATCAAGGCAACTCTTATAAAGGAAAACATCTAATTGGGGCTGGCTGACAGTTCTAGAGGTTCAATCCATTATCATCATGGTGGGAAACATGGTAGCATATAAGCAGACAGGCTGGATGACAGAGCTGAGAGTTCTACATCTTGGTCTGAAGGTAGCCAGAAGGAGACTGTCTTCCACACTGGCTGGACCTTGAACACTAGGAGACCTTTAAGCCTGCCTACATAGTGACATACTTCCTCCAATGAGGCAACACCTATTCTGACAAGGTCACACCTCCTAATAGTGCCACTTTCTATGGGCCAAGCATATTCAAACCACCACATTCCATACCCTGGCCCCCATGGGCTTGCTCAAGTATATGGGTCTATGGGAGTCATACCTAGCCATAGCATAATGTCAAATGCATTTAGTCTAACTTCAAAAGTCCTCATGGTCTATCACAGTGTCAACAAATTTTTAAAATTCCAAGTTTTAAAAAATCTTTTAAAAGTTCTAAAAACCCCCCAAATCTTCTGAGATTCATGCAATCTGTTAGCTGTAATCCCCTATAAAATCAAAATAAAAAATCAGACCACATAATTCCAACATCACAGGATATGTATTACCATTCCAAAACACCACAGTGAGGAAATACTGGACCAAAGTAAGACAGAAAATCAGCTGGACAAACTCCAAACCCTATATCTCCATGTTTGATGTTAAAGCTCTCTTCAGATCTCCAACTCCTTTTATCTTTGTTGACTTCAACAAACTTCTTTCTTCTGGGCTGGTTCCACTCTCTGTTAGCAGCTTTCCTTGGCAGGTATCCCACAGCTCTGGCATCTCTAACATCTTGGGGTCTCCAAGGCAACTTTAACTTACAGTTTCTGTTCAAATGTCTGGAATATATACATGATCCTCTGGGCTCCTTCAAAGGGCTAGTGTCACTTCTCCAGGTCTGCCCTTTGTAGAACTCTAGGCTTTGGTTGAGTCCACTCCACTGCCACTGTTGTTCTTGGTGGTTATCCCATGGTACTGGCATCTCCAACACACTAGAGGCTTCACCAATAGCCTCTAATAGGCTCTCTTCATGATGCCAATCCTCAACTTCTTTGGATGATACCTTCAGTCCTGGGCCATCAACTGCAACTGAGACTATACTGGCATCAATGGCCATTCCTGGCCTCTCATAATGCCAAGCCTCAGCTGTTCTCCATGGCCTCTTCATGTCTTCGAAATCAGTACTACCTGGGTGATTCTTACATATTATCAAGCTTGGCTTCCAGAATGATGCCTATCTCTGGAACACAGCTTCTTCATGCTCTCAGAAAATACTTCCCAGAAGATTCCATCTCAGTGATGCTGGTTTCCTCTTAATCACTGCTAATTTCTTAGCTCCAGCTAACTATCACCAATTGTCTTAGTAACTCCTTATACTTTTTACTTTAAAGCCAGAGCCAAATGGTTGAAACTACCGAGTTCTACTGCTTGCTGGGGTTGGAATATGGCCTCCTTAGTCTATCATATCATAACCAGCTTTCTGTTTTCCAACTCCTTCATTACCTAATCTTGTCTGTCTGGATTTTGCTCTATAGACTGACCTTGAACTTAGAGATCTGCATGCCTCTGTCTCCTGAGTGCTGGGATTAAAGGCATGTATAACCACACCTGATCCTCAGCTTTTCTTTACCTTTTCATAAGATCTTCATAAGTTTGGATTGTAGATAGCCATTACAATCCATCCCTTGTCAATTTGACATATAGAAATACCTACTTTTGCCCAAATGAAAACAGTAACCAGGTTATAATAATGCCTAACATGGTATAACTACCCTCATTCAACTGCAAACAGATAAACAATAAGCTTAGCTGGGTGGGATCTTACCCCAAGTCACTGCTCTCTTAATTCCTTTTAATATCCTTGAACACAGGATTTAGCTCCATTCCATTTCCTGGTGTCCCTTTAAACTTTGAACCATGAATTTTGTATTTTTCCTTTTTAAGCTTGTTATGCTTGATCAAAATGCTCCCTGTAAGAGCAAACCATTGGACAAAGTCTAAACTAAGCTTTTTTGAGACTTCCTTTGTCCATGCAATTAATCTAGATCTCTTTACCTTATCTCCAGGCAGACTCTTTGGACAAGGGCAAAAGGCAGTCACAATCTTTATCAAAAATACTACAAGAATGATCTTAGGCAATATACTGAAAATTGTCTCCTCTGAAACCCCTTGAGCCAGGCTCCTACAGTTAAAATCATGCTCAGAATCACAGTCTTTTATATTTCTACTAGGATGGGCCACTAAGGCCCACTTTTTCAAAGTTCTTAAATTTACATTCCTCCAAACAAAAGCATGGTCAGGCCTATCATAGCAATACCCTACTCCTGGTACTAACTTCTGTCTTAAGTTTTATTGTTGTGATGAGACACTATGACCAAAGCAACTCTTATAAAGGAAAATATTTAATTGGAGCTGACTTACAGTCTCAAAGGTTCAATTCATTATCATCATAGTGGGAAGCATGGCAGCATGCAGGCGGACATGATGGATGACAGAACTGAGAGTTCTACATCTTGATTTGAAGGCAGCCAGAAGAAGACTGTCTTTCACACTAGGTGGAGCTTGAGCACTAGGAGACCTTAAAGCCTGCCTACACAGTGACATTCTCCCTCCAACAAGGCCACACTTATTCTAACAAGGCCACACCTCCTAATAGTGCCACTTTCTATGGGCCAAGCATATTCAAACCACCACAAGCCTCAAATAATATAATGTATATTGGGGTAGCTATAACAAAGCAAGTGAAAGACTTGTATGATTAAAAACTTTAAGACACTGAATAAAAAGAAACTGAAGAAAATATCAGAAAATGGGAAGATTTCCCATGATCATTGATAAGTAGGATTAACAAAGTAAAAATGGCCATCCTACCAAAAGCAATCTACAGATTCAATGAGTCCTCATCAAAATTCTACCACAATTATTCACAGTTCTTGAAAGGACAATTTTCTCCTTGATATGGAAACATAAAAACCCACAATAGTTAAAATTTTCCTAAATAATGAAAGAACTGCTAGAAGTAGCAGTATGTGTTACCTCAAGTTGTACTACAGTGCTTTGGTAATAAAAGCAGTGAGGTATTGACACAAAAACAGGCATGCTGGTCAATAGAGTTGAATTAAAGACCTAGACAGAAATCCACATGCCAATGGACACCTGATTTTAGATAAAGAAGCCACAAATTCACAGTGGAAAAAAGACAGCATCATTGTAGATTAGTTTGTTAATGGTACTAGTTAAATTGGATGTCTGTAAGTAGAAGAATCCAAATAGAGCCATACTACTCATCACTGTGTACAAACTCAACTTGAAATGCATCAAAGACCACAACATAAAACAAAATACACTGAACACACTAGAAAACAAAGTAGGGAATAGCTTTGAAATTAGTAGCACAGGAAAAGACTTACTGAACTAAACACCATTAGCATAGATGATAAAATCAACAAAAATTAAGAAATGGGAATTCATGAAACTGAAAAGCTCTGAACAGCAAAGGATGCTATCATTCAAACAAAGCAGTAGCCTACAGAATGGGCAAAGCTTTTTATCAACTACACATCAGATTCTGGGCTAAAATCTCAAATATGGAAAGATTTCCCCCCAAACATAGATATCAAGAGAAAATAACACAATTAAAAATGAGGTACAGATCTAAACAGAGAATTCTCAAAAGAGGAAAGTCAAATGGCTGAGAAACATTTAAAGAAATGTTCAGCGTTCTTGATCATCAGGGAAATGCAAATAGCTCATGCTATTGAGGCTGTAGAGAGGACACTCATCCATCACTGGTGGGGGTGCCAACTATGGAAACCAGTGTGGTGGTTCCTTAGGAAGCTGGGAATTGATTTACCTCAAAATCCATCTATACCTCTTGGGCATATACCCTAGGCAGTGGGGAAGGGTGCTTTGTCCTACCATAGAGATACTTGTTCAACCATGTTCATTGTGGCTCTATTCATAATAGACAGAAATTGGAAATAACCATGGTGTCCCTCAATAGATGAACAGAAAAAGAAAGTGTGATATATTTACACAAGGGAGTATCAATCAGCTGTTAATAAAGGGAAATCATGAAATTTGCAGGTAAATGGATGAGATTAGAAAATAATAATTATTCTGAGTGAGATATCCCAGACCCAGAAAGACAAATACAGTATGTATGTGCTTATACATGGATGTTATTAAGTCAATGATATGAAAGTTACACTCCATAGAACTGCAGAGGCTAGGCACAGAGTAAGAGAGTGGTTCTGGAGAAATGTATCTCATATAGAAGGTGAAATAGAATAGATAGTTTTGGATGGATGGGGGGGATAGCAGGGGTGGTGGTGGGTGGAACAGGAGGATCAAGTGGGGAGAGGGAGGAGAGAAGGGAGTGAGGGAGAGACAGCTGAAATTAAGGGCCATTTGAGGGGTTGTTGGTAACATAATGCAGTAGAAGCTTCATAAAATATGTGCATAAATAAAGGCAATCTAAATGAAATTGCCAAATAATGGGACAGACAGAGCCCCGACTGACAATCTCTTGTCACCAAATGAAGCCTTCAATACCAGGATTGGGTTACATCTAATGGAGTTGTTGGCCAAAGAGGTCCCATAGGAATCCCCAAACAACCCAAGCTGTTGTCAAAGTATATTGGTTGCTCGCCACAAACTGACAGTAGAACTCTACTGCTGAAGACACCTACACAACTCATTGAAGAGGGAGATGCTGAGTTGGCTTACACAGAGGCTTCACCCTCATGTTTCAGTGTCTTTGGTACAGGAAAATGTCTGCGTGCTACCAAAGGGGAAACATATACACCAACCCAGTCACAAAATCCTCTGAATTATGATGGTATCCTATCTCCTGGAGATGTGCTAGTGCAATGGTGGCACATAGCCTGTGGGAGTAACCAGCTTATACCTGATTTGACTTAAGGCCTACTCCACTAGATGGAACCCATATTGGAAACCGCTTAGGTAATTAAGAACCCAAGACTCGATAGCCTAGGGGCATAGGGCAAAACTATTGTTCTAATAAAATTATATAGCAATAAAATGACTCCTAATGATATTCTGCTATACTCATAGTACAGTGCCTTGCTCAGTGCCTTCATCATCAATGAAGCTCTTTTCTGCAGCTAGATGGGAACAAATGCAGAGAGACCCATAGCTAGACATTATGCAGAGAATAAGAGACCTTGGAGCATTGAGCCCTAAGCAGTATGTCTCATCAAACCCTTCCCCTCAGGGCTCAGAGAACCCTACAGAAGAGGAAGCAGAAAGAACATGAGTGCCAGAGAGGATGGAGGACACCAAGTAAACAAGGTTCTCTGTATCAACAAGATGAATGCTCATGCGCACTCATAGCGACTGCAAGGCAGCACGCACAGGGCCTGCACAGGTCTGCATCAGATGGGGTTCTAGCGCTGAAAGGAGAAGTGGATATGCCTCTATTCCTAACACAGAAGCTATCTCCAACTAATAACTACTTGCAAACAAAAAAATTAGTTTCCCCAGGGAGTCTCACTGGAGAAATAAACTACTCTTAAGGGCAGACTGCATGCCCAGAAGGGGACAGTAGACAGAAAACAAACTCAGTATCTTCGGAGGTTCCTTGTCTCATAATGTCATGCCAGGGCGTTTCCTTTATTAAAAACTTTTATATTATTTTTTATTTATATATTCTTTTTTTCTTTCTTTTTTTTTTTGACCCCACAGGTCATTTGTTTATATATTATTGCTTTCAGCTTAGTGTTATGAGTTTTTTTTTAGAGTATAAATGAATGGTTCTTTGCTTCTTGTGCCTTCTCTAGGGCTCCTTTCCTTCCTTCCTTCCTTCCTTCCTTCCTTCCTTCCTTCCTTCCTTCCTTTTTTTCTTCCTTCCTTCCTTCCTTCCTTCCTCCCTCCTTCCCTCCCTCCCTCCCTCCCTTCCTTCCTTCCTTCCTCCCTCTCTCCCTCCCTCTTCCTTTCTTCCTTTCCTTTCTTTCTTTCTTTCTTTCTTTCTTTCTTTCTTTCTTTCTTTCTTTCTCTCTCTCTCTTTCTTTCTTTCTCTCTTTCTTTCCTTCTTTCTTTCTCTCTCTCTCTCTTTCTTTCTCTCTCTTTCTTTCTGTCTTTCTCTCTTTCTTTCTTTCTCTCTCTTTCTTTCTCTCTTTCTGTCTCTCTCTCTTTCTTTCTTTCTTTCTTTCTTTCTCTCTCTCTTTCTTTCTGTTTTGTTCTATTTCAGTGCATTAAGTTTGTTTTATCTTATTATATTTTATTACCATCCCTTAGAAGCTGGTTTGTTTTCTAATGAGACACAGAAAGGGGTGGATCCATAGAGGAGTGGGGGGTGGGGGAGGAACCCAGGAAAGTAGAGGAAAGGGAAAGCATAATCAGGATATATTGTGTGAGAAAAATATTTATTTTCAGTAAAAGAGGGAAAAGCATTATTTCAGGTTCAGGTGCAGAGTTCTCTGGGTGAGAAGGTAGCCAGTATGTATGTGTTTCTAAGTTCAATCTGCAAGCCAAAACATTTTTTCTATATATAAAATAAAGAATTATACTTATCAAAAAGAAAGAAAAAAAGAAAGCAAAAGAAAAGAAAAGGAAAGGAAATAAAAGAATTTTTTTTTTTTTCAGGGCAAAAGACAGGGCTCTGTTTTTCTGCACCCTTATTGGGAATCAGGTTGTTGTAACTGCATGGGTTCATATCCCGGTCTTCTATTCTTCTCTGCCAATCCAGGCATCTGTTGTTGTGCCAGTGCCATGCAGCTTTTATTGCTATTTGCTTTGTAGTATAAATTGAAATCAGGAATGCTGTTGCTCCTAGAATTATTATTTTTGCTCAAGATTGCTTTAGTTGTCCTGGGTCTTTTGTGCTTTTATATGGCTTTAAAGATTATTTTTCTGTTTCTATGAAGAATGACATTATAATTTCAGGAAGGTTGAATTGAGTTTGTAAATTGCTTTTGGTAGGATGACCATTTTTATAATATTAATTTTACAATCCGTGAGTATGGGAGGTCTTTGAAATCTCCTGATATCTTTTTCTATTTTTTTCTTCGGTGCCAAATGGCACTTTAAAAACCCAATTCTAGCACAATGCAATTCTAAGGTACGCTAATTTGATACTTCTGTGCTAAGGAATGATGACGGTAGACAAATATTAAAAGGCTTTGTTGTCTGTAATTAAACCGCAGTGTTTCTCTAGGAACAGGAAATTGTGCCTTCTCAGTAAAACCATGCAGTTTATGGCATACAGTAGTTGCCTTGAACTGAGATGAAGTGTTCCAGGCAGAACTTTTTGGCACTGTATTTGTATTATGGAATGGGCCATTCCTGGATGTCCATCTGGCTTGTATTCCCTTAGGCTCCTTCCCTTTATCGGGGCTAGGGTGTACAAAGAATTTAAACTATGTGAGAACTTTTGTCTTCCCCCCTTTTCCACATCTGCAGCAGAACAAGAAATTCCCACAGTATTGCCAGGTGTGGCCTCAGGGCCTCACAGGATAGATCTCTTGCAGCCCTGTGACTCTGTCAATGCTGGTTGCTGAGTTGAATTCCATTTGCAATCCTGGATGAATGATAGACCACAGTACCTTCTTCAGGTATTCTCATTTACAAGGTTTGCCTTTCAACAAAGTTTTCATTACTCTATTACCCCAGAAAAGGAATCTGGAAACTTCCAGTGCTTTGGCAATTCCAGTAGGAGAGAGATGTAGGGTGAGAGACTTTTTCCACTGCTTCTCAAATTACATCCATAACTCACTGCCTGTTTCTCTCACGTGTTTGCTGAGAAGTCACGTACAACTCGGCTATCAGCACCTTTCCATTAAGCCCCTGCTGTGTATGTGGTAATAAACTAGGTGTTTCGTGTCTCTTCTGCGACTGGGTTGACTTGTAATCACCATGTAGAGAATGAATGTGTTCCTCTCACTCCTCCCTCTCCTCCCTCTCCTCCCTCTCCTCCCTCTCCTCCCTCTCCTCCCTCTCCTCCCTCTCCTCCCTCTCCCCCCTCTCCTCCTCCTCCTCCTTTCTTGTCTTAGTTCATATTCTGTGTGTTTATTGAGGGCAGAATACTTGATGCTGGGCACTTTACAGAGAAGAAAAGGTCCATTTAGTCCATAGTTTCAGGTGCTGAAAGTCTAAGACCCGACAGTTGCATGTTTGGCCCCTGGTGGGAGTTGCCGTGGCTGCACCACACCACCATGGGGCAGGGAGAAGGAATCAGCTGTGTGTAGAAGACGACCTTGCAATGGTGCGGCCTCACTCTGAGACAACCAGCTCTCATGAGAGCCGATTGGAGTTCCACGGGAATCACACTCTTCTCTTGAGCCATACAAATCAAAGTCGCAGAGAGCTCATCTCTCACCCCAGACAGGATGGCTATTATCATATCAACAAAGAGCGCGATCAGAGAACAGAGAACGTAAACTCTACTGGCGGGGTCTAAATGACCACAGCGCGTACACAGACTAGTGTGAACATGCCTCAAAGCATGAAAAATGTCTCTTACTGTATGAACCACTGTCCAACATCTGGGGATTTCCCAGAGAAAATGGACTGCCCGCCTGTATTTGCTGCAGCACTATCTACAACAGCCAAGACATGGGATGAACCTACAGGACAATTAGACATCACGAATGGATAAAGAACATGTGCTTATACACACATATTCACACACCCACACACAACAGAGCATCATTCATTCTATCATTGGGGACAAAAATAAGTGGATTAAGGACCCCCCCCCTTGTAAAAAAATGATTTATATGTTATACATACACTGTTGCTCTCTTCATACATACCAGAAGAGGGCATCAGATCCAATTACAGATGGTCATGAGCCACCATGTGGTGGCTGGGGATTGAACTCAGAACCTCTGGAAGAGGCAGTCAGTGCTCTTAACCACTGAGCCATCTCTCCAACCCTGGATTAAAGGACTCTCACACTAGGTGAAATAAGCTAGACACTGAAAGGCATGGTTTCTTCTATATTTAGAAGCTAAGAAGATTGATGTTAAAGTAGGTCCTGGGTTCTCAGAAGGTGGGGCTGGGTAGTGGAGGTGGACAGAGAGAGGTGGGACACTGGGTACTACTAGACAGAGAGAATGTCCCAGCCGGGAGACTACAGTTCACAATGCCTAATTGCACATTTTATGAAGTGGAAGAGAACTCCGGGATACAAAGAGATTATGAGAGGTGCTAATTAGCCCCAGCTTGGTGTACATTGTGTGATTTATGGGGACTATCGTGTCCAAGGGTGATGTCCTTAGTAACCTCCTGACATCCACCGTCCCTCCCTGAAAGACCCCACCACCTCCCACCATTGTCACATCAGGGGACCAAGTTCCCAAACCCGAAGCTTCTGGGGACCCACTCAAGTGATAGCACTCTGATGTCCCCCTGCCCAAAGGAGCCACCCATCTTCCTAGAGGAAGCTTCTTGTCCCATTGTCTAGGGCAAGTGGGCTCTTTTGGCTGCAGAGCATTCTTATCCTTGCCTGTCTAACTATGCTGAATGAGAGAGCAGGTCACCACTAGGAGCTGCCCTCACTTTCTCCTCGCCTACTTCCCCTAAGTTGCTCCTTAACAGGGCTTCAAACTCCAAACTGCAGAAACCCAGCAGCCCTGCGAGGCCCGCAAGGTTTTTCCTGTCAGAGCGTTCTGTAGAGCTGTTCACAGAAATGCTGCCGGAGGTCAAGAAGCAGGATGAGTGATTCGCTTACTTTTTCTTTCTTCCTTTCTTTCTTCCTTTCTTCCTTCCTTCCTTCCTTCCTTCCTTCCTTCCTTTCTTTCTTTCTTTCTTTCTTTCTTTCTTTCTTTCTTTCTTTCTTTCTTTCTTTCGAGGGGCAGAGACTTCAACGGTAGAATTTCTCTTCTATTTCATAGTCTGAAATGGGCAGGTTTCTCTATCAGCTCCTATAAAATGTGTCTAATCAAGTGACTGTGACTGCCACAGCAGAGCTATTGGAGAAATAGTCTACGAGACTCCTCCAGGTGGACATAGGTCTCTAGGAGACTGTCACATACATGGCTCCTTCCGGCCATGGGAATAGAGCTGGAGAGGCCTAACTAGGTGCGCAGGGGCAAATTCCAGCAGTCGTGTCTAAAGCTACATGTTGGGTGTTGGAGTCCATCTGGCTGTGCTTCAGAGAGAATGGGGGCTTTGGTGCCCACCGTGCTGGCTGTGCGCACGGCGGGAAGGCTCGCAAGTGTATGATTAGTTAATGAAACCTTGAATTTTGCAGTAAGCAGCCAAATCTGTGGGAGAGTGGCAGCTGCTGTTTTGAGCAGATGCCCCAGGAAAGCCCCCAAACTTGCAGGATCTGCATATTTTCCCCACTCCTTTCTGGGAGGCCAGCACCAAGCAGTCATTCCAGGACTTACTGGGAGGCATCAGGAAGCCAGGGATGGTGGTTTGTTTAGATTTGTCCGAGTAGTTTCGGGCTGCCAAATCACACAGACGGCTGCAGTCAGTAGCTTTCTTCACGCCGCTCAGTCCGTGCCACGCACTTTATCAGCTGCATCTCTGCTCCACCCTGGACGTCTTGGGAAATCATCATAACCTCGAGGAGAGTCAGCCCAGAGTCTGTTACTTTTTCCGCCACATTGCTGCATTTGCTCAACTGTATCATTAGCTCGGAGGTGATAACTGACCGCAGCTCCATCCTTTTTCTGACGTTGGCGGTTGTCTGATGAATCCCTGCGGGAGGAGAACAATGGGTTGTGTGTGCCACTCTCCCTCATGGTGGTGCGAGTGAGGGGAAATTCAATTTTATATGGACTGGGATTTGAGCATAACGGGAATTTTGTGGGAAGTCTAGCTTTGCCTGTCAGGAATTCCTTTGGATAAAGGGAGAATGCTTCCTCCCCACTGAATGTGTGTGTGTGTGTGTGTGTGTGTGTGTGTGTGTTTGTGTGTTTGGTGAGCGTGTGTGCACATGCACACAGGATCGCTTCCATGTAGAGGTCGGGGAAAATCTAGGCCCTTCTTTGTTCCGTCATTCCCATTCTTGTCAATCTCTTATTAGCATTTAAAGGAGACTATAAAGTTAGTAGAGAATGGAGTTTGTAACTTAGATTAGAGGCATGAGCTTTGATGGGTTTCCGTTGTCTGACTTACAGTTTGGCCCAAACAGAATAATTGAATCATACCATAAAGTGGAAACTTGAAAATAATCTCCAATCTTCTCATTTTGTGGGTAAGGAAATTGAAGTGAGGAGAGATGACTCTTCTTCTTAAAGATGCGGGTCAGGGGCAATGGTCTCCAGGTGTGCCAGGTACCAGGTGTGTGTACCCAGGTGTGCCAGGTACCATGTAATCTAGATGCAAACAACAGAAGCCAACTTTGGAAAATTCTCCTGGAAATATATTGTAATTATTGTATGTATAATGCAAATTTTCAGAAGTGCCAGGCAGTGTGAAGGGCTAGATCTGGAAATAAGTTGGGAAGAAGACCTTTCTAGAAGGTTGGAGGGGCAGAATGAGGAGGACCTGGCAGTAGGGCAGGCTGTTGGAGTAGGACAAGACACCAAAGATCTCCATCTTCATGTACCTCTGTGACTGCTGATGTCCTAGAACTGAGCACCAACCACTCAGCCCTGCTGTGTGCCTATCACAACACCTCAGAGGTCACTGCAGGCAGGCCCTGTCTCAGAGATCACCCTGTCTCCCTGCCTGAGAGCTCTCAGGCCCTGGAATGTGATTGGTTCACGGCAGAGCAGGTTGGCATACTCCTTATTCAAGTCCTCAAGAAAGAACCTCAGTGAGGGACAGGAGGTGATGTATAAATACACAGGCACAGAGATCTGCCTGACAAATATTCCAGGACAGTCATGGGGTTCAAGTACACTGAGCATAGATCAGTCCTGTGCTCATTCGTCTACATGGTCTCCCTTCAGTTCTGCTTTCACACCGATTCCTGGGCTCATTGCTTGCTGGTCAGTCTTGAAACCATGAACACAATGCCCTCCTTCTCCAAGTTGCTTTAGTCATAGCAAGGAGAAAATTAACCCATTATCTGCCAAATATAACACTCTCAAGTGTTTTAGTGTCTCCTTTTGGAAACCTAAATTAAGAAAAGTCTCCTGCTCCGACCTGGACTAGGTCAGATGACATACTGTGATAGTTTTGAAATTGTATCCAATGTGGGGGAGGAAATGATCCCCCTCTAGGGGAATTTGGTGTCTCCAAGAAGGTTCTTTTAGGGTGGAAGTCCAAACGCAAGTCTGTAACCCATCTTACCAACCTCCATACATTAGCTGTGGGGTGTCTGCTGTGTTCAACCTAGAGCCTTTTGTTTCTTCAAAACCCCTGTGAAGCTTTTGCTTCCACCATCCCCACTTGGGGCAAAGGCTGCTCATTTTTAACAGCAGCCACGATTCATTTGTTCCTGAGTTAGCCATGAACCATGCTGAGGTCATCCAGGCCCAAGGTGGTCCCATTGAAGATGTTACCTAGCCTCCTTCCTAACTGAATGTGGCAGAGAGCTAAGCTATAGTCAGTTGAGGGGTGACAGTGTGTGAGTGAGTGAGTGTGTGTGTGTGTGTGTGTGTGTGTGTGTGTGTAAGGATTACAACGTCTAAAGCAAGTCCAGAAATTGTCTGCTTTTTCACTTGCTTACCATTGCTCCTTGCCTCACTCATGAAGTTCACGTAATTAGTCTATCCATAATCCTTCACTGACCCATAAATGGTGGCCTACTCAACTCTATTTTTGCGTAATAAGCAACTTACCCCTTGTCTGAGTTACTTTTCCGTTGCTGTGATGAAACCTCATGATCAAGGCAATTTAGAAAAGAAAGTGTTTAATTGGGTTTAGGGTTGCAGAGGGGTAAAGGTTACAATTGCTGGATGCAGCAACAGCTCAGGTCTTGATCCACAACCACAGAGAGAGAGAGAGAGAGAGAGAGAGAGAGAGAGAGAGAGAGAGAGAGAGAGAGAAGTGCTGGTGGTCTCAGCAGGAGTCTTTTAAAATCTCAAAGCCCACCCCAGTGACACACTTCCTCAAGGAAGGTTCCACCAATCAGGACCAAACATTCAAACATACCAGCCAATCAGCAAGAATCAGGACAAATACGTCACTTCTACTCTGTGGGATTTTATCAGTCTAAGGTGCTTCTCCTACCTCAAGAACCAGTGTTCTGGACCTCATAGTCTTCATTCCTTTTCTTTTGTTTTAAGAGTATTTAATCCCAACCCAGGCTGGATGGTCTAGGATACAGAGTTTACAAACAGTAAGTGACACCTTATAGTTGCCACAGTCAGATAAAAGGTTGCATGGTCATTCTCAGCTTGATTACTGATCCCAGCCTTGGAATCGAAAGGACTGAAGGAGGAGTACCCGTCAGAGCTGAGGAGATGTGGGCGGCTGGTCTGGCAGCTGTACTAACTGGGCCAGAATCATGAGTTGCTGAAGGAGAACAAAGTCTATGAGATACCCTTGACCTTGATTAGCTAGTGGTGTAGTAACAATGTGCAAGAGCTGTGATTGTGATCAGTTCCCCCCCCCCCCCGCCCCCACCTCCCGAACCCAGGGTGGAGATACCTTCCAAGTACTGCGCAAAATGTTTTCTGAGGCCCTGGCAAACCCTGAACTGTGCAGGGAAATTCAATTCCAGTCAAACTGAATTAATATAACATAAATAAGTGTCATAAACCTATTTAGCTTATTCAATTATATTTCTATAAAGTCAGTTTTATTTTTCAAGATGGTTCCTAAAAGCTATTCAGGGTATAACTCTTTTATTTTTATTTTTTATTTTACTTTCTATCACGAGGACTTCTATCCGTAGTGCTCTGTATGTGTAGGCGTGCCCCCAAGGATTGCTCAGTTACACCCTCCATGTGAACCTAGCATGGTTTATTCAGGTGCTCTCTTGATGAGCCCCTGGGTTGCTTCCAGGCTTCACTGCTGAGAGGAGTGTTTCTCTGAGTCTTCCTGTAGGTGTCTCCAGGTATACCAGGGCAAAAGTTTCGCATAACAGAACACCAGGGTAGAAAGTGCTGTTCCGGATAGGATACCTCCAGCTGTCCACGGCCAAGTATAGAGAGCACCCAGCACTTGTTTTCTTTCTCTTTTAGAAGGCCTGCATTTGGGCATGGGCAAATTTGTCAGTTGTTAAAATAGTACTTCTCAGTTTAAGAAATCCTATTCTATTACAAAGTCTAAAAGATAACTTAGTTTTGCTGGAAGTTTTAAAGTTTTATTTTTATTTTGTATTGCTTCCATCATTGGGCCTACCAATGCATCTGGAAAGGATTTTGGTGTATGGTGTGACTCAGGGATCCAGTTTCATACTTTTCTGTATGGATAACCTTTTCTACCCAGCTGTATTTATTTTCCCACAGATCTGGAAGGCCATGTCTGTCACACACCACAGTTTCATCATGTGAGGGTCTGTTTTGAGCTCCCTATTTCTAGGCCATGGTCTGTTTGGTGGTCTCCGTGCCAGTACCATCCTGTCTTAATTACTGCAGCTTCGCAAAAAAGCATGTTTTCTGGTTGAGTGAGTCTTCCCTCGATGCTCATCCTGGCTGAGTTACTCCCTTTCACTGCTTTAAATGAGTTTTAGAATCAGCTTCATTGAGTTCCATGGAAACATTAGCATTTGATGGAAACTTTAGAGAAGCCGAGGGATGCCTGTACCATGCCCTCCACTTCTTGTTTGTGCTGTGCTGAGCCCTCCAATTAACTTGGGTCATGTTCTTTTCTATTAATATAGTGCTGTAATTATCTCTGGAGAGGGCAGGAATGTATTCTTATGGTTCTTGATATCACTCTCAACCACACTATCTTCTGTTCAATTTCACTTTCCGATTGTTTATCCCAAGTACACAGAAATGCAACAGACTTGTTTTATTTGTTATAATTTGCTCAGAGATATTTTTGCTTTTCTGAGCAAAATGATGTCACCTGAAAATAATAACAACTGGATTTTTTCCTTCCCTTTCCTTCTTTTTTTTCAAAATCAATCATTTGTTCCTAGACAAGACAACAGGTTTCAATGCATGTCACTGTACCTTGTTCATATTCACACCTTTACTCCTTTCTAGTCCTTCCCTGCCACCCTGCCACCCCTTCCCCTTTCGTCCTGGTTAGGGACATTAATACTGTGCTGAACAGAAATAAGAGCAGGCCACCGTGAATTATTTGAATGTTTTCTCATTTAGGATGACATTCTCAGGCTGTTGCTTTATAGATACTCTTTATCAAGATAAAGATGTTTGCTCTGGGTTGGGGAGATGCCTCAGTGAGTAAAGGTAGTTGTTGTTTAAGCAAGAGGACCTGAGTTTGAATTTCCAGCACCCACATAAAACCTGGGCTTGGCCACGTGTGCCTGTAACTCCAGTGTTGTGAGGCGGAGATAGTTAGATCCCAGGAGCTCACTGGCCAGTGGGTCTAGTTGAAATGATGAGTGTAGTGCTGTATGCCTTTAATCCCAACATTTGAGAGGCAGAGGCAGGCAGAGCTCTGTGAGCTCCAGGACCACTAGAGCTACATAGTGAGACCCTACTCAACACCCCCAAAGCTGAAGAGCAATAGAAGAGACGTTTGATATTCTCCTCCTGTCTCTGCATATGTACACTGGGGCATGCACATCCATTCATACATGTGCATATACTACATAAGACACACATGTGTACACTCTACATGCGCACCAAACATATAACCTTCCTCACACAAAGATATTTCCTTTATTTATAATTTTCTGAGAGCGTTTAACTTCTGAAGAAATTATTGAGGATATGTGTGTGTGTGTGTGTGCGCGCGCGCATAGATCACTTCCATGCTTAGTGCCAGTGGAAGGCAGAAGTGGGTGTGTTGGATCCCCTGACAGACAGTCATGGGTTGCCATAAAGTTCTAGAAATTGCACCAGTCCTCTCTAAGTCCATTGAGCCATCTCTCCAGGCCCATATTTGCCCTTTGACCCTTCTCAAGTCAGGGTTCAATGGCAGAGACTCCACGACAGTGCCATCATCACCATTTCTAAAACTTCTGAATACTCTCTTCCCTCCCCTCTTAGCCTTGGTAATTTAATCCACTCTCCATTATTACATTGACTAATCTAAAATTTCCATATATATATCTGGAGTCACATAGCACAGTTTGTTACTGAATCATTTCATGGAACATAACATTTCCAAACTTCTCCCATATAGCATGAACTAAAATTTCATTTCCTTTCTTTATTTACTTTTATTCTTTTTTTGTTGCTGACTAATATTGCTGCTTGTATATGTGACACAATTTGTTTAAATGTGACTGTGGAAAGCCCCAGCTGCTTCTGCCTTTTGATTATTGTGAATAATTCTACATTGAGTTTTTGAACCATGAATTTGTGTGCCTTATTTATTTATTTACAGAATGATAGTGTCTCTGGATATTCTTTTAATCTGGTACTGTGCAATCAACTTCTTAGGTCATATAGGGTTCCAGTGGTTTTATTTCCCATATACCATTTCCAGGGTGCTACTGGAGGTGATCCTATTAAACTAGTATGTAAATTAAGAGGAGACAAGGAAGACAGGGGACAGAAGATTCAGCAAACTGGAGAAGATCATGATAGAGCCATGGTACGAGCTTTGCTCCTGGGCTGAGTGAACTAAGACCAACCAGGTATATGTCAGGAGGGCCCAGAAGAAAAATATCCAACAAGGTAAAACTGAGGCTTTGTTGTATTAAACAACTCAAAAGGAAGTGAATATGTTTGCATGAGTGGCAGCAATATGGAAAACAAAAGGGTAATGTAAGAGGATTAATTTGTGCAAGTGTGAGTAGGTGGATATATACGATGTAGGTGTGTGTAGGCCAGAGATCTATATTGAGTATCACCTTCTAAAGTTTCTCACCTTGTTCATTGAGACAGGATCTCTCACTGAACCTGACTGGGAAGCTCCCGGGATCCTCCTGTCTTCATCTCTCAGAGCTGGAATCACAGCTTTTTTATGTGAGCACTTGGGATTTGAACTCAGGTCCTTATGCTCACTCAGCAAGTATTCTTACCCACTGAGCCATTCCCTGGCTCTTACAGCTATTAACTAGAGACAAAACAGAAGACAAGGAAATAGAGTCCATGTTCCATTGTGAACAGCCCCCCCCCCAACTTAGTCATAGATACAAGCACGGACTATGAGTCTACCTAAAATTGTGATGTAGTCTTGCAAAGCTGGGAGGGAGAAGGAAGAGTGGACATGAATGGCAGAGGCGGGGGTGGGGGTGGGGGTGGGAGGGGGTGTCAGGATAGAGTTAAATTCTCACTGTCCCCTAGTGGAAGTCCACGGGTAATAGAAGCAGCAGACTCAGGAATTGAAAATGCACATGCTATCTACTGATATGATCATAAACATTACATATCCAGTAGAAGAAACTGGGACTAGCTGCCCTTGGGGAAGAAATATGGACAGGAGCTGCTGTTTGTGGGTGCTAGAAACTGAAGTTGCTGAGAACAGGTCCTCTGGAGGAGCAGGAAGGAATCTTAACTGCTGAGCCATTGCTCCAGCACCAAGCAGCTCCTTTTTATGTTCAACAAAACTCAACTGAAAAGATAATTGAAACACCCATATATCTAATCCCCCAAAGCCTTCTAGAACACACCTGAAGTCCACCCACTTCTCCTGCTTACTTTGCTTATACGACACTCTCTTTTGTCTCTTTCAGAGGAAAGCCTAAAGTTCTATTGGAATAATCTGCTTTAAATGAAGAGAAAAGAAAATTTAGATTTTATTCCACAGGAGAAACCTGCATGCAGACTGGCACCTCCTCAACTTCCTGCCCTCAGACCTGTCATGGGCCCTTCCTCCCTCCTTTCCAACTTCCTGCTTCTACGGAAGGTGCTCCCCATCCACCTTCAGCACCCTTGTGTGTCTTCTGGGATATTTCACTTTTGTGGTCACCTCTGCTCGCCCTCTATTGAGCCGGGTGTGTGAACATTCCAATGTGCGGTTGTCTCCGTTATGTTAAAAAGCTCTTCCTTGACCCTACAGCTCTTTCCAGCAACTGCTGAGCTCCCTATCTGTTCCTTTATTGGATGAGTGCCTACGAGAGACAGTTCCTGTTTGGGTTTGAGGTCCAGTTCTTGCCCTTATGGCATATATACTTGGGAGAGCTCATGGATTAGTTGAGAGAACCCATCAAATAATATTTTCACAAGATATTTGCTGCCTGTCTTTAGATGGAGAGGAGTCACACTGTGTGCATGGATGGGACAGATCCTCCAGGAGGTTGGACAGAGGATAATGGTATGGGCATCTTTCACTGAGGGCATGCCAGGTCAGCCAAGCCTGCATGTGTGAGGAATAGGAAAAGTCATCTCCAGGCAGAGGGAGCAGGTGAGGTCTCTGAGCTTGGTAGGGAACTTGAAAGAAGGACAGTGTCCCAGGCTATCCTGTGACAGTGCACAGCACGATAAGGGCTCCTTTAAGACTCAGTAGGAACTTGGGACAGAGCCCAAGATCTTAGAGGGTTGTCAACATTCATTGTATTAACCTATATTTACTCCACAACACACTACACTGGGCCCTTGCCCCAGTTTTTTTTTTTTTTTTCTAGAAAGTTCTTTTTTTATCTAGGCCACTAAGGTGCTCTATTGCTAAAGTCAAGGAACATTAAACAACAGAACCCATAATTCAATTCACTTAGTCCCAGTGTCTTCTAGACACTGCAGATGTGCAGCCCAGGACCAGGTGACTTGGCCACTTCCTGTCTTGAAGTATTTGCCCCCTCCCCCACTTAATTCTTTTACTGCTGCAGTTGTCTTTCATCTCTTCTTCAGGCTTTTCTTCCGCTTGTCCATTAAACACTGGCACGTGATCTTAATAGGCCTTCCCTGTGCTCTGTCTTGAATGCTTTCCCTTCCCTATTGAATTCCTCATGTCTTTATCTCTCACAACCCTCGGTTCCATTCATCTATGAAGTCCACTAGGAAGTGGGTTTCCTCCAGGATCTATTAGCAAGGGTGATGTCAACAGGTAGATTCTTAGCTACTGGGCCTCCAAAGGCACACAGCTATTCACAACTCCCAAATATAATCCCGGCATCCACATTTCTCTCCTAAGCTCTGGATGCACATTCTACCAACAAGACAAACACCCTTCAGTGGTCATTTACAAAGGAGTATGCTCAGAACAACCTTACCTTTCTTCTAACTATGGCCCTCTCTGGAGTGTCCATATCTGTGAATCACGTAAGTATCCACTTACCTGTTTGACCCAGACATCTTCAGGCCTCTCCTCTCCCTCAGTCCTTCTTTTCCTTCTTTTACTGTAGCTATTTTCTCACTGAAAAGTCACCGACTTTTTTTTTTTTTTATTGCTAACTAGGCTGCAAGCTCTGTCACCATCATATCCTCTGCCCCCAGCCTGGCATTGAGTAATGTACAATAAATACTTATTTATGGACCAGCTGGATGCGCCACTCACTCAGTATTCTTTGGGGTATGGGATTCATTTTCAGAAGTGAGCACGGGCGATGAACGTTGACGTCCTCTTTGTGGTCGCTCATTGTTTTTAGAACCCACTTGTGGCCTTTGATTGCTTTAAAGCCCTCAAGCACTAGTATTAATGGACCTCGTTGCTCCACATGGGCTCAGACCAAGACATGTGCAAACATGCAACCACATCAGAAGAGGAGGAAGACAGTGTCAACCGACAGAGGCAGCAAAGGAAGGGCTGGGGAGCTGCTCGTGGTGGGGGCTGACTCTGCTCTTGGTTAAAAATGATGCTAACATGACTGGCTTTGGCCTCAACTGGGGACCACAATAATAGAGTCGGGGAGGTAGCAGGAAGTGCCCACACCCTTTCAGAGAGATGCTCTCGAGATGTGGTCTAGGTTTCCTGGTGGTCGGTGAGGCTGGCCTCCTGCAATGACAATATATAAATGCTACACTTCTGTTGGTGGTGACCGTCAGCGGTGATGTCTCATGATCCTCACGTGGTGTCTTGTTAAAGAGGGGCCATTCTTCTGAGCCCTCTGCTTTGTTGGAGATTATGAGCAAGGGCCAGAAGGCAGCTTTTTGTTTTGTGTTTTGTTTGTCTTTCTTGTTTCAGTAAAGAACTCAGCTGTGGGATGAAGTCTGAGAATGGCTGCTCAAGGGGGGACTTGGCCAACTGGAGAGAAGCTGGGAAATTGTCCCACAGGCTCTCTCCAGTGCCTGAAATCACTCCCCACGGGCTGGCTACCGACCTTTAGTTCCCAGCTCCCTGGAGTGGAAATTGGAGGAGGAAAACTGGAATTACCCAGAAAGTGTGTTTTTTTCTTCAAGGCTGCTGCGATGCAGTCACTATTAGGCCAGCGGGGAGCTGCTGCTGATGACAGTGGCGATGATGAGGGCAAATGAGAGCTTACATCCATCTCAACAATGTTGGATTAGACTCTAATAGCAGGTGGTGGGACGCCTTCCCCACCTCTTTCTGTTCTGGGAAGTTTATTCATTCACTCAGTCGACAGTGGCTTTGAGCATCTATTAAGTGGTAGGCACATGACTAGTCTCTGAGAAGATGCTCCTGGAAAAATTAGACTTTGATCTGGCCTCACTGAGCATACAGTCCAGTACATAAGCACAGAGGTTCAACCAGGTGTTCAATTACTATTGGTGGCTTGTGCTATGGAGTGACAATGGAGGTGACGTTCCTCTGAGAAGAGCAGAGAGGAGAGGAAGTGTACACACACACACACAAACAGAGAGAGAGAGAGAGAGAGAGAGAGAGAGAGAGAGAGAGAGAGAGAGAGAGGGAGAAGGAAAAGAATTCAATATAGCTAAGAAAAAGCAGCTGGTACCAATTGTACCAGAGAAAGATGATGCTGAAGGTAATGGTGGAGGCAGGCAGAGGTCAGGCAAAATACATCTGTCAAATGTCATTTACAGGGACTGGGGAGATGGCTCAGGGGATAGAGCATAAACATAGGAGTTTTGTCCTCAGAATCCACATAAAAGCTGGGCTGGCATGGTGGCTTGTCTGTGGTCTCTGTGCTTAGGAGGTGGACACGGGCATCCCTGGGACAAGCTGGGCTAGGCTAGCTGAATATGGAAAGTTCAAAGTTTAGCTGGAGACCTGGGCTCAATAACTAAAGTGGGGAGTGGTTGAGGAAAAATCCATGATACGACCTTTGACCTCCACATGCATGTACACATGCTTGTGAAATAGAGGATGACTTTTTAAAAAACAAACAAACAAACAAACAAAACCAGATCACTTTGGGGCCTTTGTGAATGGTTCTGGGCACGCATGAAAGCATGGAGTCAGGGGGGTCAGTTGTAACACGAGGATCTTGAACACATTAGACTACAGGAAAAAAAGGGGGAAAAGCGCTACACATAAGCCACATAGTGAGGCATTCCATTTATAAGAAATGTCTGTAATAGTGAAATTTCTAGAGACAGAAAGTGGATTGATTGGTGGTTGCCTGTGGCAGGAGGAAGGGGCAGGAGAGTGCTTCCTGGGTACCAGGTATCACGTTGGGGTGATATTCAGCTGGATAGTGGTGATGATGCTGTTACAACTGTATCATGTGCTACTGACGTCTAACCTTTACAGTGGCCAAGACGATGTATTGTAGGTCATGTGAATATTACCACACACACACAAAAACATGTATCCAGATAGAGTGTCACCAAGGAGCCCATCTGGAATCTATTGCCAAGCTTCTGCACTCTGTGAGAGTCAAGGATGGCACAGACCTGTGTGGAGGAGATGCTCACCGAGAGACCTGGATAATTACTTAACACTGAAGACAGAGTTAAGAGTGCTGGGGATAGATTGAGGGGAGAGGGTGCTGAGGAGAGAAACATAAAGGGTCATTTCCAAGTTTTTAGCTCAAACAACTGACTGAGCTGGAGGCTGGGGGGTGAATGGAGAACAGGTGAGGGAGTATTCATCTTGTATTTAGACTTCCTGAGGTGTTCAGAGTGAGAGGTCCGGGGACCATCTGAGGGAGATGTGAAGCCTCCCTTAATTAGTCGTTTGGTTTGATTCTGGGCTGGAGCTGTAGAGTTGGGAGTGGTAGCTTACAGGTGATAGGTTAAATGATGAGGATAATGAGAACAGCCAGGGGGACTGGAGGAGAGAAAGCTGAGGGCCAGGACAGTGGTAAGCAAGCCAGAAGAGGAGGAATGCTAAGGAGGGATTGAGGGGAGCCAGAGAGATGATAACAAGAAAGCAAGGAATGGGAGACAGGTGTGTTGAGGAGAGCGGGTATCTGGCCTGTTCTGAGCAAGTGAGTGAGAAGAACAAGATGTCTGCCCAACACTGGCTAATTGCTGTACTTATGGCTTTCTTGGTTCATCTTCAGAAGAACACTATAACAGCCTCATCATGCAAACAATGAAAACTGAGCTGTACAGTAGTTGACCTAGCCCAGGGTCATACAGCTAGGAAGGAGTGGAGCCTGGTCCTGTGCCTGGTTCTCACCTGCTCTGGCATCTAATCAGCATCTTTACAACCTTGACTCTTGGCCTACACTTACAAGGCTGGCTGTGCTGGAACCTCATCTTGGCACATCAGACTTTAGATGGAGAGATCTTACCTTATTTGCAAATAATCACGACACAGCTTTCTTTTTCCAATAACTTCTACCTGCTGTGCTTTGTTGGCCGCGAGCCGGTCCTTTCCTGCTGGGACAGCAAGTTCCCTTAGCAACTTCTCAGTTGGAGGCCACAATTTTTCACTCATTTTTGCGTGTTAGAACACTTTCATTCTGGTTTTGGAATTTAGTCTCATTTATTTTTAAACTTCAACTTCAACCTCAGAGTCCATCAGAAGCTCTTTGCTCCCTTTTGACACTGGGGTGTTCATGACACCATTGACTGTGTGTGTGTGTGTGTGTGTGTGTGTGTGTGTGTGTGTGTGTGTGATTTCCTGTGGTTTTCAACATGAAAACGCTAGTGTGTTTAGTACGTTAGTTTCAGAGACAAAACACCCATGATAAATGCCCTAAGGGAGGAGGGTTTATCTTGGTTCCTTGTGTCAGTAGTCTTAGCCCATGGTCCATGTGTGGTGAGATAGACCACATAGCAGGGAGAAAGAATATTGTCTTAGGGTGTTACTGCTGTGTATAGATGCCATGACCAAGGCAACTCTTATAAGGACAATATTTAATTGGGGCTGGCTTACAGGTTCAGAGGTTCAGTCCATTATCATCAAGGCAGGAACATGGTGGTATCCAGGCAGGCATGGTGTAGGCAGAGCTGAGAGTTCCTTATTTTCATCTGAAGGTTGCTAGTAGAAGTCTTCCAGGTAACTAGGATGAGGGTATTAAAACCCACACCCACAGTGACACACCTACTCCAGTAGGGCCACACCTTCTAATAGTGCCACTCCCTGGGCCGGGCATATATAAAACCATCACAAATATGGCTTGGCAATTTCTCATCTTATGGTAGGCAAGAGGCAGAGGAACAGACCAGAAGAATCCCAGGGACGAGCTCTACACTACTTCCTCCACCCAGGCCTCATATTCCACTAGATACAGGGGCTAACCCATTGATGAAGTTAGCATCCTCATGATTTATTCCCTGGTCCAGTGTGCCACCATCTGAGGACTGAGCATTCATCCCAAGAGACTTGAGACCTGGGGTTATGTCATGTCACAATCCTAACTCTAGCTGGGCATGGTGGTACAGGCCTGAAATCCCAGTCGGGGAGGTTGAAGCTGGAGGACTGTGTGTTCACTGTGTGTTCACTTTGTAACTGGGCTACAAAGCCTGTCAAGGCCAGCCTGACAATTTAGTGAGATTTAGTCTCAAAATAAAGAATTTTAAGGTGTGTGTTTGTGGTAGACTACTTGCTGAATGTGCTCTAGGTTTTATTACTATTACTGCAAACAACAAACACCACAACAAAATCTACCTACACATAGAAAGCCCTAAAGGGCCCATTAATGGAACTTGGTACCTTCCCAGCTTCGAAAATCTGCATCCCCCATTTCAGAAGGCTTACTGCCACATAGCTCTGAAGCCCCCACAGAAAAACTTTTGGTCTGTGTCTCAGTGGTGTTAGATGAGCTGCTAACTCAATCTTTACATTCCACAGTTTTCTTAAGACCTGTGGTCCTCAGTCAGATCTTCCAGCCCTGGTTCTTGCTAGCTACACACTCTGAGAATCCCCAAAACTAAAGTCTGTCGAACAAATCTCAACTTTTTCTTATAGTTTCTTCCCCCAAATTTAAGGAGTCAGTTTTTGAGGGATCCTGTTGCTTAGTCTTGGGGAAGGTACCCTATTTTTATCAGTCTTTTCATATCTCGTAGCTTCTTCTTTTTTAAAAAAATCATGCATGATGAAGGATGATGAAGGTCCATGGGAAGGCTCTCTGTTTCAGCCACCAAGCCCCAAAGCCTTCCCTGCATCCAGCTGTGAAGAAGGCAGAACTGTGCAGGTAGTGTGATGTATGTAACCTGTGAGGTTGGGAGGAGATCTCAGCCTGTGGTTCCCATCAGCTTGCTGTGGGCTTCTAGAGGACTCGAAGAAAGCTGGCTGTCCAGCATCCCAGGATTGTTTTGACATTTAGATCCAAAAACTCTATTAAGGCATGGAAAGAGTGCAGGACTCGACTTGTGGGTGAGATAATCTCTCTGAGGTTCTTAATTGTTAAAATGGTAGCATCCTTAAAAATATTTTTTTGGGCACAAGCCCCTTCCGCTCCACTCGAGCCCCGGGCTACCTTGCCAGCAGAGTCTTGCCCAACACCCACAAGGGCCCACACAGGACTCCCCACGGGATCCTAAGACCTCTAGTGAGTGGAACACAACTTCTGCCAGGAGTCTGGTTCAAATACCAGATATCTGGGTACCTTCCCTGCAAGAAGAGAGCTTGCCTGCAGAGAATACTCTGCCCACTGAAACTAAGGAGAGTGCTACCCTCCAGGTCTGCTTATAGAGGCTAACAGAGTCACCTGAAGAACAAGCTCTTAACAGTGACAACTATAACAGCTAGCTTCAGAGATTACCAGATGGCGAAAGGCAAACGTAAGAATCCTACTAACAGAAATCAAGACCACTCACCATCATCAGAACGCAGCACTCCCACCCCACCTAGTCCTGGGCACCCCAACACAACCGAAAATCTAGACACAGATTTAAAAACATTTCTCATGATGATGATAGAGGACATCAAGAAGGACTTTCATAAGTCACTTAAAGAATTACAGGAGAGCACTGCCAAAGAGTTACAGGCCCTTAA
The DNA here is from genome assembly GCF_000001635.26 of Mus musculus. Classification (NCBI taxonomy): domain Eukaryota; kingdom Metazoa; phylum Chordata; class Mammalia; order Rodentia; family Muridae; genus Mus; species Mus musculus. Next base: position 62,870,412 of record NC_000067.6, on the reverse strand, counting down.
AGAAAAGCAGGAAAACACAACTAAACAGGTAGAAGTCCTTAAAGAAAAACAGGAAAACACATCCAAACAGGTGATGGAAATGAACAAAACCGAGAACTAAAAGGGGAAGTAGAAACAATAAAGAAAACCCAAAGCGAGGCAGCGCTGGAGATAGAAACCCTAGGAAAGAGATCTGGAACCATAGATGCGAGCATCAGCAACAGAATACAAGAAATGGAAGAGAGAATCTCAGGTGCAGAAGATGACATAGAGAACATCGACACAACAGTCAAAGAAAATACAAAATGCAAAAGGATCCTAACTCAAAACATCCAGGTAATCCAGGACACAATGAGAAGACCAAACCTACAGATAATAGGAACTGATGAGAATGAAGATTTTCAACTTAAAGGGCCAGCTAATATCTTCAACAAAATAATAGAAGAAAACTTCCCAAACATAAAGAAAGAGATGCCCATGATCATACAAGAAGCCTACAGAACTCCAAATAGACTGGACCAGAAAAGAAATTCCTCCCGACACATAATAATCAGAACAACAAATGCACTAAATAAAGATAGAATATTAAAAGCAGTAAGGGAGAAAGGTCAAGTAACATATAAAGGAAGGCCTATCAGAATTACACCAGACTTTTCACCAGAGACTATGAAAGCCAGAAGAGCCTGGACAGATGTTATACAGACACTAAGAGAACACAAATGCCAGCCCAGGCTACTATACCCGGCCAAACTCTCAATTACCATAGATGGAGAAACCAAAGTATTCCACGACAAAACCAAATTCACACAATATCTTTCCACGAATCCAGCCCTTCAAAGGATAATAACAGAAAAAAAAGCAATACAAGGACGGAAATCACGCCCTAGAACAAGCAAGAAAGTAATCACTCAACAAACCAAAAAGAAGACAGCCACAAGAACAGAATGCCAACTCTAACAACAAAAATAAAAGGAAGCAACAACTACTTTTCCTTAATATCTCTTAATATCAATGGACTCAATTCCCCAATAAAAAGACATAGACTAACAGACTGGCTACACAAACAGGACCCAACATTCTGCTGCTTACAGGAAACCCATCTCAGGGAAAAAGACAGACACTACCTCAGAGTGAAAGGCTGGAAAACAATTTTCCAAGCAAATGGACTGAAGAAACAAGCTGGAGTAGCCATTTTAATATCGGATAAAATCGACTTCCAACCCAAAGTTATCAAAAAAGACAAGGAGGGACACTTCATACTCATCAAAGGTAAAATCCTCCAAGAGGAACTCTCAATTCTGAATATCTACGCACCAAATGCAAGGGCAGCCACATTCATTAAAGACACTTTAGTAAAGCTCAAAGCACACATTGCACCTCACACAATAATAGTGGGAGACTTCAACACACCACTTTCTTCAATGGACAGATCGTGGAAACAGAAACTAAACAGGGACACAGTGAAACTAACAGAAGTTATGAAACAAATGGACCTGACAGATATCTACAGAACATTTTATCCTAAAACAAAAGATTATACCTTCTTCTCAGCACCTCACGGGACCTTCTCCAAAATTGACCATATAATTGGTCACAAAACAGGCCTCAACAGATACAAAAATATTGAAATTGTCCCATGTATCCTATCAGACCACCATGGCCTAAGACTGATCTTCAATAACAACATAAATAATGGAAAGCCAACATTCACATGGAAACTGAATAACACTCTTCTCAATGATAACTTGGTCAAGGAAGGAATAAAGAAAGAAATTAAAGACTTTTTAGAGTTTAATGAAAATGAAGCCACAACGTACCCAAACCTATGGGACACAATGAAAGCATTTCTAAGAGGGAAACTCATAGCTCTGAGTGCCTCCAAGAAGAAACGGGAGAGAGCACATACTAGCAGCTTGACAACACATCTAAAAGCCCTAGAAAAAAAGGAAGCAAATTCACCCAAGAGGAGTAGACGGCAGGAAATAACCAAACTCAGAGGTGAAATCAACCAAGTGGAAACAAGAAGAACTATTCAAAGAATTAACCAAACGAGGAGTTGGTTCTTTGAGAAAATCAACAAGATAGATAAACCCTTAGCTAGACTCACTAAAGGGCACAGGGACAAAATCCTAATTAACAAAATCAGAAATGAAAAGGGAGACATAACAACAGATCCTGAAGAAATCCAAAACACCATCAGATCCTTCTACAAAAGGCTATACTCAACAAAACTGGAAAAACTGGACGAAATGGACAAATTTCTGGACAGATACCAGGTACCAAAGTTGAATCAGGATCAAGTTGACCATCTAAACAGTCCCATATCACCTAAAGAAATAGAAGCAGTTATAAATAGTCTCCCAGCCAAAAAAAGCCCAGGACCAGACGGGTTTAGTGCAGAGTTCTATCAGACCTTCAAAGAAGATCTAATTCCAGTTCTGCACAAACTATTTCACAAAATAGAAGTAGAAGGTACTCTACCCAACTCATTTTATGAAGCCACTATTACTCTGATACCTAAACCACAGAAAGACCCAACAAAGATAGAGAACTTCAGACCAATTTCTCTTATGAATATCGATGTAAAAATCCTCAATAAAATTCTCGCTAACCGAATCCAAGAACACATTAAAGCAATCATCCATCCTGACCAAGTAGGTTTTATTCTAGGGATGCAGGGATGGTTTAATATACGAAAATCCATCAATGTAATCCATTATATAAACAAACTCAAAGACAAAAACCACATGATCATCTCGTTAGATGCAGAAAAAGCATTTGACAAAATCCAACACCCATTCATGATAAAAGTCTTGGAAAGATCAGGAATTCAAGGCCCATACCTAAACATGATAAAAGCAATCTACAGCAAACCAGTAGCCAACATCAAAGTAAATGGAGAGAAGCTGGAAGCAATCCCACTAAAATCAGGGACTAGACAAGGCTGCCCACTTTCTCCCTACCTTTTCAACATAGTACTTGAAGTATTAGCCAGAGCAATTCGACAACAAAAGGAGATCAAGGGGATACAAATTGGAAAAGAGGAAGTCAAAATATCACTTTTTGCAGATGATATGATAGTATATATAAGTGACCCTAAAAATTCTACCAGAGAACTCCTAAACCTGATAAACAGCTTCGGTGAAGTAGCTGGATATAAAATAAACTCAAACAAGTCAATGGCCTTTCTCTATACAAAGAATAAACAGGCTGAGAAAGAAATTAGGGAAACAACACCCTTCTCAATAGTCACAAATAATATAAAATATCTTGGCGTGACTCTAACTAAGGAAGTGAAAGATCTGTATGATAAAAACTTCAAATCTCTGAAGAAAGAAATTAAAGAAGATCTCAGAAGATGGAAAGATCTCCCATGCTCATGGATTGGCAGGATCAACATTGTAAAAATGGCTATCTTGCCAAAAGCAATCTACAGATTCAATGCAATCCCCATCAAAATTCCAACTCAATTCTTCAACGAATTAGAAGGAGCAATTTGCAAATTCATCTGGAATAACAAAAAACCTAGGATAGCAAAAACTCTTCTCAAGGATAAAAGAACCTCTGGTGGAGTCACCATGCCTGACCTAAAGCTTTACTACAGAGCAATTGTGGTAAAAACTGCATGGTACTGGTATAGAGACAGACAAGTAGACCAATGAAATAGAATTGAAGACCCAGAAATGAACCCACACACCTATGGTCACTTGATCTTCGACAAGGGAGCTAAAACCATCCAGTGGAAGAAAGACAGCATTTTCAACAATTGGTGCTGGCACAACTGGTTGTTATCGTGTAGAAGAATGCGAATCGATCCATACTTATCTCCTTGTACTAAGGTCAAATCTAAGTGGATCAAGGAACTTCACATAAAACCAGAGACACTGAAACTTATAGAGGAGAAAGTGGGGAAAAGCCTTGAAGATATGGGCACAGGGGAAAAATTCCTGAACAGAACAGCAATGGCTTGTGCTGTAAGATCGAGAATTGACAAATGGGACCTAATGAAACTCCAAAGTTTCTGCAAGGCAAAAGACACCGTCAATAAGACAAAAAGACCACCAACAGATTGGGAAAGGATCTTTACCTATCCTAAATCAGATAGGGGACTAATATCCAACATATATAAAGAACTCAAGAAGGTGGACTTCAGAAAATCAAATAACCCCATTAAAAAATGGGGCTCAGAACTGAACAAAGAATTCTCACCTGAGGAATACCGAATGGCAGAGAAGCACCTGAAAAAATGTTCAACATCCTTAATCATCAGGGAAATGCAAATCAAAACAACCCTGAGATTCCACCTCACACCAGTCAGAATGGCTAAGATAAAAAATTCAGGTGACAGCAGATGCTGGCGTGGATGTGGAGAAAGAGGAACACTCCTCCATTGTTGGTGGGATTGCAGGCTTGTACAACCACTCTGGAAATCAGTCTGGCGGTTCCTCAGAAAATTGGACATAGTACTACCGGAGGATCCAGCAATACCTCTCCTGGGCATATATCCAGAAGATGCCCCAACTGGTAAGAAGGACACATGCTCCACTATGTTCATAGCAGCCTTATTTATAATAGCCAGAAGCTGGAAAGAACCCAGATGCCCCTCAACAGAGGAATGGATACAGAAAATGTGGTACATCTACACAATGGAGTACTACTCAGCTATTAAAAAGAATGAATTTATGAAATTCTTAGCCAAATGGATGGACCTGGAGGGCATCATCCTGAGTGAGGTAACACATTCACAAAGGAACTCACACAATATGTACTCACTGATAAGTGGATATTAGCCCCAAACCTAGGATACCCAAGATATAAGATACAATTTGCTAAACACATGAAACTCAAGAAGAATGAAGACTGAAGTGTGGACACTATGCCCCTCCTTAGAATTGGGAACAAAACACCCATGGAAGGAGTTACAAAGACAAAGTTTGGAGCTGAGATGAAAGGATGGACCATGTAGAGACTGCCATATCCAGGGATCCATCCCATAATCAGCATCCAAACGCTGACACCATTGCATATACTAGCAAGATTTTATCAAAAGGACCCAGATGTAGCTGTCTCTTGTGAGACTATGCCAGGGCCTAGCAAACACAGAAGTGGATGCTCACATCAGCTAATGGATGGATCACAGGGCTCCCAATGGAGGAGCTAGAGAAAGTACCCAAGGAGCTAAAGGGATCTGCAACCCTATAGGTGGAACAACATTATGAACTAACCAGTACCCCGGAGCTCTTGACTCTAGCTGCATATGTATCAAAAGATGGCCTAGTCGGCCATCACTGAAAAGAGAGGCCCATTGGACACGCAAACTTTATATGCCCTAGTACAGGGGAACGCCAGGGCCAAAAAGGGGGAGTGGGTGGGTAGGGGAGTGGGGGTGGGTGGGTATGGGGGACTTTTGGTACAGCATTGGAAATGTAAAGGAGCTAAATACCTAATAAAAAAATGGAAAAAAAAAAAAAAAGAAAGGTAAATGAAGAAAATATCTAATAAAAAAAAGGGGAAAAAACAAAAAAAAATATTTTTTTGTTTAAATTTGGAGATTAGATGAGCTAATATAGATGGTGCTTAATACATGTTAGCTTTTATAATTTTATTCTAAGCAATATCATTTCTAAGCATAGCAACATTTTTTTATAAACAAGCTGGAATTAATTTATTTTTTCTAATATCTACTCTTCAGAGATAATATCAAAGTTAGAAGAAAAGTATACCTGGGCTCTATTTGCAAACAGAAATTAACACATTAAATAGTAAGGTATGGGAAAGCCACTCACAGTCAATTACTAGTCAACTATTTAAGGACTTATGTGTATGTTTTTAATACATTACCAAGTTAAAAGCCTTTCCTGGAACTCATATTAGGATAACAAAGATTGCAGATGGTAAGATTGTAGAAGTCAACCTGGAACCCAGCTCCCTGCAAGTGGCTCTACCATAGAATTGGAGCAGGGGAGGGTGAGCCTGAGACTCCTCTGTTTTAAGATTACACAACAGAAAAAAAACACCCCCAAACCTCTTGTGTCTTTTTTCTTTTTCCCTCATGCCATTTCACTTGGGCTTCTAATCTCCTTTCCTGCCACTGAAAATCAGCCGTATGTATGTATGTATGTATGTATGTATGTATGTATGTATGTATGTGATGAAACAAAAAGCTTGTGATAAGATTTGGTGTCTAGATCATGCCACGTTGAGCTGTAGGAACCTAAGGACCAGATATTCAAGCAAAGCAAAGCAAAGCAAAGCAAAGCAAAGCAAAGCAAAGCAAAGCAAAGCAAAGCAAAGCAAAGCAAAGCAAAGCAAAGCAAAGCAAAGCAAAATAAAACAGAACAAAACAGAACAAAACAGAACAAAACACAGCAAGATGCATCATCTGTATGGATAGATATTCATGCAAGGCCCTTGATCTTTACCACAGATACATCCTTTCTTCAGATGGGTTAAAAAACCCTTTGCAGGTATCATAAAGATTTTACTTACACTCAGGACATAAGTTATACTTTCAACTAGTATAGTGGAACGAAGCGCCTATACTCACTGCAGTTCTCAGTCAGTACCATGAAACTCTTTAGGTGTGTTAGTTGGATTTTTTTTTTTTTTTTTGTCAACGTGACAAGAACTTGGGAGGACAGCTTGCAGGAAAGGAAGATTTATTTTGGCTCACTGTTTTAGATGCTTCAGGCAGTCATTGTCCTACACCATTGCTGTGGGGCTGTGGGCTTATGGTGAAAAAGAATGATGTGATGGCCAGAGCCCATGACTATTCAAAATTTCTCACCCCTTGGTGGCTAGGAGGCAGAGAGTGACTGGAAGGGGCCAAGGATAAAGTTGAAAGGCATATCTCCCATGATCTGCTTTGTGAAACTGCAATGCCCCCTCCACTAGTTTCATCACCTCCCAATAGTCTATGCAAGCTTTGAGTCCATCACTAGGTTACTTGTTTGATGAAGAAAGAGTCTCACTGAAGTAATTGCTGCTCCTGAGCTTAGCCTCTGAATACTGCCTGCACTGGGGACCATGACATTAACACACATGCCTTTTGGGAGATACTGCAGGTCCAAACCATAGAACTAGGTAAGGTTGGCTATCATGGACATGAACATCAATCAGTAGGGACCATCTCCCCAAGCCTTAAAGAAGTGCTGGCAACAGTCTCAGCTATATCAATGAGAAGCCATCTGGCGTGTGGCTCTATGTAGTGGGAAAAGTGACTGTTCCTTGTCTTGGGGAAGGTGGGTGATATGACTATAAGACATCTTTTTAGTCTGTGACACCTTTTGACTAGTGTGTGTCATGATCTCATGAATATTTTATATAACTTTTTACATTTGTGTTGGTTTGTATGTCTCCTGACAATAACTCTTCAAGTTTTTGAAGAACTACAAAACGTTTTTAGGTGGAAATTATTTTGCCTATCCACCAACAATGCCCTGAGGCTTAAAAATCCTCCGAATTCCTGCCAACACTTGTTATTGTCTTACCTTCTCAGTTTAGCCATGCTAGTGAGTGGAAAGTGGTAGTCCACTGTGGCTTTGACTGACATTTCCCCGTTGACTAATGATTGTGAGCATCTTTTTTGTGCACTTGTCAAACATTTGCATACCACCTTTGGAGAGCCATCTGGTTATATCCTTTGTCCACCTCTTTGATGGATTTTTTTGAGTTGTAATTGATCCTTCTTCTGCTATATTCTTTAGTACAAGTCTTTCATCAGATGATCTGAAATTATTTCTCCAATTCTTTGCATCATTTTGGTGCTACCATTTTTGCTCAAAATGCTTAAGTCTGATTTCTTCTCCTTTTGTTGCTAGGTTTTGGCATTATATTTCGGCTCTATTATTTTTGTTTATTATTGCTTTTGGATTTATTTTTTTCTCTCTTTTTATTTTTTTATTCAAGAGGCTAGGGTATCGAGATTTGTATCCTCTTAAATCGTGGACTCCATTGGTGCTGGAGGTATCACTATACCATGATATCTTATTAATTATAAAAGACCCTCCCCTATCCTTAGGGACTCCATTTGCTTGATATGCATTTTCACAGGCATTGCAGTAACCACACTTTCATGGCTGCTATTTGCTGACTGTATATGCTCTGATCCATTCACTTTCACCTTGTTTGTGCACTTGCATCTTGTCAGTATTCCTAGCAGACTTGGCATCTGCTCAGTCTTAGTTTCTTATCCAGTATAATAATCTCTTCCTTTTAATTGGCGTGTATAATCCACTCATATTTAGTGTTTCTTCTGCCGGTGTCAGTAGTTAAATGACACTTATCCAGAGAGGAACGCTTGTCATGCTGCCAGTCAGCACTCAGTCTCCATCCGATCACTTTTTAATTCATTTCATGCAGTAACATTTCATTCTTGGAGTACCTTGGGAACAGTTTGAACTGTTTTCTGTCTGGAAAAAAAAATAACCAGAAAAGATAAGTCATTTCATGTTCCACACAGCAAGTAGAGTCTCCCTTTCTTCATTTTGTGCCAGCCACTTCAAACGAAAAATTTAGAAGCCCAGCCAAAATGACATGGTGATGCATGGATCTGATGGCGCCTTTATGACCACAGCTCTCCAACGCTACCTGCACTGTGCTCAAAGGCTACTGATTTGGCTCTGCTTTGATCTTTCAAATTCACTTTAAGGAACATTCTGTGACTACTCTCAGCTTTGTGAGTGTTGAGAGGGCTTTTATCCAACTGCATTAGGGCTCTGGGTTGATGACAAAATTCACATGCAAGGAACAATTAAGAACAACACCAAGCCATACTGTGCTGAAGCTCAGCAGAGTGGAGATGAGCGAGACATTGATGTTGCTGTTGGAGGAGCTGGTTGAGACTCCAAGGGGACATGAGCCAGGCCTTGAAGGAGCCATAGGTTTATACCAGCAATGAAAAGGGTCGGAGGATAAGTATTCACACTCAGGGACCACAGAGTCCTTTTCTTCTTGGAGAAAACTAGCTTCCATGTACACCCATTTTCAGCTTGATTCAAGCAAGCAAAACTTGCTGATGCCCGATGGCTCTCCCTTGCAGCACAGTGCCTTTCTTAAAGGGCCTTTTGCAGTGAGACATCGTTCCCTTCTTAGAAATGTAGTTTCTTGTTACCCAAGACGCACCAAATCAGCACCATAAGGATGGACCTGAGAATGTGTTTTGCTCATTAGGTTTTTCTGAAGCTGAAGAATCCTGTTTTTAGGTGTCTTGTCTGGCCACCCTTGACCCAGGGAATATTTGGAATGAAATAGCCAATCTCTACTTCTAGGGCCTCTCAAGACGGGCAGGTACTGAAACCCAATTAGCAGATCATGTAAATGGAAGCCGCCTGACTGTACCCAGGCCAGCAGACTAGTTAAACAAACAAACAGAGGGATGCCTGGCTCTCATCTCCCACAGCTGCCTCACATTTTTCAACCCCAGGCACTGGGCAGCAGAAGTTGTGGGGGTGGTGCTGGCTCCCTCCCTGGCATGGCAGCCTGGCTATCGGGGGAGAAGGAACTGCCTGTTAAAGTGCCCTCATGAAAATTACTCACTATCAGCAAGGCTATTAGGCAGCGTGCATTCCCTTGACAGGAAGTCAGAGCCATAACCAAGCTAGCCAGCCGTCCTGTCAACCTCATTTCATGCTCTCCCTGACTCTTTCTGTTAACATTAGTTTGGGGAAATTTTTTCCCATTCACTGAACCTCCAAACCAACAAATCATGGAATCTTTGCTGTCACCCCAGACTAGGTCTCGGAGTATAGTGAGACCCACTCACGTATTCTCAAGCTAATGTTAAGTTTTCGACAGTCTTCGGTGGAATAATGCTGGGAGGAGCTCCGAGAGGAGTGTATCCAGGGGATGTCAGGGTCCCTTTGAGAAAGACCCATCCAGATGGATGGGCTGGGCTTTCCAAAGCCTGGCAGTTTGGTTTCCAGTGGTGAGTGTATCAGCTGCCAAGAACTCAAATTAGAGAGGGTTCTGTTGACAGCTCATAAGAGGACACTCTGAAGGACTGATTGCCAACCCCTCACAAAAAAAAAAAAAAGACATATATACAAACCAGAGAACAGATATGTGCAACATGTATAAATATATATGTGTATATGTGCATATATATGTATATATACACACACCTCTCTCTCTCTCTCTCTCTCTCTCTCTCTATATATATATATATATATATATATATATATATATATATATACACTGCATGTTACCAAAATAAATGTGTTTCTCACAGTCTTTGCCATGAATAGAATGATCAAAACCAGATGCTGCATGCAGCTCGTCATTGAATGGAAGAGGGGGTGGGGCAGGCAGAGAAGGGGGCCCTGCAGGCACACTTCAGCATGGGACTGACTTATCACTTCTTTGTACGTGGTGAACACTCCTGGCTCCAGCCACCGGTCATGTGGAGACAATGTACCTCGGGGCAGCCCTGTAGATGACAGATATCTACTCCACCCTCACCTCTGAAGAGTCTCATCATGGAGGGAGCCAGATTATGTCTGAACCAGCTCATTTGCATTTCTCATTAATCCAGGCTAGACCCCTTTTCAGGTCTCCATCAGAATCTATTCAAAACAGTTCAAATATTTGACTTTGTTTTGGTTGAGTTTTCTCTAATGTGGTTTCTACATAGCTCTCTCTTTTATGGTAATCGAATGTTCTGCCAACATTTCTCCTGCTATGTGCACCAGCTCAGGAAACCAGCTGCTTTGGGTTCGTCCTTTTCAATGGATCTGAGTGTTGTTTCTGTTTAGTATTTCAGAGGGTTGGCTAAAAAGCAGTGTTTTATAAATCTGACCCCGAATGCACCCCATTTACCAACCTACTAATGGTTTTGGCTACCGTTCACATCTTGATTTGAAATTTCTCCCGTCTCATCATCATGCAGATGATGTGGAAAGACAGGATAAGCTCATTTAACAAACTGGGTTGTATTTCCTTAATTTTCCTGTTGATCATTTATTCCATTCTGTAGGTTAAAGAGGGTGGGAGAAGAAATGACTGGCTGTGTAGCCACACCCTGTATTGTGGATCAACCAATCACAGAGGTGAGTAGAAGTTTTCTTTGATGTGTCGAGTGGTTTTTTTTCTTCCTCACACCAGCAGTGTGGGAAGGAAACAGGCCAGCTCTCGTGGGAACATTGGCTTATAGTGCAGGCTGAAAGTGTTTTAGAAAAGTAACTTGGCATTGGATCAAACTAATAAGTGGAACTGCTTGTCTGTATGGGTTGAAAGAAGGCCCCAAGGGCTTGTGGGAAAGAGAAGAAAAGTGGGTGAAGGTACACTGTGTGAGAAGGAGCTTTGTAAACTGTGACACTTCAAGTGAACACTCTAGGAAGCATATCCAAGAGACTGGACATGTAAGAGGAAGACAGCCTGAGGACTTAAGGCTTCTGTAATCTTGGTCCTAATGTTCTTCATCGGTTATTACAATCCTCTGGTCAGCTCTCTATCATGCCAACAACAGGAAGAGAAAGCAGAAGTCAATGGCCTAATTCAGCCACCCAAAGAAAGCCAAGTAGGATCAGTGGTGCCCTAAGAGTGAGCATACATACCTGAAAGTAGGCAAATGGGATCAGTGTTTAGTGATGACTAGGTTATGGAAAACTGAGGAGAAAGGGCTAGGTTCATGCAAAAAAAAAAAAAAAATCAATGGGATATGTGGTTTCCCTTAAGGACTGTAATGATGATCCTAAGATCTGGAGTTTGAAGTTTTGCATGAAACAGAATGAAGAAAATAAAAGAGGAAACCAAAGGAATATATACATACATACATATATATATATGTGTGTGTGTGTGTGTGTGTATGTATACATATGTATATATATGTATATATATACATACATACATATATACATATATTCAACTGCCAATGGGTTAAATTTATTTTAGACTATAAATGTAAAGTCTGGAAGAGCAGCTCCAGACACCAGCTTTTAAGAACAATAGACACACACACAAGAAAGGCAAACTTGAAATCTCTAGGGGAAATGGTTTAAACCAAAGTCTTGACATTTACTCCAGATGTTCAAAAGACTCTGCCTTCCCACTGGAGGCCTGTGCCTTTGTGAAGTCTACTACCAAAGGAGTGGTCCACTCGAAATGGAACTCACAACATTACTGTAAAGAATAAATACTTACTGAATTCCAACTGTGCGACAGAATGATGTGGGAGGGCGTGCAGGGGAGGAGAATGGACAGAGTTCTTGTTCTCTAGGGACTGGGTGAACAAGAGGTGGGACAGGAGCATGGGCAGAGGAGCAAGGAAGGATTAAGAGTTGCTATGGTCAAGAAGCTAGCCTCCAAAAAAACCTAAACAATCTATTAAAAAAATGGGGTATAAAACGAAACAGAGAAGTCACAACAGAGGAATCTCAAATGACCCAGAAGCACTTAAAGAAATGTTCAAAGTCATTAGTTATCAGGGAAATGCAAATTAAAATGACCCCGAGATTCCACCTTACACCAATCAGAGTGGCTAAGATAAAAAACTCAGGTGGCAGCACAGGTTGTTGAGGATGTGGAGAAAGAGGAACACTCCTCCATTGCTGGTGGGATTGCAAACTGATACAACCACTCTGGAAATCAATCTGGAGGTTCCTCAGAAAATTGGAAATAGATCTACCTGAAGATCCATCTATACCACTCTTGGTGGTATATACCAGCATATACCCAAAAGATGTCCCACCATGCCACAGGGACACATGCTCCACTATGTTCATAGTGGTCTTATTTATGATAGCCAGAAGCTAGAAACAACCAGGATGTCCCACAACAGAAGAATGGATACAGAAAATGTGGTTCATTTACACAATGGAATACTACTCAGCTATTAAGAACAAGGACATCCTGAGTTTTGCAGGTAAATGGATGGAACTAGAAAATAGCATCCTGAGTGACCCTAAAGGACATGCATGGTATGTACTTTCTAATAAGTGGATGTTAGCAATAAATAAATAAATAAGCAAGCAGACTATCCAGGATACAATCCACAGAACTCAAGAAGGTTAACAAGCTGAAGGGCCCAAGTGAGGATGCTTCAATCCCACTTTGGAGGGAGAAGAAAGCAATCACAGAGGGCAGAGATTACAGACAGGATCCTAGCATGGCTGACCTCAGAGAGGCCCAACAAGCAGCTGAAAGAGTCAGATGTAGATACTTACACCCAACCAATGGATAGAAGCCAGGGCCCTCTGTGATTGAATTAGGGAAAGCTGGAGGAAGCTGAGTAGGAGGGAAACCCTATAGGAAGGCCAGCAGTCTCAACTAACCTGGAAAGATCTCTCAGACACTGAGCTACCATACACCAGCTGATATGAGGCCCCCAACACATATACAGCAGAGGACTGCAGGGTCTGGCCTCAGTGAGAGAAGATGCACCTAACCCTTGAGAGACTTGAGTAGAGTGGAGAGATCTGGTGGGGTGGGGGTGGAGGGTGAAAGCACATCATCTTGGAGACTGGGTGGAGAAATGGCATGGACAACAGTCGGAGGGCAGACTGGGAGGGGGATAGCGACTGGACTGTAAAAAATGATGAAAGAATAATTATTTAAAAAAAAGAGTTGCTATGGTCTCAGAAGGGCAACAATTTTGAGGAGGGTAGGAGAAGAAGCATTGGAGGTCAGGGATGGGAGAGGGCAATGAAAGCCAACTATGAGTGAACATGGTGATGTACGCGTATCAATGCATCATCATGAAATGCATTGTTTCTTATACTACCTGAAATCAATGAGTAAAATGCAGAGTTGCTATGATTGAAATATGGGTTGTTGTCACCAAACTCATGTTCGAAGCTGACTCCCAATGTACCAATGTTGAGAGGTGGTGGAACATTCAGGGGGAAGCTTAGGTTGTGGTGTCCCCACCAGTAGGAATAAAGATCTTTTAAAAGAGACCGATGGCTTACGTCTGACAGCAGTGCGTCTGGTCTTATGGGACTAGGCTGGTCCTAAGATAGTGTGAGCTGCTGGGAAGCAGGATGTGTAGCATCTCCTTGGCTAACCCACTCAGCACACTTACTCGCCCTCCACTATGCGATCTTCTCACGAAGGTGCCTTTCATCAGAAGACAGGCAGACGTTGCTGCTGTACATGGTTTTGGGTATCTAGAACTGTGAATCTAAAAGATCCCTTGTTCCTTGTAGAAATTGCCCACCTTTACATATTCTTATTGCAGGAATGTAACATAGAAGAATACAAGAATAAAAGTGTGAAAATTCCAAAACCCCCACAAATGTTAGGAAGTGGTGGGACACACCTTTAGTCCCAGCACTTGGGAGGCAGAGGTTGTGGATCTCTGATTTTGAGGGACCAGCCTGGACTACAGAGTAAGTTTCAGGACAGCCTTGGTTAACAGAAAAACATTGTTTCAAAAAACCAAAAAAAAGTTAAAAAAAAAAAAGACGAAAGAAAGAAAGAAAGAAAGAAAGAAAGAAAGAAAAAAGGAAAAAAAGTCAAGAAAAAAGGGTCCAAAAAAAAAAAGAGCAAATTTATGAAAAACAAGTCTATATTTTAGCCCAAGTAGAACTTATAGTCCAATGGCAAGCCTTTGTTTTAGAAATTACTGACCAAGTTTGAATCTTATAATTTTCATAACCTGCTTTTGACAATCCAGGTGCATTTTATTTTAAGCCATGGGCTCTAATTAATTTAACAAGGAGAAAATGATCTTGCTTGAGAAGGGAAGATTAATTTTGGCTGTAGCCACATCAACAAGACCTAGATTAATGAGCTTTCCAAGAATCATGTATGTTTATCTTAAATAGTCAGAGATGGGTGGGGGAACAATGTGAGCAAATGGATCAAAGCCATTAATGTGTCATTTTCAGAATTTTCAGGATTTGGCTTGATTACAGTGTGGAGGTAAATGGGATTTCAAGTATTGTGGCATTTTGTTTTATCTTTTTTTTTTTTTCTCATTTCAATTTTTAGTAAACTCCCTTCACTTAATTTTTTTTTCCTACTGAGGGTGTTGAAGATCAACACACTAACCCATGCACACACACTGTGTATGGAGGGATATAACTGGGAACCATGAGTTTTACAAGGGGTAGGAAGATCAAAGCAGCAGTCATTAGACGATGTAGGTGTTGTGTAGGGAGTGATGTCAGAAACGAAGCAGTTAGGAGAGGAATGGTTTCAAAGGCTCAGAGAGGCTGAGTAATGCTTAAAATTTAAAGAAGGCTTGGATGGTGATTTGAAGTACTAATGCTATGGCATTACATTACGAATAGCACTAAGACCAAGGCTAGGAATGTAGATAGCTTTACTTGGTTGTAGATGATGTTGGTGAGATGTATATGGTCATATTGTGGTAGAGTGATTGGAAAAATCATTTCAATTATTCTCCCTCTTAAGCACACATGTGTACAATACATATGTATCTCTACCTATCTACCTACCTATCTATCTATCTATCTATCTATCTATCTATCTATCTATCTATCTATCCATCCATCCATCCATCCATCCATCTATCTATCTATCTATCTATCTATCTATCTGCCTAGATAGATAGATAGTACATGTGTTTGTGAACATGAGCATGCATGTGAGTACATGTAAGGGTGGTGTGTGTGTGTGTGTGTGTGTGTGTGTAGGAAAAAGGTCAGCCATGGATGTTGTTCCTCATGAGCAATCTGCCTTGCTTTTTGATTTAGGGATTCTCCTTGTGACCTGAGGCTTGTCAATCAGGGTATGGTGGCTTGACAGTGAGCTCCAGGCATCTGCCCATCTCTGCCTCCCCAGAACCTCTGTGCCTATCTAGCTTCTTATACAGTTGCTAAGGATTGCACTCAGCTCTTCTGACTTGGATAGCACCCACTTCATTGGATGAGCTATCTCCACAGCCCCATCTCCCCAAGGCCTTGTAGTTTTTGAAGTATACCTTTGCATCTCCTTCCCTCAGGAAGAAAGACTCTTCCTTCGCTCCTGAGTCAGAGCTGGTCATGGGCCTTGAGTTTGTGGGCTAGAAGTGTATGATAGTAGTAACAGTGTCAGGGTTTCAAGCCTGTGCGCTGTTTATGCTTACAACCCTGACGTTAGCATGAGAGTTGGCCTAGGACGGCCCACTGGAAGATAAGCAGTCCCAGGGACAGAACCAAGTCATCTCGATTGTTTCTACTGAGGCCATTTGAAATCAGAATACTTACATGCTCGGGAGCAATAAAAATAAATGGTTGCAGTTTTAAATCACTAACTTTGGGGTTAATGTGTTATGCATTATTGTTGTGATAATGGGTAACTGGCTCAAGGATCTTGGCCAGACTCTGCAATAAAGATCTAAAGGGGATAAGGAATAGAAGCTGAAAAGTGTACGTTTAGTGACAGGAAAGTACTGTGATTAGATGAGTCACTATTGGAGAAGAGTTAGAAGGATGCCATTGGGAAAGAAAAGAAATAAGACTCTGTCAAGAAGTTATCAGGAAGGTTGCTGGTGATCTACCGTGTGGAGACACCTCCGAAGTCTACACATAAACCATCATGACATTAAACAAGGCAGGGGAAGTAACACTCCTTGGTAGAGAAATGTGTATGTAAGGGAAATATTGAGTTTGAGAAACAAAACCTTAGGGGTGATAGACAGACACCAGGTTATAGGCTGTCGGGGGGGAAGATGAGACAGGTCGAAGCTAACAAGATTCCTTTAACAGCTGTGCTCAGGATGCTAATGGATGCTAGACCGGTTTCCTTCAACACAGGTCATGCACAGCAGATGGAAGGGCAACGATACCTGGGTGGTTAATGGGGACTTGATGACGACGAGGCCCCAGGTTAACCTCTGACCCAAGGCCTCACTGCATTTGCAGATATTCACGAATGCTGCAAAATACCTCTGTAAGATTCAGTTACGTAGTCTTGGTTGGGAGCAGCCCGAGTGCCAAAAATAACACGGCTATCATATTGTGTTACTTGTGGTGCAGATGAGTAACTTTAGATATCACAGAGTTAAATAACTTGCTCAAAGTCAAACAGGAAGCTTGTTATTGAGCTGCTGAAAGACCCCAGTTCTGCAAATAAACTTCTAGCCCACGAACTTTTCACCAAATCAGTTAGAAATAAGGTTAAGTTCATTTATCTATGGATCCAGGGACTTACCCCCACCCCCCACCCTGCCTCAACACAGACACACACACAGAAACACACAGATATACACATAGACACATGCAGACACACACAGATATACACATAGACACACACGTGGACACAAACATACATACACACACAGAGACAGAGACAGACAGACAGACAGACAGACAGACACAGAGTGCCAGTGTCCGACTTTATATCTGAGATAGTGTTTACTTTTGTATCTTGTAATTTATTTTTTGCTTATTATGCACTTTTGACTCCCTGCCCAGTGTTGAGATGTACAAGCTGGGTTTGAGTCAGAGTGGTCAGTTATTCTTGATCTTCATCTACTTTTATAGACTAAAGCAAACCCTTTCAGGCATTTACTGAGTCACAGGGTCTAAGGTTCTTAGCTTTTCTGGGAAAGCCCTTAGATTGGCTGGTGAGTCCAGGAAATCTTCGTGATCTTCCTTTTGGGGAATTCACTCAGGTGATCCCTCCTGAAGTTATAATGATGCTTTTAACCTTGAAGCCCAAATTTCTCCTGCAGGATCATCTCTCTGCTTCACTCATTTCCGTCTCCTCCATTGGTCTCAAGTTAAAAGTTATCAACCCTCTGCTAGTTCAGACCTGCCAGTTCTCCATAGACTGAGAGTTTGATACGTTCAAGTACAATCTGTTAATGAGTCTGACACATGGAAAGGTAGCATTTCCCACCCTCTTATTTTTTTACTAGAAGGAAAAGAAGAGGGAGATGAAGGGGCTAATGAATATTAATGGCCATATGTATTCACCTATGAGACGACACTGCACATGGATGAATTCCTGAGCTTCCAAGGCAAATGAGGAAGTGAGAGATGGCAGAGAATGATGGAAAAGAGGGAGAAGATGGAGGTTAGGAAATGGAAGTGGTTAGAGACTCGGTAAGAAGAGAAAAGCAACTAGGAAAAGGAAGAAAAGCATCATTTAGAAAGCGAGTAGGTTGGGAAGGAACATGAGACATAGGGAGAAGGTGACTTGGTATATACTCTGCCGCAAGCAGAACAGGCTGCACTTCACGAGTGGGTGTAGAGATCTGCAGTATATCAATACACCATTGTTGACACTCTATCTCTACAGATTCATATGCCGGTATCATAGCTGGGTTTTGAAATATATTGTGATGATAGCAATCCAATTACTCCTATCCTACCAACCTCTTTTCTACTGAGAGAAACTGAGGCAGAGAAAACTGTATGTAAACCAGGACACAGGGTAAGTTAGTGACAGCCTTGGCAAGCTTGTGTTTCCTGTTGGGCTCCCCCACACACACCCCTCCCGTGGAAGGTCACTTGAGTTTGGTATTTGAATGGAAACTCGTGTTCTATTGTTTCTAGTTGACTTTGTTTCATGAATTTGACATTGCTTTAATGTGTTTCACATGTGCCCTGGTTGGGGGAAAACCCAAAAGAACCCAAATCCCAAATATATAGACTGGGGAAAATGACTAAGAAAACCCATCTGGGATGTTCCTGGAAGCTTACTTATAGTCTAACCACTGGGTGTTACTGCCTTTCTCAGGGCTCTTGTCTGCTCCTTTTCATTGCCAAGGGCCACCTGACTCTTGCTGTTGCTGTTAATGTTAGCTTGCATTTCGCGTCCAGCAGTCAGCAAGCTGATCTTTGCCGTTGCCTTTGCAAGGCAGATTCAAAGTCCCCACCCCTCTCCCCCCCAGCCAAAAATGAATTTCTGTGTCTTTGTTGCTGGCCTCTGCTGGCCCAGCTCTCTCCTTTCTCCCACCCCCACAATCTGCTACTCTTTCATTGTGTATTTGCAGCCCCCAGTCCGCCTCTTCCCTACCATGCCTCCACGGTCTTGCTTCTCTTTTAAGTCTAGGTTGGAACCTTTCATCACACTGCCTCGGACTGAAAGGATGCCCACTCTCCCCCACCCCACCCCCTCCTCTTGGCTTAGATTTATAGCCCTTGTCAGGCCTTCTTGCTGTGGCCTCTGACAGCCCCTGCCTTTCCCAACATCAGATTCATTGCTGTTCCTAAGGTCCTTTAAGAGTTTAATGCTAAGTCTATAAATTCGGTTTTTTTTTCTCCTGCTTTAACCTTTCTTCAGACCTTCCCATTGTCTGATAGGATGTCCCCAGGCTTTGATTTGCAGCACCAATGAGACGCTCTAGGGCAGTTGGAGGAGGAGGGGTGGGTTGGAAGGGATAGAGGGGGAGATGGGAAAGCAGCAGAGACATTTAGATTTCCATCAGCTCCAGTGATTTTTCAGGGTTTGATAGGGATTGACATTTTTCCTCCAAAGAGCTGTGATTTGCTGAAGACTTGTGCTGGATTTTCAGTAAAACAGCATCAGAGAGAGAGAGAGAGAGAGAGAGAGAGAGAGGGAGAGAGAGAGAGGGAGAGAGAGAGAGAGAGAGAGAGAGAGAGAGAGAGAGAGAGAATGTGTGTGTGTGTGAGTGATGTGTGTATATGTGTGTGGGGTGTTGGTGAGGCATATTCAGCCTCCCTTAATAAATGCATCAAGCTTACATTTTTCCTCTTGGGTGTGTCAGCGGGGGATAGTCTTCCATTTTCAACACACATGGGCACCGCTTAAATCACTCTGATTTCTCTCCTGGGCAGACTTCAACTGGAGAAACTTTTCACACCTTAGGATAATAAAGCCTCCAGTTGAGAGTGGTGGAAATGGCAACCCCCTAGAAATTTCAAGGGAAAAGAACAGGTCATCATAGCAAAGTAAAGCGCTCACCAGCTCGGGGATGTTAAGATAAGTGGTTTGAAGTATGACGCTGGAAAGCCATTTTGCCTTCCGTTGGCTTTGGAGGTGATGACAGTGACTCTGCCTTGACTTTTCCTGTGCTGAGGTCCAGGGCAGGAATAATGAGGGGAAGGTTTTCGGAGGATGGGGAGAGAAAGGAAAGGAGGTCTTTGTGTCAGAACCACTTTGATTCCATTGCGTGTTCAAACTTAAATTTATTCTGGGTCACTGTGAATGTTCAGGAAAGAGGGCATTAATGGGACATTGAAATATATACATGAATGTCTCACATCTTCAGGCTGCACTTGAGCAAGGCCAAGGCTTTTGTCATCTGATGTCACCTGTCTCCAAGTTCTCACTCCATTTTTTTCTGTTGGAGTCGAGGAGTTAGAGTCATAGGGTCATTCATGTCTCAGGTGCTAATTTTTCTGAATCCATAAGTAGCTTTCTGTGCCTTTAAGCTGATTTTAATTATTCTACTGTTCTTAATTCTGCAGCTGTCACTGTCTCCAGTGTCCTCAGATATACTCCCAGCCTCCTTTCTACCCCTCTACCCTTGAGTGAGGAATGTTCTAAGTCACCAGCAACATTCACCTTTATTCTTTGGATCATGCTGGGAATTAAACTCAGGGCCTCAACCATGCTAGGTAACAACTGGAGCACTGAGCTATACCTCAAGCTCTAGTACTTAAAAAAGTAAAACGCCAACTTCAGATGTTTTAACGTGCAAACAGTGGCAGCTAAATGTAGAAGGTAGCAGAAGAAGCCAAGCGGGCCCTTTATCAGTCTTTTCTTCATGGATCCATAGCTAGACTGCATTTCCCGGTGTCCTTTGGAGCACTGAAGTTTTCAGTCACATGATTGAGATCCAGCCAATAGAATGTATGTAGGAATGGTGTACTCCACCTCTTTGATTGGCCCATGTAATCCCTTCACACTCTGTTAAGTGTGATGGGGAGATCTGAGACAACTGAAATGTTATGTGCTGCTAAGAACCTTATAACTGTCTGGAAGCCATGCACTGTGCCTTTCATTTTGATTTGTGTTTTTGCTAATGCAATTAATATTTACCTTGGGTGGATCAGGTCCCAATCCTTAGAAGAAGACCAAAAAAAGCATGGATCTGGTGGAAAGCATATGGAGGGAATGCTTGCCTAGGAGTTTAAGCATTAAGGAAGAAGGAGAGGCCATCTATGTGGAAGAAGAGGTGGGGAAGATTTCACATGGCTCCCAGCGGGGCACCTCTCCCTTCAATGTTCTTCTCTCCCATCCAGCTCTGCAGCACCTTCTACCAGGGGTCAGGTGACTTCCCAGGCTTCACTCTTTAGTACAGCTATGTGGCTTGTTCTGCCCAGTGGGATAGTGTTAGTAGTCACACTCAGGCTATAAATACATTTGTATACTGGCCTTCTGTCTTGTGCTTTGGGGATCGCTATGAGAAGAGGATGCACTGTGACTATTGGCATTGTGTCTATTGGCATGAGGATGGCAAGCATGTGGGGACTCTGGGTCAACTCGGCCAACCAGGTCTGACTCTTCGTTTCAATAACCATGTGCCCACTTAATCCACAGATTATTTATCAAGTATGTATGTTTTCAATTGAAGCTGTCGGATTAAATTTTTAAAAGACAGAATTTACATAGAAGTCAGAATTCAAACCATCTTAAAGGGGCACTTAGTTAAAAGGTTATACAACCATTACCTAAGAGAATGCCCAGGACCACTGAGCTGTCACGTTCCTCCTCTTTCATCCTGACCCAAGGAAGCATTGATTGGCTTTCTGTCTTGAAGGATTTGTTCATTCTGATCTTTCATATAAATTGAATCATAAAGTCTGTAGCCTTTAATTTTTTCCACATTTATTTATTCATTCTTTAATGAAATTGTGTGTGTGTGTGTGTGTGTGTGTGTGTGTGTGTGTGTGTGACAGTGGAGGTCAAAGGTTGATATTAGGTTTCTTCCTTCAACAGTCGCTACCTTACTTTTTGAGACAGGATCTGCTATTGAGCCAGAAGCTCTCCAGTGTGGCTAGACTTGCTGGCCATCAGTCCCCAGGGATCTACCTGTCTGTCTTATGACTCCTATTGCTGGGGTCACAGATGTGTGCCACTTAACTTGGCTTCTATATGGGTGGAGGGGATCCAAACTCAGGTCCTCTTTCCACAGTGAGCATTTTACTAATGAAACCACCTCCCTGTCTTCAATCTTTTGTGTGTCATTTAACACATGATCTTGAGGTTCAGCTATATTCTTAATTCCATTCCATGCCTGAAGAGCATGCTATCACATGGACTTAGCACATTTTGTCACCCACTCAACAGATGTTACAGTTTTTCTATTTTCTGCCTGTTGTGAATAGAGCTATTATGAACAGGTTTTGTTTGAACATGTGTTTTGGATTATTTGGGATACATACCTTGGAGTAAAATTGCCAGGTCTTATGAAAATTTTCTATTTAATTTTCGAGCTGATGACAAACTGTTTTACACAAGGCTGCAGTATATTCCTTGCCTATTAACTATAAAAGATGGCTCCAGTTTCTCCACATCCTCATTAACATTTGTTGTTTTCTTTAGATTTAAAATAATTATTTGTCATTCTGTTTCAATTTGCATTTTCTAAAGATTACTAATGTTTTAAATCTTTTTCATGTGCTTATTAGCAATTTGTATGTCTTTGGAGAAACTCTATTCAAGTCAATGTTCCCTGAATTAAACAAACAAACCAAGAGAGAGAGAGAGAGAGAGAGAGAGAGAGAGAGAGAGAGAGAGAGAGAGAGAGAGAGAGAGAGAGAGAGAGAGAGACTGTTTTACTATTGTTAAGTTGAAGGAGTTCTTTATGTATTTTGATTGCTTAACCTTTCAGATATATAATTTACAGATATCCTTTCCCATGCAGTGGGTTGATGTACCAGTTATTTTTTTCTTGTTACTAAGATCAAACATCTGGCACAAAGCAACTCAGACTCAGAGAAGGAAGAATTTAGTTTGGCTCATGGCTTCAATAGATACAGCCCATCATGGCAGGGAGCGAGTGGTAGAAGGTTTCTTTACAGTGGCAGGAGCTGTGGAAGCTGCTCACTCAAATTTCCAAAGGTTAGAAAGCAGAGATGAGACAGGAAGTAGAGCCAGCCAATCAATCTCAAAGCCTGTCCCATGGAAATGTACCTCCTCCCAATAGACTCTGCCTCTCAATGCTTCTACATCTGGACTAAACAGCATCAGCAGCTGGGGACCAATCTTCAGAAACATGGGCTTGTGGAAGGTGTTTTACATCCACATCATTACAGTTGCCCCTTGTTTTCAAAATAAACTTCTTGAAATTCTTTTTGATAAATAATTTTAAAGATTTTTTTAAATAAAATCTTTAAAGTCTTATTTTTTGTACTTTTGGTGTACTCAAGAGTCTACAGCCAAATTCAAGGTTATAGAGAACTGTCCTGTGTTAGTTATTTGTTGCAGTGTAAAAAATTACTTGACAGAACTTAAAGGAAAAAATTATCCACAGTTAAAAGACTTCAGCCAATGGTTCTGGGCTGTGATGGAGCAGGACATCACGATAGAACAGTGTGGTGGAACAAAGTTGCTCACATCATGGCGTCTGGGAAGCAGAGAAAGGCAGGAAGGGGTTGGGCAGTAGGTCTACCTTTCCCCAGGCATACCACTAAGCCAGAGACCTCCTTCCTCCATCAGGCTGTGCCTCCCAATATATGTCATTATAAAATGAATGAATCCACTAAGGGATTAAACCACTGGTTAGATCAGAACTTTAAGATGCAATCACTTTTCTTTCCCTTCATTTTGGGGAATGGTCTTGAAATGAGGTCTCCCTATAAAACCTTGGCTGTCCTGGAACTCATGATGCAGACTGGCTGGCCTCAACTCCCAAAGATATGCCTGCCTTTACTTCCTGAGTTGTGGGGTTGAAGGTGTACTCTACCATACCTGGCACCTTTTCAGTAATTGGCTCTGTCATCTGGGGACTAAGTCTTTGACCCATAAATCTTTTAAGGAATACTTCATATCTAATCCATAACCTATAGCCATGTTTACCCTTAAAGTTTTATAGTTGTAGCTCATATATGTGGAACTTTGACCCATTTTGAGGGTTTTTCTGTCTGTCTACATCTAGTTGAGTTTTGAGGCTGCCATCCAGCTTTGTTGTGATGATCCCTAGTTGACATAAAGCATGCTTTTCTCCCTCACATCTGTACATTCTCACGGTTAGTCACTATGGTCTAAGGAACCATGCTGAGTCAGAATTCTGGGGTGCTCATCTCAACAGAGGAAGGAGAATGTGGTTGTATTGAGAATGATGCCACGTCCTCCTGATAGATTTTATTAATTGGCATCAAAGAAGATCATTAATTATTTTTCACTGTGGCTTTCAGTTGGAGAAGGCTGAGGTTTGCATGCTAAGCAAAATGAGCCCTTCAAAAACCTCAACAAGCCTTGTCTAAAAAGTCATTAGAATTTGAAAGCATCTTGGTTAACCTGTAGGCTCAATTTGTTGTTTGTGACTCTTTCTCCATATTCAGTCCTTGTTGGGTTCAGAACAGAACCAATGGTGATAGCAGCAGTCTCCATGTGAAGTAGTGATGAACTGAAGCCTCCACGGGCTTCCATCATTGCGCTGAGGAAGTTTGTTTCTTCATCATTCTGCCTCTCCTTGGTCTTGTTGCTAAAGAGGTGAAGATATTTAATCAAACTCACCTACCACATGACTACTTGCGGGTGCCAAGATGGCAGCCTCTTTTCTTTTGAGACCTTCACAGAGCAGGGCAAGCATAAGGATTTGCCAAGTCACACCTGATGACTGGCAGGTGGTGTTGCTGGGACCCTTAATGAATGAAGCAGATGCATCATGAAGCTGGGGCCTGAGGTAAAAAGCAAAAGCCAGAAATGGAGCCACATCACTGGTCCCTCTGCTCTCTCCGGAGTTAACTGTTTTGAGAAAGACATAGTAAGAAAGCCAATGTTTCATCAAGACCTTTTATGTCTCATTTTAAAGCTTGCCTAAGTTTAATTCATCTACTTTGTTTTCATATGCCAGCATTGGCATTTGATAACGGCATAGCTGATTTATGGGGGGAGACCTCAGGGTGAATTATTTATTCTCCCCATGTAAAGGATTAGCTATTTCTACTTTAATGGATTTTCATTGCAGTGTGTTTATGTATTTTTAGATGGATTGAAAAGTCCTCTGACCTATAATATCATATCGCATAAGGCTATTTGCAAATCACATTAAAAAGACCATGTTTGAACTGATTAAAGCAAAGAAATGAAGATTTATATTAGTGAATGTGACCCAAGAAATTTGTATGTAAAGAGTAATGTATACTCTGTGCCCCAATTGGAATACATTTATATAAGAACAGGGCCATAACTCAACAGACTATATTAGGCTGGCCAGTTCAAGGCCCAACTCCAAAAGCATAGTTGCACCACTTAAAGGCAGCAGCAGCAGGCTTGGAAGATAGGGGATGACGCCTTGAGAACAGAAAGGAGAAGTTAAACTTCCAAGGGTGTCAACAACAGCTGCAGAACATTGGCTCTGAATAAGCAAACTCCTTGGGAGGTCAGAGGTCACTTTCTCTCTTTTTTGTTTTCTATCATCTGCCTATCTATCTATCTATCTATCTATCTATCTATCTATCTATCATCTATCTATCTATCTATCTATCTATCTATCTATCTATCTATCTGTCATCTATCTATCTATCATCTATCATTTACCTAGTTATCATCTCTCTGTCTATCTGTAGTCTTTCCCTTTTCTTTATGTCATCGGAGTAGATAATTAGAAGTTTTATAGTAAAAGATATTCCCTTCAACCTTGTCATCTCTTCCCCATGTGCCCAACTCTCCATGATAATCACTCGTGTTAGTCTCCTCCATACCTGTCAGGAATTTCTTAATGTAAAACAAATTGGAGAGCAGTTGTCCCTCAGAACCCATGGATGGTTCCAGGACCTGCTACGGGCATCAATAGCCATGTTCTATACCTTATGAAATAATGTAATCTATATGTATTCTCCCATATACCTCAAATCATTTCTACATGAAACGTGGTGTTGTTCTTGCAGATTATTTAGGGAGGGAGCACTTATAGGAAAAATCATCACATTCACAGTACAAACTTTTTTTTCAAATATTTTGCTCTTTGGCTGACTGAATTTATGGGTATGGAAGGCCAACTGTATTCTTTAACCCTATCTTTTACATAAAATTTAGGATTCTTCATACTTGGTTCTTTGGTTACTAGGTTTTCAACTTAGCAAGAAATTTGGGGGCTTTCCTCATATAAGGACATGGAAATGTTAAAATTCTTTGCTCTATCAAGGTTGATTCTATGTTGTGGCGATGTTTAGAGATTTACCTACTCATGCATACTTTGTCATGTCTTTTTTTGCCATTCCGAACAGCCGTGAATGGAGGAATAATCTTGCGTATATTGCAGGTCATGTGAGTGTGAGAGGTTCTTTAGGAGCCCTCTCTAGTTTGACCTGTTGGACTGGAAGGTATGTATGTGTGTAATTTGAACAGTGTTGAGTTTTCCCTTGGAGGAGTTGTATCCACTCCCGTCAGCAACACATGATGGTTTCATGTCCTATATATTTGTAAGTATTTGTGTCTAGGGAAGAGAGAGAGAGGGAGGGAGGGAGAGAGAGAGAGAGAGAGAGAGAGAGAGAGAGAGAGAGAGAGAGAAGAAAAATAAAGTTTACATTTTTTGAAAGTTCTGATAAGACTTAAGAAAGAGGGATAGAGGGATAGAATCTTAGGAAAGGCCCTTCTGGATTCCTGAATGCGAATGAAAAGTGCCAACATCTCTAGGCAATGATTGTAATACCAATAGCTAATAGTTACATAGTCCTCACTGTGTGCCTGGCCATGAATGTCTTTATTCTAGCGACTATTATGAGATTAGACACTGTTCACTTTCATTTGATTTTCTTCAGATTTTAGAATACAAATATTAAATATTTGCTTTGTGCCAGACACCATATAAAGTGTAGGTTCATGCAATTTTTTTGTTGACAGAAATCCTGACAAATGTCAACAGAATAGCAATTTTTGAAGCAAACTCATATACCAACCACAGATCTGCAGAAAACTCCAGTAGATTTAAGTGTGGTTTTCTTTCCGGTGCTGCACAATGCTCCCTGGAGGTTTGTCCTGGCAGCTGCAGGGCAGAGTAAGCTAGGTGACTGACTCACCTTGTGGGTGTGGAAGCCAGAGTGAGCGCAATAGCTCATGACCACAAGTGTGTTGAGGACGCGCCTACATTTCTTGATTCTTGGCTTAATAATTACAGTTTAATTTTAGAGTAGGATAAAGGGAGGACTTGATTATAATGTGTGTGTGAGAGAGAGATACTGTAATACTAAGCTAAGAAATAGGTCTAACATACCTACATATCAGACTTAACCAATAGCTGGCAGTTACAACTAGAACATACAATGTAGCATTACTGAGAGATACTGAGAAAGGCCTCCCCAAATCTGAGGGCATGTAATGAAAAGCATCTCTGAGACCTTCAGGTAAATATACTAGTACTCAGGAGAAAAAGAAATACGAGGCTAGAATTAACTAACACCGGGAGCTAGATTTTTCTATTTCTCATTCCTTTTCTTCCTTTCTTTCCTCTGCCCTAGGCTACCTTCAACTTTACTTGGAAATCCCATCATCCTGATTACTGCCACTGCCTTCTCGAGACTGTCTCTTCACCTCAGATAGCATTCTCTTACGTTCCTGATTGTACTACTGGGACATGATAACTCTCGATCTAGCTGCTTGCCTATCCTGGCATCCCATATTAGGAGCAGACTACCAGCTTCCATAGGAGCTATTCCTCAAGGCCTCATGTGTTGGAGACTGAGTGGCCAGCTGATATGCTCGGAGGATGCGATAGGATCCTGAGGGCTCTGACCTAATCAATGGATTAATTCCTTCCTGGATTCATAACATGCTGGCATTATTGAGTGTGTTAACTATTTTTATCATTACTGTTAAAAAAATACTTGACAAAGACAACTGAGGGAAGGAGAGCTCTGTTTTGGCTCACTGTTTGAGGACACAGTCCTTCATGGCAGAAAAGACCTGCTGTGACGTGGCTGATCACTTTGCATCCAGTCGGGGAAGCCGAGAGCTATGCAGGTATGTTCAGGCCCCTTTCCCTTGTTCATTTGGTCCAGGTGTCACCCACACCTAAAGTGGGGTTCCCCACCTCAATTAATGAAATCAAGATAATCCCAGGTAGGCATGCCCACCAACTCTCAGGTGATTCTAGATTATGTCTCCTTGATAATTAACACCAGCCACCTCAAACTCTTTCAAGTCTTCAGCCACTTCTGTGGTTGGATCCCGGTCACATGACAATGTACCGCCTTCTCTCGGATGTTTGAAGAAAACTTCTTTGCCATGTCTGTGATGGAGCCTAACAATGGCTCCACAATTTGATTTTCTTCCTATGTTTCTATGTTTTTGTTTTGCTTTTGAGTTAGGGTCTAATTACATACCACTTGCTGGCCTGGAATTCGCCATGTAGCCCAGGCTAGCTTTGAATTCATGTCCTCTTACATCTGCATCCAGAGTGCTGGGAATACAAGCATGTGCCATCATGTCCCGCTTTAACAGTGCTATATTGGGGACAGATTGAACATAGGAGTTCAAGGCAGAGACCCGTGAGTAACCTGGAAGACCTCAGGTTCTTCAATATCAATTCCACTGCCCTAACCTCTTGGTCTTACCTTCTAAGTATGTCTCAGGTGCATTCCTTTAAAAGCTGCTTTACTTTCTAATGCAAGCTGCCACTCCTGAATTACCACCCAGCTGGTCTCCCTGCATCCAGTTCGCCCTCCTCCTTGTGTTTCAGTGGAGCCTTAGAGTGCTCTTTTCCAGGACTTTGTTACAATGAGACATCAATCACTGTAACCAAACGCTCACTCAGGAATGCTTTCTCTGCACTTACTATCACTTGTCACGGTGACAATTTTGCATTTTTTTTCCTGTGGGATTTTTCAATTATTGCCTGTTTGGCCCTGTAGACACTGAGCTCTTCTATGTGGTGACTATGTCTATGTTTGCTCATTTTCCTTACAACTCTCGGCTCTGCGGCACATAGAAAGCATTTAGCAGATAAGTTATTTTCTACAGTAGCTATCAGAGAACTTCGCACAAAGTAGGTACTCAACAACACTGGGCATATTTATTAAATATATTGATTTATTAATTATATTAATTTATTAAATATTGAGTTAATGGACATTCCATTTCAGCGAGTGGTCATCAGTTGTCAGACTATCTAAAAAGCACTGAAAGAAGCTAGTGAACTTTTATTTTTCGTGGATATAAGTTAACAGCTGCCGAGAATTTTAGCCACAAATAACAGAAGCTAATTTTGATTTTGTGGACTTTTTTCTTAATAAATGGGAGAGATCATAAAAATCACCGCTGATGTCACTACCATGAACTCGATTCTATAATCTGCTGCAATATCTGCAGTAGCTGTTAGGCTTGCTGGTCCTGGCACTGCAGTATGATGAAGCTGCAAGGGATCCTGGGAAATTCAACTCTCCAAGGAGAGCGAGCGGATCTAAAAGGATGCCAGGGAGCCCCCCACATGACCAGTGTCCTCTGTAAACAGTCAGGAAGCTGCATTTGTTGCTTGCTCATTCTGCGACTAGGTCTTGACACAATACTCGGGTCTAGTTACCTACCTCAAAGGCTCCACCCCCAGTTGGCTAACTGATTTCCCTGGCTTTGTGGCTGATTGTTACTTTTCACCGTCAGATCCTTTAGCTTAACAATCTAGAAAATTAATGGAATATCATCTACTGAATGCTGAGAATTGGCAGCAATAAGTAGTAATGTATTTCCAAGTCCTTAGGTAAAAGGCAGCCCCAAAATTCACTGTATCGTTATTTTAAATTGATGGCTTCTAATGAAAATGCTAAGTTCAAAGGGTTTGATGGCTTCTCAGGATGCAAAATGGGCAAGGCCTGGAAGATGAGCTTAATAATAGCATCCTGAAGATGCTTGCCTGAGTCTCCGTCCCACTCTGCTGTGGGTATTAGAAGGCAGAAATATGCAGGCACAGTAATGGGGGTAATCAGTCTTGACGTGTGAGCTTATTATATTGGCTGCTTTTCACAGTTGGAGCCTTCTGAAGCTAATCACAGCCCTTTTGAAAGTTCATTGGGTTGGACTGTCTAATCCATTCTCACCGTAGGTTGGGACTCAGAGACACAGAAGATGAGACCCCTGATGGTACCACTTACCCCAGGCTTATTCAGGTGAGAGAACTGAGCGGAATCTCACACATCCCCTCTTTGAGTTGTGAGTTCCACCATTTTTCCCCACAGGGGAGTGTTCCCAAAGGCCGGCAGTGATCTCCTCTTACCACTTTCTTGTCTAGTTCTTTTTCTTCACAATGCAGTGGGTTCCATATTATTCTCCTGTACTGCCAGTCTGTCGTTTGTCACTGACTCTCTTGCATTGGTCTAGCCTGGCTCTCTTGCAGCAGTCTAGCCTCAGCATCTCTTGCAGATGTCATCCTTCCAGTACTGCTCCCCATTGCAGACTTGTCTTGTTGATCCCGGGCCTCTCCACAGTCTTTCTGTCTCAGTTCTGTAGCCATCTACCAAGACTTGGGATTCTTGCATCCTTAAGTGGACCTCTAAGGGTTATCACAATAAGGTCTTGATGCCATTGTGTATCGACTCTTCTCTTTCTGGCCATCACTCCTCTTTTCACTTTCTTCTCACCAACTGGAACAGACACTCTCTGATCTGCTTGTGAGAAATCACAGCTCTGCACACAAAGTGATCCCCATAGGCCTTTCCTTAGATGCTTCACATGGACTCTGACAGGTTCTCTCTGTCTGCCAATAAAATGGGCACATAATGGGACAAAGCCTTGGGAGGGAGCATCATGTTGCATTGGCCAATAAGCAGCTAGGAATAATTTAGAAAGTTCTACCAACACCAGAGTACCCAAGCTTGTTGTGTGGGAAGCTTATTTGGAGGGCAAAAGGCATGAGAAATTCTTTTTTTTGGAAGGAGTTGCTAGATGCAAGTGCTTTAAAGGGTCTCCTTCCTTCCTTCCTTCCTTCCTTCCTTCCTTCCTTCCTTCCTTCCTTCCTTCTTTTCTCTCTCTCTCTCTCTCTCTCTCTCTCTCTCTCTCTCTCTCTCTCTCTCTCTCTCTTTCTTCTTCTTCTTTCTTTTTTAAAGCAGAATCTGGCTTCTGATGATCCAGTGATTGACTATAGCAGCAGAGAGAGGCAGAAAAGCCTCCCCAGGCAGCAGGCTAATCACAGTGGGGTGGCCATAGGCTGGGAGCATGTTGGAGGGAGATTGAGTATTTATTAAAATATCCTTTGTCAGCCAGATTTATTTTCGTCTTTCTTCATAAGATGTGATAGTTTTGCATCAGCACATCTAAATGCAATCATTTGCCAAAGGTTGAAAGCAATTCCCTCCAGCCAGTTTTCATTTACCTTCTAATTAATAACTAAACGTTCATACATACATTAGTCCGAGACTCATGCATAAAATAATAACTAACATTTATTGAACACCTATTATGTTCCAGGCCTCTTGCATATATTAGCTCAAACCCTCACAACCCTGGAAGGTAGGGATGCCCTTTAATGGAGTAAGAAAATGATGCTCAGATAGGCTCTGTAATTTACCCTTGGTCATGCAAATTACTGACTCAAGCCAAATGCTCCAAGCTCTCTCATGCCACACCGTAAGGCAGCTGCTTCCTACAAGGGTTTGATGCCTCGTGCCATCTGCTGCTGCCACTGAGGAGAGAAGAGAGAGGTCAGTGTGGATGTTAACTATGACTTTCCTAGTCAAAAACATCCCCAGGAGGGAAAGGCTAGTCAAGCAGACATCAGCAGCCATGATGACTTAAGAGTTGTCATTAGAACATAGGTTTCAAGTCTGTTGTCAGGCATCCCTTCCTGACAGATGCAGCAAAGGAGGTTAAATATATGTCTGAGGCCAGATATGGAGCCATACAATTGCAACCCAGCACCAAGATGCTGGAGGCAGGAGGATTAGAAGCTCAAAATCATACTTGCCTTGGCAGGGCATTCATTGGAAGGTGGCCTGGGCTGCATAAAACCCACAGGGCTGGGTTTCAGGTGTGACGCACCATGTATACTTTGTGCACAGACTCTGAAATCCTCATGTTAGGAAAGCAAGCACACTTACCCAATAAACCACCTCCCCATCCCACTCTCTTGCTTCTTTGAGACAGTCTTACGTGTTTAGGGTAGCCTTGAATTCCTTATGTAGCCAAGGCTTCAGTGGCTGATCTTCCTGCCTCTAATTCCCAAGTGCTGGGATTATAAGAGTCATTGAGTCATAATTCTCTAAATATGTTAAGCTTGAGCAAGTCAGATAAATTTTGAAACATTTAGTGAGTGGTTATTTGGCACTGCAGTTTAGTGACAAATCGCTAAACTGACTCCCCAGAGTCTCTCTTCCATTATAGGCATAACTTTGGTGAATTCTCTGAGGTTGGGATTTCTCGCTCCAGTGTCAGGACATTACCCGAGACATAAGTCACAGAGGAGCTTCTCAAAAGAGATGTGACTCATCCTCATCAAGTCATCAAGGACCTGGGACCTTCAGCTTGTTCAAATCCAGAGTCCTCCCAATGTCTTGCTGATCAACTGAGAACAGATTCAGAGGTCTCTGCTTCAAAAAGCCTTCAGTAAATTCTGATATAGAGAAAGTTTTGATGATCACTATTGAGATTTCAAAAATAGGAATGCAAACAATAAAAACAGGTATGTGTATTTTTTCATCCTATGGGAGTACATTGTGTGTGCAGTATGTGGGTGCATGTGTGTGTGTGTGTGCAGTATGTGGGTACATGTGGGTGTATGAAGTATATGGGTGGATATGTGTGTGAAGTATATGGGTACATATGAGTGTGTAATATGTGGGTGCATGTGTGTGTGCGCGCAGTATATGGGTGCATGTGTGTGCAGTATGTGGATGGATTTATGGGCAGGACATGAATGCATGTGTATATGTGTAGTATATAGGTATATTTATGTGTGTGCAATATATGGGTGAATGTGTGTGTGCAGTATGTGGGTGCATGTGTGTGGACAGAACATGAATACATGTGTGTGTATAGTATATTGGTATATTTATGTGTGTACAGTATGTGGATGCATGTGTGTGTGTGTGTAGTATATTGGTGTATTTTTGTGTGTATAGTATGTGGATGCATCTGTGTGTGTACAGTATGTGGGTACATGTGTGTGTGCAGTATGTGGGTGCTAGGGATCTGAATTTAGGTCTCTGCTTGCTAGGTAAAACTTCCCTGACTAAGCTACTCCCTGACCTTAAGTCTAACTCTTAAAATAATAACCACATTATAAAAAGTGAAGTTCAACCTTTAGCATCATACCATGAGAAATGGCGCAAGACTCTGCATTCACATTAAGCTCGGTTGCACCAACCCTTACTATCTATTCCTGTGTAAAGGTAATTCATACTTTCCCTTTGAGTAATTGCAGATTCTTAACTCCCGTGAGAAGTTTGGAAATCTGAGTCTCCTGCGTCTCCTCACAAAGTACTGGCAGCCTTTGTTCCACGAGAACTTTTCCTGGGAACCTTTGAAATGCTCACCTCCCTGTGATGTCCCATCACCTGGTCAGGGTTCAGTTCACCTCCTTCCTCAGAAGCTCTGGACCAGCTCCTTGTGCTCCAGCAGTTTGAAAGTGAGAGAGAGGGCAATCTTATGTCAATTTGTATAAAAATATTTTTTTTCTAAGAAAAAAAAAAAAAAAAACAAAACCTTTTGGCAGCCAAGCCACGCCTTCTCGTCTACACGTCCTCTCCAGATGTGGCAGAAGAATTTTTTTTTTAATGGAGTGGCTGATTAGTCTCCAATTAAATTAACAACTGCACCAACCCCAGCTGCTTTTGTTTCTTGCCTCCTACTTTGATTATTGGATCAGTCAAATTTTTTTCCTTTCTCTTACTATTTTAATTTGAGCAAGCTCAGTAAGCTTGCAGGCACTTACAGAGTCGTTGGATGACATCACACCAGCCCAGGTAGACACTGCCAGGACAGTGCATGAAGCTGATCTGCAAGCTACTTCCATTTTATTGTGGTAGAGATATTTTGTTTACACATCTCAATGAAAAAAACGTTCATTTTATGTTTACTTTGGTGTATGACTGGTTGCGTGTCTGCATATACACGTGTTCATGCCCGGGGCCATCAGAAGAAGTCTGGAACTGGAGTTACGTGTGGGTGCTGGGAACTGCACAGGGTCCTCTCCAAGAGCAGCAAGTGTACTTAATCTCTGAGTCATGTCTCCACCCTCTTATGTCTGATTTTTCAGGGGGAAATCTGATACTAGTATGGCTTCATCTCCTGCCTATTGAGAATAGAATTTCTGGCAATTATCACAATGTATCATTAGAATAAAAGTCATTTGAATAGTTTATTGGCAGGCTAGAGGAAGGGCTTGAATTGTTTGGATGAGATACTGTTTGTAAGCATGGCCATTAAGGAGTAGGTTTTGTATCAGTTGGCTGATGATTCATTCATCTGCCATTTCAACAAACATTTATTAAAGACCCATTTTGTGTCTTGTGTTTCTGGTTCTGGAAAGAAATGTCGTATCTGAAATGGACTTTTCCAATTAGCTGAGAGTAAATGCAAGACAGGGCAGATGGCACTGATGTTTGCACAGTCTCTTCTGTGGATATTCTTCCTGGTGTTCAGGGCAGTTAGGAGGGAGAATGCCCCAAGGGGTTGTTGAGCTTTGGTTAAACATTCATAATTTACCTATGGCCAATTGGAGTCCTGTCATTTTCTTAATTGAGCAACACCAATATATACAGCTGAACCTGGCCTTCGGTGGGCCTGGAATGCTTTTTAAAAATGCATAGTGTGTGTGTGTGTGTGTGTGTGTGTGTGTGTATGTTCACATGTGTGAGATCACATATGTTTGCGTACATTTGTATGGAGGCCTGTCTTAAACTGAGTGTCTCTGTTCTCTGCCTTATATGTTGAGGCAGCATGCTGGTTAGGTGTTTGTTTGTTTGTTTGTTTTGTTTTGTTTTGTTCTGCCAATGTGACACAATCTGGAGTCATCTGGGAAGAGGAAATGTCAACTGAGAAAATGCTATTATCAGACTTGCCTGTAGATAAGCCTGTGATTCACGATTGATGCAGAAGAGCCCTTCCCACTGTGAGTGGTGCCACCCATGTTATAGTAGTATTGGACCGAGTAAGAACGCAGGCTGAGCAAGTCATGGAGAACAAGCCAGTGGGCATCACTCCTTCATGGCCTCTGCTTCAGCTCCTGGCTTCCAGGTTCTTGCCTTTGGCTCCTGTCTTGGTTTCCCAGAATGATGGACTATATAAACTGCAAGCCAACAAACCTTTCTTTCCCACACTGCTATTGGTCATGGTGTTATATTTCAGCAATAGTAAACCCTAACTAAAACAGAAATTGGTACCAGGATCATGGAGTGTTGCTGTGACAGATCTGACCATGTTGTTTTGGGGAGGCTTGTGGATGGACTTTGGAATTTAGGACTAGAAAAGCTAAGAGTGCTCAGAGATTAATGAGCTGTGTGGGAGTTTGGAAGACAGAAATGTTAAGTGCAATGTCAACAACAGAAGCCTGGCTTGTGAAGTTTTAGAAGGAAGCTGACTCTACAGGGATCACTTGTCTGATATTTTGAATAAACAATGTATCATTCCTGGTCAGCTAGAGGTGAAGAAACAGTTGTGATTAACAAGAGGCCCCCACCACTGAAGTGAAACCTTTACAGGGACAGTTGATGCTGGCTAATTATGGCTGAAAAGTTAGCCATGATTAACAATAGATCAGCACCAGTGGGGTGAAACCAGTGTGAGTGTTTCCTCAGGGTTAGTACACAGAGGTTGTGGTCTAGAGGGGACCAAAGCTGCATCTCATACTGACAGCTGAACTTGGTGCTGTGTAAGAGTCTCCCACTCAGTTTCCGTTTTGAGGGGTGAGGGTCATGGAGAGCAGCTGAAGGTTGGCACTGTGAGAAGTCAAGAGAGGCCACAGATAAAGGTGTAGCCTCAGGTGCAGTGGAAACTTGAGAGGGTCACAGAGAGAAGCTGAGGCCAGATACCACATGGCAGGACTGGAGTCCCTGAAGAGAGGCCAGAAAGCCAGAAGCCAGTGGTTAAGGTACAGCTTGTGGGTCCCAAGTGTTTTGGAGATGTCAGCACCTTGAGATGGTTATCAAAGGACAGTGGCAGGTGAGGTGAGAGATCTTCCCTGAGCCTAGGAGATAAGGTGTGTGTGTGCCAGAAACGATAGAGCTAGACAAATGGAACTGCCTGAGCCCTTTGGAGCCCAGAAGATTATGAGTGAGTTCCAGACATCAGACACTGAGGTATTTACGTTGTTAGAGTTGAGTTTTACTGTTTTGTTTTTAAAAGATTTATTTATATGAATATACTATCGCTGTCTTCAGACACACCAGAAGAGGGCATCGGATTCCATTACAGATGGGAGCTGAACTCAGGACCTCTGGGAGAGCAGTCAGTGCCCTTAACCACTGAGCCATCTCTCTAGCTCTGAGTTTTACTTTTATTTATTTGTTACTATGTCTTGGTTCTTTCAGAGTACTGACATTAAAGGCTTGTGCTATAATGCCTGTCTGGGACCTTTGATGTTTTAAAGAGATTGAACTTTTAAAGACTGTAGGGGCTTTTAAAGTTACACTATGTTTTGTAATGTAATATTAACACGAGAACTTGGGGCTAAATCAGAAAGGAAAGTTTATTGTTTGATGGTAATATGTCTGTGTGTCAAACTGAAAAGGAGTCAGTTGTGTTTTTTGTTTGTTTGTTTGTTTGTTTGTTTTTGTTTTTTTGTTTTTTGTCAACTTGATATAATATGGAGTTATCTGGGAAGAAAGAATGCCGCCATGAGACTGGCCAGTAGGTAAAAATATGTGGGGAGATTTTCTTGATTAATGATTGATTGGAAGGGCACAGACCACTGTGGGTGGTGCCACCCTTGGTCAAGTAACCTTAGGTTGTGTAAGGAAGCATTCTGAGCAGGCCATGGAAAGCAAGCCAGCAAACAGTGTTCCTTCACAGTCTCTGCTTCAGTTCCTGCCTTGGCTTCTCCTGAGAATGGACTATAAGTCATATAACCCTCTTCCCCCCAATATGCTTTTGGTCATAATGTCTTAGCACAGTAAGAAAAGCTAACATATTACTTTGCTATTGAATAATATTAATACTCCTATATTAAGGTAGATTCTTTTGCTGGACTTGGAGCTCAGAGTATTCAAGCTAGTCTAGTCAGTTTGGTTGCTTGGGGATTCCCTGTTTTTGCCTCTCCACTTACTAGGATTACAGGAAGCAGGAGGCCACCACATGTTCCTGGCTTTTTAACATGTTTTTGTGGATTTGAACTCTGGTACTCATGCTTGCCCATGACAAATGCTTTAACTGAGTCATCTCCCCGGGCCCTGAAGTATTATTTTTTAACTAAAATATTTTTTGTGTATTGATGTTTTGCCTATCTGTATGTCTGTGTATGATGTGCAAGCCTGGTGCCCCCAGATGCCAGAGGTAGGTATTGACTCCACTGGAACTAGAGTTACAGATGGTTGTAAGCTGCCATGGGGGTTCAGGGAACTGAACTCTAGTTCCCTGGAAAAGTAGCAAGTGCTTCTAACCACAGAGCCATCTCTCCAGCCCCTGAATTACTTTTTTGACTTCTGTCCTCTTGGATACAAGCATCCCTCACACTCCTTAACTGGCTCATCCTCTTATGTGGAAAAGAGAAGCATCCCCGAGCGCTGTTAAGCTGTCATGGTTTTAGAAACACCAGCAATGAGAAGAGAATTTGGGGCCACACAGAGCACTCCTGTGAGCTCCAAACACTCCTGTGAGCTCAGCGCTCATCCGAGTTGATAGCACAAAAGGATTCGTAGCTGTATCTAATCAAATAAAAATAGCCCAAATCAGCCTATTGTGTTCTAGAATTCGGAAGGTTCTGTGGAATAGAATAGCAGAGAAGACATATTGCATAGCTTGATATTATACAGATCATTTGCATTAAAATAAGGGCTTTGTGCTTAACTGTTCAGGGTGTAGGCTCAGCAGAAGACTGTTTCAATCTGCCTTTGTCTTTTACTTCACTGGGTAATGTTGAGCAAGTTTCTTTGGACTTGTTTTCTTATCTATAGGATGAGGAATGTGGTGAGGTCTCTGTGTGTGGTGGGTTGAATGAAGTGTTATCTCATAAGTCTCAGATATTTGAATACTGTTTGCAATGCATGAGGACGTGAGGAGGTGGTGTGATCCTGGAGGTGAGCTTCAAAAGCCTCCCTCCATCCCCTCTGTGCTCGCTCTGCTTCCTGTTTGGGGATCAGGATGTGAGCTCTCAGCTGTTCCAGCATCACACCTGCCTGCTACCATACTTCCTGCTATCACGATGGATGATGGACTGCTATCCCTGTGGAACTGTGAGCCTCAAATACCCCCCCCCTTTTTTTTTTCTATTAGTTGCCTTGGTCATGGTGTTTTACCATGGGATTAGAAACATAACAAATAAAACCTGCCTTTCTGGGAACTGTGAGGATTAAATGTGCAATTCATTTAGCACATCGTGGGTGTTTAGTACAAGTACTAGGCTGGCTGCTTGCTGTGGTTTGGGAGTACGGCCTGTTCTACTTCTTTTCTCTGGGTTGCACTGGGTTGGAGATGCAATGGTGTATGTGGATAGTGTAAACTTGAAGTATCTTATTATTTCTGATACATTCACCCAGCTCCTGCATTTAGTGAGATTTGGAGATAGCACTAACCTATGATCTCGAGGGCCAGTCCTTGGCCTGGGCCTAGCAAAGTTCCTGGGGAGAGGGAGACTTGATGCATCACCTTTTCTATTTCACTGGGCTTCCTAGAATCTACATCCATTGACAAGTGAGTGGTTCCTTATGAGAGGGTAGGTCTTGCTTAAGTCATTATAACCTGATGTTCCATGTTTAGCTTCTTCCCACCCAACGTGTAATCACAGATAAACATGAGGCTCTCTGGAGCCCTAGCAATATTTTCTTGTTTAGTTGGTTTGTTGTTGTTGTTTTATTTTGTTTTTGTGGTGTGTGTGTGTGGGTGGGTGGGGGTTTGGTTTGTTTTTTGTTTTGTTTGGTTTGGTTTTGTTTGTTTTTATTTATTGGATAGCTAATTCATTCACAATGCTGTAAATGCTAAAAAGTTTAAGTAGATGCTTAGTGGAAATGCTCCCCCTCCTTGCTGTCATAGTCTACAACCTCACTGGTAAGCCTTCTTCCTTGCTATTTATGTGACACTTCAGGTTTGCAAGAATGAAAGCCAGGAGTCCTGACTTTGTGGGAGCTTGGAATGTACTGTTTGGTTAGTATTGCCCTTGAAATTCTCCCTTTTCCTTTCTGAGACAGAGTCTAGCTATGTAGCTCAGGCTGACCAGGAACTGTCATCTTCCTGTCTTAATTTCCCTAGTGCTAGGATTACAGGTATGTGCCATCGCATCTGGCTATTAAAATTCTAAATAATTTTGAACAAGACAATTTC
This sequence comes from Mus musculus, assembly GCF_000001635.26. Lineage (NCBI taxonomy): Eukaryota > Metazoa > Chordata > Mammalia > Rodentia > Muridae > Mus > Mus musculus. Next base: position 62,831,013 of record NC_000067.6, on the reverse strand, counting down.
ATTTTGCCTTGGACCATGCAAATATATGACCTGTACTTTCCTTGGATTGTTTGCCTAAACATGTGTCTTAAAGGTTCTTTTCATATCCTTACTTAAAGGACTTTCTTATACTGGATTTACAGCCACCCAGTAGTCCTGGGGGATTTAAAAAGCTCCATTTCTAGGTAGGTTGTGAATTCGTTAGAGATTCCAATTCCAACTTTCTACCCTTTGATGTTTCCAAACTTGTGAGAAAGAAAATAAGAGAAATATCACAGGGATTCCCCTCTCTGGCTGGATGTCTCTTGTGACCTGCAGTTTAGATGCCCGCTAATACCATCTTGTCCCTTTACCAAGTAACTGACTGGCCACAACCCTACAGCACTCGTCTCCTTCCCCATTGTCCCACACCGTGGCACCCCTGTCCTGTCCCTGCCATGCTGGTGTGATGCCATCTGGGTTCCATCAGTCACAGCACATCTCTTCTGTCGGCTCCAATCTGGAGGAAAATGCCTCGGGCCAAATGATACACCGGCCACTGGAGACGCATTCTGAAAACTCCTCTTCCATTCCTGTGCATTCCTACAAATCATCATTTCTGGATGAGTCTGTGGTCATGGCCAAACAATCCTCTGCTTTTCGGAAGATAGTGGAGGCCCTCCATCCTAGGGGCTCTCAGGACTTTTGGACAGTGCCAGGGCAGCATTCTGAAACCTGAAACTCATTTTGAAGCAGCCAGAGCTCTGGCTCTGTTACAGCCCCAAGTCCCTGAAGTCCCTCCTGATTGGTGGGTGGCTCACTCAATCAGGAACTAGTTCTGTGTATTGGGAATTTATCTGCACCATGGTATCCTGAGTAGAAAGAGTAGAACAGATAGTCCACCTTCCCTGAGAGGCTAGTGCTGCAGGCCTCAGCATGGGAGTGTGAGCCGGCTGTCTTCTTCCCTTGTTGTGGCTTGGATTTGAGTGCATAGATGCAGATCGACACATACTGGCCCCTGACACAGTTGTACAGTAGCAAGCAGCAATGTAGTAAATTTCAGGAAGCTGGGGCATGCCTCAGTTATCTAACCTGACTATCCAACAGTTGGACAGGGCACCCATGACATGTGTGCAGCTCCTGCACACACACACACACACACACACACACACGAACAGTGAAGTGAACAGAGAGAAGAGTGACAGCCCTGTTATCTTAGCACCTCTGTTCTTTTGCAGGCATGAGAAACCACAAACCACTCAATGGCTTATGTTTCCTTGATTCAATCAAGCCATGCCCTTGGCACCTGAAAGGAAGATTAACTAGATGCTAAAAATGCACTTCTCACATCCAATTCCATTGCCAGGGAAAGCGTCCAGGTACCCCAAGAAAACACTGGGGGAAAACAGGCTACAATTCCAATTAAACACCATATTGAGTACTTTGGTCTCAGTACACTCTATTTGTTTAGTTTCTAAGAATATTTGATAAGAGAAGTGCTAGGGTGGCAAAAAATTAATTAAAGTAAGAAAGAATGATCTTAAGAGAGAAAGGGAGGGAGAAGCTAAGAATCTATAGATGGTTCCCCCCACACCTGTCAGCAATTAATTAATCACTAATTCCTTCATTATTTGTAACTTAAGATTCTCTTTACCCTGGACAAAACACACACACACACACATACATACAAACACACACACACACACACACGCCAAGGTTATTGTTCTTTTAATTATCTAAGTAGCAAATTCTAAAAGACAACCTCTTAAATGGGTTTGGCCAGTGCTAACCTCATTGGAGTACGGCTGAGCGACGTTGCTGAAGGTCTTGGGCCTTTGGGATTGGAGAAATCTCTCCCCATTGAAATGCAGAGCACCAGAGTCCATGTGCTCCACATCATCTAGGTGAACACAGCCAGAGTGTCCACAGCTATCTACATGGTGCCGGTGGGAGCAGGGAGGAGAGAAAGCCGTCTGCGCAGTCACTCTGGGCTGCTGGCCTGTTTATCATCCATATGCCTACTTATTTTTCTATCTTTCTATGTATCTATCTAGTTGTCTATCTATCACCTATTTATATCTAATCTATCTATCATCTATCTATCTATCATCATTATCTATCATCTATCTATAATCTATCATTTATCATCATTATCTATCATTTATCTATTTATCTATCTAATCTATCATTTATTATCAATCATCTATCTATCTATCTATCTATCTATCTATCTATCTATCTATCTATCTATCATCCATTATCTATGTATGTATCTATCAGGATCAATCTATCTCCTAAAGTAATAATTTATACATTATGTGGATTTTACCACATTTTAAATTTAGTATAATTATTGTGTGTGTGCCTCTGTGTGTGTGTGCCTCCATGTGTGTGTGTGTGTGTGTGTGTGTGTGTGTGTATTTGGGTACCACGGTGTAAGTATGGAACTTAGAGGACAACTTTCATGGGTTCCAGAGATCAAACTCAGGTGCCAGCCTTGCCCAGCACACATTTGCATCTGATTAGCTTGAGAATGGATGAGCAAAACTCTTAACAGTCTGCCCTTTGTCCCAGGGCAGAGACCAAAGACGTTGTCTGTCTACACCGTGATGTTCTCCTATTTCACTCTCACCTGCTTGCCCTTCTCTGAGTTAGCAGCTGAGAATCTTAACCAAAGTGATTTATGGCAGTGTTGTGTCGGGCCTGGCCTGACACTGATGGAGTCCCTTATCTCCCGCCCATGTCCTCTCTGATGACAGCCACCCTCTTAAGCCTCAGTCAAGAGCATCAGCTCTGCATTCCTGGGTGAGGCTGGTGGCAGGGGAGAGGGGTTGTCATGAATGCATTCTGACTGTCATACTCCTCTGAGCTGGCACCTGCCTCTGCACAGCTTGCCTGGACTTTTCAAAACCTGGAAGGAGGATGAGGTGCCCCAGGAGGCTCAGACTGTGTCCCAGTGCATGCCTTCCATGACCAAGGCACACAGGCTTGCATTAGCTGCTCAATCTTCCAGTCCCTGTCAGGAATTGACACCCATCCCCTTCCTCCTGTCCTGTTTCCGTAAACATCAATGTGTTTTCACCTTCATGGGTGCTGCAGTCACACAGAGCCCTGGGTAGAGATGTGAACACAGGGGGTGGGGGCTGTGCTGAGGTACCCCCTAAAGGCTCCTTGGGAGATAAAAACATGGGGGGTCCCAGGAGAATGAAACAGAACTTCATTTAAGCCTGGTTTTTGAATTGGCCCCAGATGCAGTGACATTTTCTTTTTTGGCTGCTTTGAAAACGGAAGAGAGGAGAAAACGTAGACTGTGACATTAAAGATGGATGGGGCTCAGACAAATTGAACAGCTTTGAAGGCTTCTCCAGCGCTGAGCAGGAGGAGGGCAGGTCTCCATGGTGCGCTTTTGGGAGATGCAGTCTCTTGAACTGAGCCTGGAGAAAGCCGCTTAACGAACGAACGAAATGGCAGCTTTCAGGCCGGCCTGCTACCAAGGACGTTTAATATTTAACACTGGCTGGCTGGTGAGTGTGCCCAGCTTGGCTCATGTACTTTGGTTGACATTTGCACCAGCAGTGTCTGGAGGTGAAAGGTTGGGCACCAGGCAGAGCCTCCTATAAGGCTTCTGGGTCTGCCTGGGAAGGCATCGTTGGGAGTCCTGTCCTTGTCAAGATGCCTCACATCCTGTGCCTGGCTGTACATTCTGTGATAGAGAGCTTGGCCTCACCGTGTGTAGGAAGCAGCCAGAAGGGGCAGAAAGATGACTCAGGGAGAGTTGCTGACCCACTCATTTTTTGTGGGACCTCTTCCTGCCTAACCTAGCCTTAGCCCCTTATCTTGTTACGTACAGGGTGGAAAATGGAGAACAGAGATGATAAGCCCAAAACTCGAATGTGCGGCTCCTAGAGGCAAGGATGTGAAACTTACTGATTCCTCTAGCCACCTCAGAATGAAGGCTCTCTCTCCATCACCTCCGAACTTGGTCCAGACCTGAGCAAAGCCTGGAATATCGTCCTCATCTTTGACATTCAGCACTCCTCAGCTCAGTTTCTGTACTGGGCCTGCTGGGATGTACATCAATATAGGGAAAAAGCAACCCCCAACCCGCCCTGTAGACACAGCAATGATATTCTGATGTCTGGGCTCATCTTCAGAAAGGTCTGTGCACCCTGCACAGGAAAGCAAGTTGTACATTTAAAAATAAAAGGACCCTCTCTGCCTGGACCTAGGTACGGGTGCCTGGCTTTAGTGGTCATAACTCGTGCTGGTCAGAAGAAAGACTCTCATGCAGTTATAAGTTGTAAGCGCCAGTTGGTGTTGGCTACCAGTGACCCCCTTTTTGATTAGTATAGCTAAATTACCTTCTCTCGACTTTGGGCTCTGATCCCACAAAGCAACGGAAATTGAAATCGTGGTGAGCCGTAGCAGCGGAGTCCACACTGGGGAGAGAACCTCAGGGACCTTTCATCTTGTTAATGTAACACGCCCTTCCACGATGGGAGCCAAGAGCCCCCACATAATGAATTTCTCTTCTGGTAATCACTCACCAGAACATGGTGACCTGTGTATTTTTGCTGTGCTACACATTTTTAGACTTTCACAGTGACTTGTCAGCACCTAGGAAAAATGAGTTGGATATGACCCATCTCTTTGAGAGATGCCCTCCCCAGCTGCCTTTCATCTTGGTGGAGAGAAGGAGTAGGTGGGACCACCTGGAACGGCAACGGGGGCTGTGATGTGACTCCAGGCCCATCTCTGAGGGAGATCAGCACAGGCATGCCAAGCCGGTGGCACTCTTGCTATGTTAAGCCCCAGTATCGTGTCCAAATGGCTCCACAGTGGCCTCTGTCTTCTGCACCTGTTGTTTCCGTTGGCATAGTGAGCTGCACAGGCAGCGTCTTTCTTCTTGAAGGCATGGGTGCAAATGGTGGTGTCATTAGACATCTGGACACCCCATGGGTTCTTATAGACTCTGGGGTGATGGCAGGGCACTAGGCTATCGTCTGAGTCACATGTGTGAGTGTCACCATCTGCAACTGTAATTCTAACCACGTGGTCAAATTGTAAGAAGGGGTTTATATCCAGATTTGATTGCATTTGTGGATCATGATGACTAAACAACAGATGGGAAACCAACCAAGATTTCTAATCTCTACCTCTTCACTGAGGGAGTGAGCCTGGCTGAGGGAGGCGCTTGGTGCCTCTCTGTGGTTGTCTATAATTAGGGCAAACACACTCCCCTCGTTTTCTGCCCTGGTTTTATACACTCATTCTAATCAGACCACAAACACTGTTTTGTTTGTTTGTTTGTTTGTTTGTTTGTTTTAATACTTCGGCTCTTGAGTTCTAGAGAAATCTGTGGTAGAACGGAAGCTACTGAAACAATATTGCCAGATAAAATGTAGAATACCTGGTTACATCTAAATTTCTCCTGAACAAAGATTAGTTGAAATACATCCTGCGTAACAATTTCTGAGGCAAGATGCTGAGGGAAAATGTGATGGGCTAGCATGGCGGCTCATGGAGTACAAGTATGTACAGTTTGAGCCTGACCACCTGAATTTCATCTCTGGAACCCATGAAAGTTATCCTCTTATTTCCAGCCCGCATTGTGCCACACAGGCATGGGTACATGTGGGCAAGCACGTGCGTGCACACACATACATACATACACACACACACACACACACACACACACACACACACACATACACACACACTATGTGTGCCCACACAGACTATGCACACACAATAATAATAAAAAGACTTAAATGTAGTAAAGTTCACATAATGACATAATGCAATATTTTTACATTACTTTAACCATTTTGAAATATACAACTCATTGGTTCTAAGAACACTCACAGTTTTGTGTAACTGCTACCCATTTCCAGAACTTTCTCAGAGCCAACTCTATACCCCTTAACAGTAAATGCCCATTTCTCTCTCTTCCTTGCCTCAGGAGCTCTCAAACATTATGCAAGTAGACTCAGAAGCACTTCTTATTGTGTCTGACTTATTTACTCAGCACAATATTTTAAAAATACATTCACGTGCTATGTGTCAGGATGTCACTCATTTTAAAAGACTGAATAATATTTCATTATATATAATAGCAATTCTGTTGAATCTTTAACTTGTTTACGGGCATGTGTGTGTTTATAGCCCTTGGCCGTGGAGAATGGTGCTGTTATGAACATAGCTGCAAGGGATCTGCTTGGGTCTGTACTTTAGATTATTTAGGGGATATAGAGCTGACAGTAGAGCTGTTGAATCATGTGATGACTCTGTTTAACATACTGAGGAATTGCTGTACCGTATTCCTTATTGGCTGCATAAGCCATTTGAAATTTTTTAAGTTAAAATGTAACTCTACCATTAAACCTCTCCCTTTTCTTCTTTCTATGCCTCCCACATCCTCTCCTCAAAGTTCCTCTCAAATTCATGGTCACCTCTTCTTTAGCTGTTGTTGATACAAATACTTATACCACCTGAGTCCATTCGGTGCCAGTGTGTATACGCATCTATGGTTGATCACTATTGGATAGCCAACCAAGGGGCTTATCCCTAGAGAAGTTCAATTCTCTCAGAAGTTGTTAATTTCTTGAGGTATTCATCTAGGGTGGGGTCCTACAGGATTTCCCCCACCTACCTGCAGTTGTTAACTAGTGTTAGACTTAGTAAGGTCTTGGTTAGGCAGCCATGATGTTGAGATTTCATAGGTACAGCATCCCTGTCACAGTTGGAACAAAAAAATCTCACAGCACATTTCCTGGTCCTCTGACTCTTGCAATCTCTCCACCTCCTCACCCTTGATCTTCCCTGAGCCTTAGGTGTACTGGTGTATTGTAGATGAATCAACTGGGGCTGGGCACCCCACAGTGGGTTCTTTTCTGCACTTTGACTGGTAGTGGTTTTCTGTAATTGTCTGCTTCTGCAGCACAAAGAAGTTTGTTTGCTGAGGAGTAAGATCTGTGTTTGTCTACATGTAGTGACTAGGTCCCTGGTAGGCAGCAGGCCTGGGCCACGGGCCATTTTTATTGGCTAACTCTGGCAACATTTCAGCTATTTCAACAGAATTTTCATTTGAATATTTTATTTAACCTAAAATACTCTAGTTAAAGAGAAACCAGTAGTGTCTATCTCCTTGTATGGGCTCGTGGACATCACCTGTCCAGACTCTCGGCGGCCTCTATACAACACCTGTGATGCTTTCTCCTCTCTGGCTTCTACAGCACAGACACCCACACATCCCTGGAAGTCAGAGATCAGAGTTCACACAGCCCAAATCCCAGCTTACAGAGCAGCAAGCCCAGCCAAGAGAGCCACAGCTTCACAGGCTTACACAACAAGAGGCAGAACTGAATCTTGAACCCTAGTCTCTAAGATTCCAACAGCACTGTTTTCTTTTTTTTACCCTCTCAACAGGTCTAAGTTCAAGGAAAGCAGAGGACTGGGAACTTCAAAACCTTAGGCGAGGTCTTTGAACTCCCACGGGTTTTAAACACAGTTGGCTCCAAAGACAGGCAGGAATTCTCAAGGAGGGGTGAGAAAAGGAGGGCAGGGAGAGGGGAAGAGGAAGAGAGAAGCAGGCCCAGGTGGTCAAGCTGAACTGCCAGGGTAATAGTGCTGAGGTGTGCCCACCGGCACACCTAGTCAGCAAGACAGAGCATGCAGGGAAAAGCTGTATTTTGGTTCAAGGCAGGAGTAGTCAAGACTTCTTTGGGAGATTTATTGGAGTCTTTGCTTCAAACCACTGCAACCTGGCTGTGCAGACATCTCTGTGAGACAGGCAGAACTGCATTGCCAGGAGAGGCTGAGCCTGGGATTGGAGGTGGGTCCATGGTCCAGTGCTGGTGCAGTGAGTGAGGAGTTTGGTGAAGGACTACCAAGGGGCACTCACCAGATTCTCACATCTCCAGTGCCTGACCCCAGGACTTTACTTTCTCCAGGAACTAAGGCCTTTCTGCTCCTGTGTGGGCAATGGGATCAGACAGGATCAGAGTCTGGGCTTGTCTGCTCTGGTCCTGCCCTGTGGGTTCTCCACTGAAGCTGAATGTACTGCACTGACGTCCCAGGGTGCTGGAAGAAGAGGTGAGAGATGACTCAGGCCCTTGTTTCTTTAGCAAAGGAGCCTATCTTTAGTTTGTTTGCTACTTGGTGCAGCCCTCAAAAACCTGTGAGGACAGGAAGACTGCCCCTCCACGTGTGAACATGCTCACACACACACACACACACACACACACACACACACACGCATGATCTCCAGGTTTGTTCCCTGGCAGGGAAGGGAAAGGAAGCAGGTGTCATTTTTTTGGATAAGCTGCAGAAACAATTTGGATCATGGCTCCCTCTGAGGTTTCTTGCTGGGGTCTCCAGGGAAGACTTGGAAGGAATATCCTTCCTCCAAGAGCCTCTTCTCCTGGTCACAATGAAAGCCCTAGAATAGGGGAGGACTAGCCTAGTACACTGGGGTGGGATCCACGAGAGATGTTTAGGAGTATTGAGAAGAGGGAATCTGGGGCCAAGCTTGGCCTTGGCCTCTACTCTTAGGACCCTGCCTGATTAGCTGTTGGTGGGAATGGGCATTGAAGTGACTGTGAGTCGCTTGGCAAGGCAGCAGCATAGATGTAAAAACTCACAACAGGTCGCAGCTATGAATTCTTCCCCCTGTTTCTGATTCCAGCTCATGTGCTCTCCCCCAAAAAGGGCATTTGTTTTTGAAGAGATTCTGATTATCTGGGCCGTTATAGCCTAAAGCCTGTGAGAATGGGACCAGGTCAGGCCACTGCTGTTTCTAGGTCCCCTCCCACACTCCGTCCCCACCATCAATGTGGTAGGAAAGAGACAGCTTCAGCGTCCAGATGGGTCCTGTTCCCTGAAGCATAGGCCTGTTCCAACTGCATTTTATTGGCCTGCCTCCTCTGTGGATCTCATAAACATTTCCAGAAGGATATAGATAAGAAAAAAAAGTTCTTCTGTAAACACTAGAGGGCTAGCAACCACGAAACGTTATTAGTTTATTAAGATTTTAAAAATACCCAAAGCTCGACTAAAGGAAGAGAGAGATGTGTTTACATTTTACTTTCTGTTCCTGTTACAGGGGTCAGTAACTTGATGGAAGCCCAGGTCTCGGAAGGCTTGTGAAGTCCATGATGATCACAGGAGGGGCAAAGAGAGAAGTTGCAGATTTGGCTGTGGTGACCTTCCAAGGCCTGGGAGTCAGAGAGTGACTGCTTCTTCTGAAGATGAAGGGAAGCCGTAGACTCATTCAGATAAGACAGGGTCTCCTCTCTCTGACCCTCGGGCCCCAGTGTGATCTATGCCCTCTGGAGTCAAACTCTTAATTGACTGCTTTGTGTCCTGGGAAGGCGTTGACCTCTTTTCCCTCAGAAGGATCTGAGCAGCTGTCTCTGAGGCATTTTTTTCCCCTTAGCTCCTCCTCCTCCCTTGAGGAGTTAGCATAAACAGCATCATCTTGGAGGCCTTCCTTGATGACTTACTTAGAGACAGGAATCCTGGTGATTCCTGTTAGAGGCACCTGCTAATTGCCATCACTGCATTTCCCGTAAGCGGTCCTGATTCTCTGTGTGCTGTGTGTTTGGCTGTTTGTTTGTTTGTTTGTTTGTTTGTTTTCCCACTGGAGTGTAAAAAGTCAGGAAGTGTTCAAAAACATTTCTTAAATAAAGCAATCTGGTCAACTTTCCTCTTTGGAGTGTGTGTGTGTGTGTGTGTGTGTGTGTGTGTGTAAAGCACTGGGATGAGGCAAGTGCAGCTCTGGTTTACAGCTTCCTTGGGAGAGGGTCATTGTAAAGTTCTACCTGGCTTTGCTTGGAGAATCATCCTCTCTGAGAACAGTACTGACTTGGAGTGTATATGGCTTCCGTTTGCCTTCATTGTTTGGGTCGTTTTGAATCCCTTTGTGAGGCCAGGTGTTAAAGAAACGTAACATCTACCTCATGAGACATAGACAGAGAGGTACAGACAATCCAATAGCTGACAGGACAGTCCTGCAACAGTGTCAAGACCGACTCCATGACTCTACAGTGGACCGTGATAACCTACAGAGGTGTACAGCCTGGTTCCAGGTCATGTGGGTTTCCCACACAGAATATCCCCATGGGTGCATTCTGATAGTACCTGCATCTAATAGATGGAGGATGCAGGGATAAGAAGCATAAGGACTGGATCAAGGCTTAGACAACATGGTGCTGTCCAGAATGTCCTAGTTAACATGGCAGCTGTTGAATATCTGGGGGAACAACAAACAAATCAATAACCATGATTGTTATGTAACGAGTTCCGGTGAGAAGTCACTTATGTGATGCTATATAAATGTTCGAGGGATGAAGAGTGTGCGCTCTCATCCAGAATGGATAAAACATGGCATTGCGTCTGCCCCTGGGCCTAAGCCTCTTTTGTAATCTCCAAGTCCTCACAGCCCTCCATCTTTTGACCCAGGATATTAATTCTCTTTAGGCTTGTGGTGGGTTGGTTGGTTTGGCTGGTTTGCCAAGTGTTGGCACTTTATTCCCTTTTGGCCAAATCATATTCTATTGTGTGAGTATTTTTATTTATTCAATTGAACATCAGGATTTTATTCCCCCTTTAAAGGTTTGTCTTTATTATTTATTTATGTGTATGTGGAGATGTTTCTGTGTGCTCATGTGTGCAGGTGCCTGAGGATGCCAGAAGAGGGCGCCCAATCCACAGGGAAGTATAAACCCCTCATCAAAGAAACTTCCTTTTGCAATTGATGGAGACCATTACAGAAACCCACAACCAATCAAAATGTAGAGTTGTGGAGTTTAGTCAGGGACATATTTATAAAACACTCATGTATGTAAAGATCGGGGAATATTGTGGAAGACGTGGCAGAAAGATTGTAAGAGCCAGAGAGTCAGAGAGTTTGCTGTGAGATTGTATCTCCTAGAAATGTCAGAAGCTACACTCATAGAGTCTCAGCAACATGACTCCCTAAAAATGATCTGTACAGGACATCAATAGACATGCTTAGTGTGGTTGGTGGAAAGACCACACAGTCTAAACCCTACACAGAGAACTGCAGGTTACTAAGGGATGCTAAGAACAGGAGAAATAGTCTCCCTCAGGGAAGAGCAAGCCAATTGGTTATCCAATACCAAATAGCCCTAAAAACATACATGCAAGTAACATTATACAGACAGAGCCAGTTATATTAGGAATATATATGTATGTACACATATGCATGTAACAACAGTTAATAAAAAGGGACTATAAATTTCAAAGAGAGCATAGAGGAAAGGGAAGGGGGAAATGATGCAACTTTAATTTCAAAATTAAAAGAAATAATTGAAAAATAAAAACTAAATGAAAACACAACTCATGGACTGGAAGAAAACATTTGGAACTCATATATTGAATTAGAGAATAATACCCAGATGAGAGACCAGTGGTTCCTAAAAGAGAAAGAGCAACAGGATTCCCTGGTGGGATTCTGAAATACAGACCGCCTAGGCGTTCCCAGAGCTTCTGATTCGTTAGATCCAGGATAGGACCAGAAGTATGCATCTGAAGTGAGTGGCACTTGATGCCAGTGCTGCAGGCCCTGGGCCATGCCTGGAGATCTCTCCTAGGCCTTGAGGCCATCGGAGAGGTTGAAAATTGAGTCAGAGATGAAGTGAGCAGCAAGGACTCTGAGATGGCAGGGACAAGGAAGGAGGGGTAGGAGGAGGGACCGAGGCTCCCGAAGTCTACTGGGTGAGACCTACAGTTAGTTAGGTGTCTCACTTGGCTGGATGAGCCATTGTTGACTTCAGAATTTCTTCATTTTATAAAATGCCAACAAGTTGTACAACCTCCTAACTCCAGTGTCAAGTCCTATTGTCCTAAAAGAATGACCAACCATGTGAGTTCATTCACAATTACGGGTGTTGGTATGCTCTCCAAATTCACATATTGAGAATCTAACTTCCTCTGAGATGGTATTAGGAGGTTGTGGGGTCATAGATAGTAGTTAGGCTTAGACTAGGTTGCAAGGATGAGGTTAATACTCTTGGAAGAAGAAACAGACAAAGAAACTCAGGAAGGAAAAGCCATATGGTTCATGAAGGGAAGGTAGATGTCTACAAATTAGAAAGACTCTAAATGTGCTAGTAGTTGCTTGAACTTGATCTCAGTCTCCAGCACTAAGCATCAAATGGTTGAGTCTAAGTCACCTGACATACGGTATCTGTTATAGCTGTCCAAGATGACTAACTTGGAGCATTTTCCAGGACACAAAACTCTGAGTGGTAAAACCCAGAAAAGTCTCCAGCACATGGGGCAATCTGGTCACTCAGGTCCCGGCTCTCTTTGTTCTCAAGAAAGACAATGTAGGAAAAATAGTTCTGGTATAATGTTTATTTAAATAGTAATCTTAAAAAGGCTTTATACAAATCATATAAACACAGTCTGACATTGTTTTATTTTTTACATTGAAGAATCACAGTAAAAGCTCTCGAGTTCCCGTGATCTGGCTCAGCCAGTGAATGGTCAAATACCTTTAACCGCACACCCTGGAAAAGCTTAATGTTCCCCTTGTTTTCTTGTCATTCATGCTCATTCCTTGGACCCTCATCCCTGTCGACTCCCCATTCCTGCAAGAGAGAGCAAGCAACCCTGTGGCCCTGTGGACCAGTTAGTCCGGGAGAGCGTGGAGGTAATGTGTCATTCAGTACAAGGCAAAAAAGGAGATCAATACTGTGAATTAGATTTCCCAAAGGGAACAATTCAAGGAGACAGGCTGGCTAGCTTACCTGCAGATAGAGATAACAGATTCGTCAAGGTGTCCTCTGGCTAAGTTAGAATCAGACTCAGCTGTCTTTCTTTACATCTTACAACAGACCAGCCTCCAGCCTTGGTGAGGTATCTACATGTAGCCCCGGGGACCCTGCTTCTTTTCGGCCCTCAGGACTCACCCAGAGCCTCAAATCAGCCAAAGTGAAGTGGATGCAGGACTTGTAGAGGAATGCAGGTTGAGTTGCACATAACTTTAGACAGGGCTGGTCTTGGGGGGGGGTGGATTATGGTAAATGGTCCACTGGGCATGTGAGGGCAGGACCCCCGGAGTGGGCACTTCTCTCCTCCTTAGAAACCCCCAGCTTTCTGAATCCTAGCTGCATGGGAGGGTGAAGAAGAGGGTGAGCTAAATACCAACTTTCTTCTACTGCACGCCCAGCTCAGAGGGCTCCTAACGCTATGCCCCCCTGGGCTAGACAAATGAACTTTTCACCTCTACCACTGTGCCAACGAGTGCCAAGATCAGCAGTAACACCCAGGCTCTAGGTCAAAAATCACAACACCAGCACTGAGTCCCACGTTACCACTCACATACACAGTAGATACAGAGAACTCAAGGGTGCGACACACACACACACACACACACACACACACACACACACAAACACACACACACACACACACACACACACACACACACACACACACACACACACACGCGGGAATAAATAGATGTCGGCATGACTGTTCCCCCTCTTCATACAAAACACTGCGACATTACCATCTGAACTAGGGTTTTCATAAGTTAACATTTAAAGGGACCACAGCCAGTCCCGTCCACCCTCCCCCTTTTGCCTGGGTGCAAGACAAATGAAATTGTGGGTGATCACAGCAGCAAAAAAAACGGTCAGACAGTTTACCACTGATATGCAACAGTCTGGACATACTGGTGGGGCTTAGACTGTATTTCTAGGGCACAGACAATCTTTAGGCATTAACAGAAAGTCAAGATTTGGATCTTGATGAGGACAATCTTATCCTTCACACAATTTCATTATCTTCCTGATGCCTCCCTTTCTGGAGTCATCTAGGGCTCTGATTTTTTTCCCCGGGTAGCCAGACTCAGTCCACTGTGGCTCAGCCGTGGGTAGGGGGGCTGGGAATGGAGTCACTGGGGCAGGAGAAGCAGGAGGAGCCTTAACTTGTGAGACAGTGGTGATTTCTACCTAGAGGAAAGGACATTTTTCTTCATTGTTTTTCAAGGCACTTAATAAAAAACACATGAACTGCTGTGTGTGTGTGTGTGTGTGTGTGTGTGTGTGTGTGTGTGTGTGTACGTACATGGCACATATGTGTATGAATAAGAACTCAGGTCTCCTGAGGTTGAAGCTGTGTGTAAGCTTCTCCATCCATAGAACTTGCTGACTTGTAGGTAGAAGTGCATGTCTTTGCACTTATATCCCTATAAGGATGTAGCCTCCCACAAGAAATCAATGTTCTTAACCTATCAAGGAGACTCATTCAACAAAATGTCTCTGTCCACACTGGTCATTCTTCCCAATACAGGCTGCGTTTCTCTCTCTTCCTTTGTTATTCTTTCTCTCTGCTCTGAGACTAAAGAATAGAGACTGCAAAATCTCCCACTTCCTCCCCCCCCCCCAAGTATGTGTGTGTGTGTGTGCACATGAGCTGCATATGAGCATGCTGTGTGCATGTGAATATATGTATACGCTGTAGAAGAACAAATAGGAGGGAAAAGAAAAGGCAAAGCCACCAGCTGAGACCCTACAAGGGACATCCCACAGCCACAAACTCTGGGTCTAGATTAAGGAATGGCACCCAGTCATCAAAGCATTTTAAGGCTTGTCTGTGTCTAACCATAGAGGTGTGTCTATGGGTTCTGGTGTATGAAGTTTCTGTTATGTTTTACTTTAAATCTTATATAAGAAAGAATTGTTCAAGCTGACCCTAAAATGGCAATCTTCCCCTGGATTAAAAAAAGCTAAAGGCAATAACATCCTACTTCAATATGCTAGGACCGGAAACGGCAGCTCCTAGGGTTGGCTGGCAGAACCCGAACACACCCCAGCAAGTCTCTTGAGTTGGGAGACCATCTGAGGGTGAGCTAAGCTGGGTGGCTTTTGTTTCTTAGGTTCCATTTCTCAGGATGGAAGGGCTGAAAAGCCCCTTTGCTTTTCAAGTGTTGACTAGAAAGAGATGTGGAGAACAGGACTGACCTCTCCACTTTCTGCCCCGGATAAGCCATCCTCTTCTGCCTCTTTGAGTTGCTCACAGACAAAAATAAAATAAAATATAACAATAGCAATCATAATCATAACAAACCCACAAAGGAAACAGAACTGTGACTCCGAAGAGATGCGCTCCTGTCTGTGTCCCTGCAGAGAACACGGGCCCGGTTCCTGCATTCACTTGGCCACCACAGTCCTGGTGGGCAACGATCCCCTTCACAGCTGCATCTCCCTTTCTCCCTAGACTGGCCTGTCTGTCCTGTCCATACCTTCAGTATTCTGGAACACTTTGATCCAGATTATGGCATTCAGTTTCCAAAGGGAAAACAAAACAAAACAAAACAAAACTGTAATCTTCGCTAGCCCCTCTCACTGGAATGAAACGCCAGAAGCGATCCAGACACAATCGGTCATGCCTCCGAGCAGCACTTCTGATGATTGATCTTGACCTTGTGCTTGAGGCCATCGTAGAGCTCAAAGTTGTAGTTCTCCAGTGTGGTGCAGCTCCTCGAACTCAGACCCGAATAGGAGCAGGTGCAGTAAAGGAGGAGGCCCGCACAGGTGGCCCCCAGCAGGACCCCCAGCGAGCTCATGGCGATGATGGTGATCAGAATGGGATCTAGGGTGTACAGCCAGCTCTTTTCTTTGCCAGATGAGGGGTCACCAGCCCCTGAGGTAGAGGAAGAAGAGTTGCTCCAATCTCCTTCATATTCATCTACGACACAAAATACACAAGAGTGTAGGCATGGAGACAAACCCGAGGCTCCCCAGACCCAAGTCACTTTAGGGCTTAGCAGTAAACAGCAGGCACTTGGGAACCTTGCTATATCCTAGCTGTGCCATTTGAAGCATGTAACCTAAGCCCTTCTCTGACTCCAGTTTTTCATTGTAAAGTGAAGATGGCAATAAAATGGCCTCCCTGGGTTATTAGGAGGCTTAAGTGAATTAATAATTGTCAAGTGCTTGCATCCTGGCACAGAATAATTGCTCTCTCTGTGGCTCTGGCTCTGGCTCTGGCTCTCTCTCTCTCTCTCTCTCTCTCTCTCTCTCTCTCTATATATATATATATATATATATATATATATATATATATATATAATATATTACATATATTATATATGTTATATATAATATATTATATATAACATATATTATATCACTTTATTTATAAAGAGTATCCCAGGCTGGCCTTGAACTTGCCTCTACTTCATGTGTAGAGGGACTATAGACATCTACCACCATATCAAGTTTTATGTAGTGTTATGGATCAAATTCAGGGCTCAGTATTTGCTAGCCAAGCACTTTGCCAACTGAACTGCAGCTCCAGCCCCTACAGATAAGATCTTTAAGGACTGGTGATATACTTAATGATAGAATACCTGCCTAAAATGTATGGGGTCCTAAATTCAATCCCCTGTACCGTACCACAAGATAGGTAGGTAGGTAGGTAGATAGGTAGGTAGGTAGGTAGGTAGGTAGATAGATAGATAGATAGATAGATAGATAGATAGATAGATAGATAGATAGATAGATATCTGAGACTTAAGTAATTTGGCTTACATTATATAAGTTCAGATGTGATATTGTTTTGTTTGTTTTTGCTGGGGAAGATCAAACCCAGGGCCTTATGCATGCTGAGCAGGCGTATCACCACTCTGCTGTACATTCAACCCTCAGGGTTTAACAGACTCCTTGGAGCTACTTTGCAATGCACAGGACAGCCATGTGTCTCAGGCACACCTCTTTGTTTGTCTTCTCATTCCTCATTTCCAGTGGCTTTAAGTTAAATCAAAGGCTGGCTGAGATTGTTTTGAGCTCCTGCACTTAGCATTCCTGACTATATACATAACAGACCTCCTTTCTGACCCTCAGACCTCCCCTGGCATGTAAACTTTATTGATACAGGTTCAATTGGCCTCCACTGTTCTTGTTTAAATTCAAACCTGCTGAGTATCAAGAAGAGGCCATTAGGCTGGGCCCTAACCCCAATCTGACTGGTACCCTCACGGAAAGGGAGAACATAGACATGAGCAAACACAGAAATGTTCATGCACAA
Organism: Mus musculus; assembly: GCF_000001635.26. Lineage (NCBI taxonomy): Eukaryota > Metazoa > Chordata > Mammalia > Rodentia > Muridae > Mus > Mus musculus. The sequence goes on along the minus strand of NC_000067.6, from coordinate 62,813,991 downwards.
GCCAGGGAGAGAGAGGGAGGGAGGGAGGGGAAGGGGGAAAGGAAGGAAGGGAGGGAGGGAGGGAGGGAGGGAGGGAGGGAGGGAGTAAGAGGAATCGAGGGAGAAGGAAGGTAGGATGGGGAGGGAGGGAGGGAGAGAGGAGAAGGGAAGTTGGATGGGGGAGAGAGAGAGAGAGAGAGAGAGAGAGAGAGAGAGAGAGAGAGAGAGAGAGAGAGAGAGAGAGAGAGAGAGATCTCCTTACAGTCTTCAGAAGGAACCAGCCTTGAGCATACCTTCATCTAGGACAAGCCTCCAAAGCAGTAAGAAAATAAATTTCTGTGCGTGAAGCAACCAAGCTCTGTGGCCTTGCTCCAGTCACCTGAGGAAAAGGATATCCTGACATGTCTAGTGTAGGAACAAGACAGGTGAGGTTTGAAGGACCCGGTGAGCAGTAGCTGGCACCAGGTAGTGAGCAAGCAGTTAACACAGGACCAGCAGCCAGCGTTCTTCATCCCCCTCCCTGTGCTTTGCTCTTTAGTGCTTCTGTTTGATCTGCAGACTCCTGTACAGGCCACTTGTGCGCTTTTGCCCATAAAAGGAGAACTGCAGTGGGTTTTGCAGGGAGATCCTGCACTCAGCTGACAAGGTGCTGCTTGGGTTTGTCACTCTAGTTTCTATAATGACATTTGAAGTTTCTGATTAAGGTCAAGTGAAAAGCAACTGTTCTCCTGAATGTTCACGCTTGGTGTGAGGTTGCTCTGTGAGTGGGATCCCAGAGAGCAGGCCTGGCACGCCCACTGCTGAGCTGAAGGCAGAAATAACACCTATGTGTTTACATGCCCTCCCAAGACTCTGGAATTAGCTTCCAGAGTATGTGCATTTGAAATGCAAAGCTAGAACTTGGAATAAATATGAAAATATGAGGTGGGACATGTGGACAAACCCCCTTAAATCTTCAATAAGCAACTTCTGGCATCTTGGCTAGTATTACAGTTTCCATGTAAGCAGTGGAATGAGCTGTCCACGATAGCTGGAGACTGCTCACGTTCAGATAATTCACTCCTTTCTGTGGAGGAGGTCATGGGGGTCAATCAGTGACAGCAAAGAGGATAGGGGTCAAGCAGTGACGGCAGAGAGGGGCTCACTTTACACTTCAGAAGGCATTTCCCAGGTTTGACATCCATCCATAGAGAAAGTTGCCTGTTTCAGATTAGGCCAAGGGGATCGGTAAGCTTTCTAAATCTGGAGCTTTGACCCTGGCAAGGTAATTAATGGTTCCTTCATTCTTCTCTGGGTCCTTTTCACTTGTATTTCTGACCGATCGTTCTAAATTCAGGTCCTCCAATAGCCAGAGCATTATTTTTGTTGACGTTTTTATAACCAAAGTTGGAATTTTGTGATTATCTGTTAAATCATTGTAATACCCACCATCAATCTCATCTTCATAGCCCTCTCCCCCATGGGTTTCTGGGATGTCCACTATGAAAATAAAAAAAAAAAAAAAAGGGAAAACAAACACACCAAATTATCAGAAATTCTATCATCACAGCTACAAGGCAAAGAGCCAACCATTATTGATTGAGCCCGACTCGCATCTCGGTAAGCGTCTAGAGAACTATACCCATGTTAAGATCACTTGGCATGCATGCTGTTCTTCCAACAATGACCAGAGAACAAACTGAGGAAGGTCACATCTTCAGTGGTGGGAAAGCTCAGTCTCGTCTCTTAGCTGCCGTTCATTACTAGCTGAAGTTGGGGCTTTCTAGGAAGGCCTCTCAGCTCCCATGTTACATCCTCAGCCACCATTACAATGTCACATACTTAGGTAGCCAACTGTGACGCCCCATATGTATGTACCTAAGAAGACATATGGCAACTGCAAGAAGTCATACTTCATCATTAGAGGGCTTAATATGAAAGAACTGGAAGAACGCCTCAGTGTCCCCCTCTCACGTGTGTGGGGCTATCTCTTGCCTTCCTGTCCCAGGCTATTTTTGTGTTGTCACCCCCCCCCACTTCCACACACCCCGTTTAAAACAGAGGCACCCAATCTGACTAGTCCAGGCTTAAATAGAGTTAATTTGCTCTGAAATTTTTCAATATGATCATTGCCCATCTTTTTATATTTTTTATTTTTTATATATTTTTATATTTTCCATATTTTATATGATAATTTGAGGAATGTACAAGATGAGTGATTTATACACAAAACTGCCCAACTTGTAGAAATCAGAACCAACGAAAATTACCCATCTAAAATGCTAAAACACCTAAGAAGATAGTCCAATATGTGATAAATATGTGAAAAGCAGGGTCTTTTCATTGTTGCCCGTGTCTCAAGCTGACTAGGACACCTAAAACCTCCAGGAGCTGAAACAGCCATGAGAAGAACTGTAGACTACATGGAACAACATCTTGTCTATCAGTGTCGTGTATCGGAGACCATCTCCTTGACCGTGAGCTGAACTGAGGATAGATCTATCACTGTCGCCCTGGAAATCTACTCATTTCCAATCATATTAAAAGTCTTCTTCATTCCTGGCCAGAGTGCTGAAGCATGTTCACATCGGTCTCTAGAAAAGGACACCGGAACAAGCTGCCAAGATTCACCGGAAAGGACCATTGCCATGTGGCGCCAGTCCTCTGTGAGTCCAGCCTGTTCCTGGCATGCTTTTAGTATAGCAACTGGCACCTGCAGGCCATGCCAGCTTTCCTACCTCGGTGCCCATTATTCTCCAGGCCCCCACAAAGCAGGCTGTTTCTTTGGAATGAAGATGTGAAGATGATTGGACAAGACACAGGTGGTGTCTGTCACAGGGATCACAGCGAGCTTATGAAAGTCAACCCAGCCTTTTTTAAAAATAGGATTATGTATTGAAAAACAAGAGGAAGCTGGAAGAAGCTCACATTCCTGACAATTAATCACTTTGATGGAATGCTCATAGGTCTTAACATTTTCATGAGCAGAGGATACAGGATCCTGGATAAGGCTATGCGAGTCAGATATGGGCAAGAACCTTGGGGGCTCTTACCAGTGACCTTGGGTCCAATCCCTGCACTTGATTTAGGTGTTCCGCCTCTGTCAAAGACCATGAAATATCATGGAGGGTGGAGTGTCACCTTGCTCCATCTCATACCCCAGAGAAGAAGACCAAGGCCACCACTGATCATAGACTACAGAGGGACAATGTGGCATTGGTCTTGAAGGGAAAAGAGCAAATATAAGGCAGTGACAGTGAGGACATTTCCTACTAGGCCTGTCATCTCTAGAGGCAGAGGACTGGTGAGTCGGTTTCCTAAGAACTGGCCCATTCCTAAGTTTCAGTGGACTTGCTTGCTCAGCCCCAGCTGAGATTCCGCACCTGGAGAAGCAAAGGCCACTTAAGGTAAGGAACACTTCGGTGGCTCAGCTCTGCTCTTGGGATAATCACGGTCCCAGGAATGTGGATGAGTGGGAAGGGGTCAAGGAAAGGATAAGGTAATCAACATTTTCAAAAGCGCATCTGTTCGCCAAGCCTTAAAGAGAGAATAGCACACTGGGGAAAACCCAAATAAAAGGAACATTTGTACAAAAACCAATTTACTTTGATAGCAGCTTCTCCAGTCCCCTTGCTCATGTTCTTGATATCTGTATTTGATTAAGAGATTTTCCTCTCAAAAGCATCTTTGCTTTTCACTGGCCTTTTGCTTTTTCAGTTGCACACACTAAGTGAAACTAGAGATGCTTTTATTTATTGGGTTTTTTGGTTTTTTGGTTTTTTGGTTTTTTGGTTTTTTGGTTTTTTGGTTTTGTTTTTAGATGAAGGCTGCAAGAAGGTAGTTAGTTGCATAGGGAGTTCTGGAGTTCTGGCAAAGACAAGGTAAGAGAAGGATGGGCAGTTGCTGTCACAAAGTCCAGAAGGAGGGGTCCTGGCTCCCACATGAGACAGGAAGAAGGATGAGTTTGAGCACCAGGCAGGGAGTGAGGTAGCAGCTGTGTGGGAGGGAGAAATGTCAGCCTCGGGATGCCGAGCCAGCTGGGAAACCGAGGACAGGTTGGAGATGACAAGGATTTAGAATCTCATCGCAATGGGAGAAACGTTTGGAGAAGATGATCCAAAATGATTAGTGGTAAGGTGTGTTTGTGACTGTGAGCTAGGCTAGGGAGAGTGAAATGAGCCACGCCACACAGCAGGATAGGTCAGGGACAGATCTCACCACCCACAGGACTTCCTCTTTCAACCTTTGTGCTCCTGTGAGTCTGTGTGGAGTCCATCTAAGGTCAGTCTGACCACAGAACCTGGCCGCTAACTCTCAAGGCCTAGTGTACTTGGTTACTCCAACTGAACTGGACTAACGGGAATGCTGAGACCTGCTCAGTTTCTCTAGGGACTACACTGCATCACCACACACATCTCTACTACTCTATCCTTGTGTGTGTGTGTACACGTGTGTGTGTGTGCATGCACACACATGGAAACAAGAGAATAGCCTCAAATATTATTCTTCACCTTGCTTTTCATGGTTTCTGTTTTTGTTTTAAAGACAGTCTCTCACTTGGCTTGGAACTTGCCAGTCCAGCAAGCCTGGATGGCCAGTGAGCCCCAGAGATCTGTCTCATCATATCCAGTGCCTGGGATAATAAGCATATATAACCACCCTTAGCATTTTTACATGGCTTCTGAAGATTAAACTTTGGTCCTTACACTTGTGATGCCAGCTGTGCCATCACCCCGGCCTCTCCATTCTATCCTACAGAAACCAAGCATCAGCCTTGACTGAGATCCCAAGTGGTAGGATGTGATCGTCTAGAGACTTGGCTGGCTCGCTGGCTCATCACTTTCATGGTATCTTCTAAAGGCTTTATCTGTGATCTGAAGTTTGGAGCTTTGAGATTTCCATGCTAGGCATCACCCAGGAAGAGGAGGCTGAACCACACTCAAAGCACAGTCTCACCTAACCAATTGGCCAACTATCACTTACAAAGGTTTACTAGGTGCCCAGAGACCACACTAAGGGATTTGGGTAGTAAAGATGTACTAGATCTGGTCTCTAATATTAAGATCCACCAGTATGACTGAGAAACAAAGGCACAGAATAGCATAAGGGAAAATGAAGCATTTGTAAAGGGGACCCCACAGTGCTGCTGGAGCCCAGGGGAAGAATTGGGCAAATGAAGCTGGGCCCTTGTCAGCTAGGAAGCTGTGGGAGCAGGGAGTTGGATGTTTCAGAGTTCAGACTACTGCAGGGTAGGCTTGGGGGCATTCCATGTCCACATCTGTTTGACTGTCAGGATCATATCTGAGCCTTTTCACCCACACATTTGTCTTTTGGCTTTTTTGGCTTGCAATCCTTTGTGACTCACAAATCTCCCACCTTGCATTTATCTACCAGTGAGGCAGAGCTCTGCCCACTCTCAGCGGCTGAAAACCAGAGCAGAGAGACGAGGAGACAGACTCAGATCACTGAAAGCCGCTAAGTAGTTAAATAACACAGTTTGAGCAGCCAAGGCAGCAGAGTTGCCTCCATTTCAGAATGAAAACAACCCAACTAACAAAACCCTGGCTGCACTGATGTTGCAATGGAAGTCCGACTGAGGTCCAGGAGTCCCCTTGTCTCCTCAGGTCTCCCTTCATTTTACAGGATCAAGAGCCCATAGTTACAGGAAGATGAATGTCTCAAGTTCTTGCCTAGCTCCTGTTATGCTGTGTTTCAGAAAGAGAGGTACCATAGCTAGTTGCTAAAACCTCTCTGGGCTGCTCCAGAGTCATCCTGGAAGAGTCAAGTATGGTAGTGTCTTGCTTAGCAGACTGCACTACAGCACAAATGGTGAGTAGCCATGCCCGGTCACAAGCAGACTGCTCTAATGGAAAGTGTTTCTCCCTAAGGGGGCCTGGAGTACTGCCTGATACTGTCAGACTCATGCTAATCAGCAGGACACCCCTTGACACTCCTACCTGAAGCTGGGAAATGCCCACCAACCTCTCCAGTAAGGGCTCTCTCCTCTCTCTCTCTCTCTCTCTCTCTTTCTCTCTCCTCTTCTCTCCTCTCCTCTCCTCTCCTCTCCTCTCCTCTCCTCTCCTCTCCTCTCCTCTCCTCTCCTCTCCTCTCCTCTCCTCTCCTCTCCTCTCCTCTCTCTCTCTCTCTCTCTCTCTCTCTCTCTCTCTCTTTCTCTCTCTCCCTCCCTCCCTCCCTCCCTCCCTCCCTCCCTCCCTCCCTCCCTCCCTCCCTCCCTCCTTCCCTGTCTCTGTCTGTCTCTGTCTCCCCCTGCCCCCCCCAATTGGGATTCTCTGGGGTTAGCATGCCTTCATTAGTTTGCCTTTCTGTAGTTTCTAACAGGAAATTCTCAGCCTTCACTTTCTCCGCTTGTTATGCTATGGTTTACTGTGAGAGTATCAGTCTTCTGTGTACTTTCTGCATCGTAAAAGGAACTTCACAAGGTTGCCAGGGGAATGGGCAGTCTGCTTCAAACCGCTGGCTGCTTTCAGATAAATAATGTAAGACAGTCCATCCCTGGGTCACTTGCATGGGATCGTTTCAGAACATGATACACATTGATTTTCTTCCATGAGGCCCTTCCATGACAACTCTGGGCAGGGGCTTAAGAGACCAGACTTGCCACCCAATGCATGGGACAAAGACATTCAGAGGAACACTTGGCATAAGCATCACTATGTACTGGAACAGAGGCTCCATGGGTGTACAGGCCCTCCAGGCCAGGAGCAGATGGTCCTCTGGTCCTAGGTCAGAGCCCCTCCCTATCCTGACCTCTCTGAGTTCACTCTGTGCCCCTCTGCTCTGGAATTCCATCATTAACATTTCTTTTCCTTTTTTTTAGATTCATTTTGTCTTGTTTTAATGTGTGCTTGTTCGAGTGCATGATACATGTTTGTGAATGGCCATGAAAGCCAGAAGCGGGTATTGCATCTCCAGGAGCTGGAATTACAGGCGGCTGTGAGCTAGTCATCGACAAGACAGTATACATTCTTAACAGCTGAGCTACCTGTCTCTTCAGCCCCCATCATCTGCCTTTCTGCGAGGGTTGACATACACAAGGGGACTTCCAAACACAAGAGTTCTGTCATTCACACTACCCCTGATCATTTCTTAACCCCGCCCTGTCTTCTCTTAAGTCATTTCAAAGAACATGGAAAGCACGGAGCATTGGGAGTCAAAAAGTTCCACATTTTCAACACTTGCTTGTTTGACTTTGGAACTGCTGCTGTTAACTGGAGACTAGGGACATGATGAAATGGGTACCCCGTGGCCCCCTCTTATGTCTCCACCTTAATTAGGGCTGGGCAATAACAGCTTATAGAAAACTAGTCTTGATGCCTACTGAAGCCACTAACATTCAACTAGCTTTGAAAGAATTCAAGAGTCTCTTACAGGAAACCTCTGGACGCTTTCATTTGTGAAGGTACCAGGTGCCAACACTTCCCTTTTAGAGATGAAGTGGACTGAGGAGGGTAGAAAAATACAAGAAGCCACTGAACAAATCATCCAGAGACTGAAAGCAAGCCATGGATTTTCAGCACCTTGTTCGCAGCCTGTGATTTATCTGGGAGATGCTCTGGGCTGCTGAGAGCTGTTGCTGGATTTGATTCCAAGTTCCTGAAGCTCCCCCCACCCCTGCCCCACACACACCCAGCAGCCAGATAAATCAATGGGTCATTCAGGTGGAAGTCGTCTTCAGAAAATTCTCTCAGCCATTCTGTTTTATATTTTTCCCCCAGCAGGAAGCACAACACTGAGATCTCAATAAACCAGAAATAATGGAGGACTAAAGAGATATTTCTTGGCACTTCAAAATGTTTAATTTGGTTTCACATTTAGTGTTGGCTGAGGGTTCTCCCTCCCCACCACACTTAATTTCCCTAATTCAGTTTGTTCATCCCCAGTTGCACTGAGGAGCCAGAAGTTCAGATGTTGCTACAGCCTTTGCCAAATCTGCATTAGAAAGTCAGGCTACTTGAGGGCTCTTCATCTCTTGCTGGGTTTGGCCTGAGCTTAAGAGCCCAGCAGAGGATCCTTTAGCATGGATTATTTTCGGGGTACAGCCAAATGTATGGAGGGTCACGGAAAAAAAAAAACCAACAAGTTTTGGAATTTTTCCATGTGGTTTCCATTAGGAAAAGACAAAGGGGGTTGGGATGCGCTGACTGGGGGAGTGTCGGCTTGCATGCAGTCATTATTTTCTATTATTCGTAGTTAAAAACCAGGAAGAAACCCTTAAAAGGCTTGGAAATATTAACTGGAAATGAGCAGGCTGTGAAACGACCTAATAACACCTTCAGGCATGAAGGCAGATGAGCAATCGGGCCCTGGAAGTCTCCACTGAGCCTCACCAATGGCATGGAAATAAGAAAAAAAAATGCAGCCAGAGAGACTTTATAATATGGATGGGCTTACAAGTCAAGGGAGAACATTCTGGTATTTTTTTTTAAACCAACTAAGTCTTTGAAAAGCCAGATATTCCCCATCCCCCAAAGTAGGTATATCAACAAGCAATTGGCTCTCTGCACTCTTTTGTTGGCTAGTTTCTATTAAGAAATGATGGTGGGGGAAGGCATAGAGAATCTCAGGGGAAAAGCGTTTTACCTCTTTCCCCACATTCCTAGAGATGTAAAAGAAAATAATTCTTCTAAATTTATATGCCAGAGATTTTTCTTTTCCTAGGGGGACTTCTGACATTTCTTATATCGCTGAGTCCCAGTAATCAGGAGGTACTGAGCCAAGAGGTATTGAGCCAAGAAGTACTGAGTCAAGAGGTACTGAGTCAAGAGGTATTGAGTCAAGAGGTACTGAGCCAAGAGGTATTGAGCCAGTCAGCTTGTCAATGCTGACCAAATGCCTGAGAGACACTAAGGAGGAGCTGTCTGCTTTGGCTTATGGCTCCATGGGACTTAGTTGGCAGGCACTGGTCCCATCACTGTGGGCTCTCAGGAAGGCAGAGAACATGGCGAGAGTAGGCCAAAGCTGTTCACCTCATGGTAGCCATTGGGAAACAGACACACACACACAGAGACACACACACACGAAGTGGTGAAGGACAGGATGCACCGTTCAGAAGCACACCCTCATTAACCCACTTTCTCCAACCACATCCCACATTCTAATAGCCTGCTCAGTATTCCTTACCAATGGCTTAACCCATTGATGAAGTCAGTATCCTCCTGACTGTCATCTCTCCCTTCAACTCAGGAGCCTTTGGGGACATTTTTACCCAACCCATAAAGTAAACATAGAAGAAACATCATCACTCAGGTAGAGTGGTTTGATGTAATCATGGTCAAGAGGGAAGGCTGAAGAATCAAAACCAAATGGGTATTTTCTAAAAGGCTAATGAATTCTACTACTCTTTTCCCACGCATGCCCCTTATGAGTTGGGCTTTGCTCAGACATTCTCATAAGTAAGAATGAGTTACTCAATAATATAATTTTACCGTGGCTAATAAGGTTCCATTCATGCTTGCTGGGGGCCGAGGACTATAGTCTCGGCAGAAAGATTCTGTTGGCTTTAGATTTGTTCTCTGAAAAGAACCTTTCTCTTTGGTGGAAATACCAATTAAGCCCTTGAGTAAAGGACTCTGACCTATAATTTTTCTGGAAGAAGGTGTTGGAAGAAGGATGGTAGAGAGAGTGTGAAGACATCAGAGAAGAAAAGGGACCACCAAGTCAGGGGAAGATGAATCTGAAGATGAACTGCACTTGGCACAAAGGTAGGGGTGGAGACTGGGTCCTCCTTGGGAGAGATAGAGAGGCACTGTGGCCCCATCTGGAATTTCAGATCCAGGAAGTAATGCTGGGCCCAACAGTTTTAATGAACATTATTGGTAGGGTCACACTTTTGGTCTACAGTTGGCTTGGACTGAGGTGTCTCCTTTGGAGCTCTCTGGACATACCCATGTTAGCTTTTGTCTAGGTTCTAATGTAATGGCCATCTCAATTCCTTATGTTCTCAATTCCTTATGTTGGCATTTTCCAAGAGGAGCAAGTGAGAGGTGCTCAATAGCCTCTCCAAATCATTACACCTCTTCTACTAGACCTCAATTGTATAAGGAAATACAAGCAATGAAAAGGTCCTTGGTGCTGAAATGTCTTTCAATAAGTAGCAGACCATCAGCCAATAGGATTTTGGTCAGGGACACATCCAGCTCAAAGTGCTTTGCACACTCCTACCATCCTGGGAGCTGGTAGCTTTCTAGTGAGTTGCAGAGGTGTACTCTCATCTGGGTTGGATTCTCTGCTTTGAGTAGTGATGTTATGAGAAGGGATCAAGAGTGTACCACTGCAAAGAGAAGATAAAATAGGATAATGTGTGCAGTACCTGACATCTGGAACTTATCAGGTCTCACACTGGCAAGACTGTTTCCTGAGTCAAGTGTTCAAATCCCATTTCCAAGAGGAAGGAACGCTGGATCTTTGGCAGATAAGATAAAGCCCACAAGGCACATACATGGCCCTACACATAGTTTCCTATGCTAAGAGCTAATATGATATTATTGTGACTCTCTTGTCTCACATATAATAGAACTCAAGGCAGTGCTATTGTTAGAAATAGTGTTTTGGACTCAGGTCTCTTGGCTTCTCCTCCTGATGCTATTCCTTGCTTGAGCTCTGTGGGGTAAACAGATTTGCCTACATATCGAGACATCCCACCAGAGAACAGCCCTGCTGCCAATGCCTTTCTTTCATTGCCAAAGCCCTGAGCCTCCTTGGAAGAAAGATCAGGGCCTCCTCTCAGCCCACAAGATCTGTTCCTCTCAGGGCAACACCCCTTGGGGGAGCATCTGGACTTGAGACTTCCTCTTGGCATGTGGGTCTACCTGAGGTTGCTGGAATCATTCTGTCTGCAGTACAATGCTGTGCGATGACCTTAAAGAATATTTTTACATGAATTTTTCAGTAGAAAACATAAATAAATAACAACGAGGCACAGCACAGTCGTTCTTTGGAGAAACCAAGCAGAACTCATTAATCATGGACAACAGGACTCTTTGCTGAACCCAGGGACAGAATTAACTTGAGCCACAGCTGCCACTTTCGGAAAGGACTGTATTCTCCACAACTTGGCAGTGAAAAAAATATTTTTCAAGTCCTAGAAGTATCCCTTGAGTTTCAAATTCCCTAAAACTGGCACAACTCTTCTGTGGCAAGGACTGTGCCTACTCTAGAGAGTCACAGAGGTTTGGTGGCTTGTTCAAATACGGCTGTCTCCCAGTTTCTGCTATTCTCCCAAATGAAGACTAGTTCCTTCATAGATAAACCTTTCACTATTTATTTGCAATGTTTATTAAAATGTGAATGGGAATCCCTGAAGAGGCAACGTCTACAATGTCCACTGCAGGATTGGTGCTAACAGTAAAAAGCAAACCAAATAACAAAAGAAAACTGGACATAATCTGAACAGGGACAACACAAATGGGGACAATTAATAAGTGATGGCATATCAGCACAATATGACTGGGAGGGGTGGAATAAACCTGACGCCTACGGAAGGATCTTCAAGATGGCATATGAAAAGAAGCAGGCTGTCCAGCCAAGAGAAGAGACACTGTGATATTCTGGTGTAAAACAAAATGAACGGCAGCTAAACCAAACCGCAGAATTTGATACAAACTTGTGTATCTATAAAGGTATAAAAAGGTGACTTCAAATTCTCTTTGTGGTCACTTCCAGGGAGGACAGTGGGATTGGTTAACAATAAAATTAATTATTGCCTTTTCTGTATTATTGTACTTTTGAAAGGTAGCCATATACACTTGTGAACTGAGAGACAGAAATACAGGAACAGAGACACAGACACACATACAGAGAGAGAGAGAGAGAGAGAGAGAGAGAGAGAGAGAGAGAGAGAGAGAGAGAGAAGCACCTGCCCGTTACCATTTGAAAAGTTCCCCCAACATCCTTGTTTGGTGTTGATAACTACCACAGTAGAGCAGGTTTTTTTCCCACCCAATGCCCAGCCCTGCCTCCAGGCCTTCTGGTTCTCAGCCTTTCTGAAGAGGTTTCTCATTTCCCGGTCCAATGCCTATGAGAATTTACATTAGATTATCATTAACTATTTATAATTACATTGTGTGGCTCTTTAAGGTCCTGATGGACAATCCCCGAGCAATGACATTCCCCAGAAGAGAGATACTTGTGGGTCTCTTGTCCATAGAATTTGGGGCAGTAATGGCTTCTGCTGGTTACCTGAACCTTCTAGATTTTTTTATCTCCCCCCCTGCCTCCCCCATCTTGCTAACTAAGGTCCTGCTCTATGGAGAATTCCTAAATCCTGGATCATTTCAGTTAGGTCTGGTGCCATAAGAATGATTCCAAGGGCAAACAGCCTTGGGCTCAGCTTGTGGACTCTTAAGGAACTAGATTTCTAGTTGGAGTGGACCTTAGCACAAACTCCTGTGTGCCTGACCGAGGTGAAGCTTAATTAAATCCCCCACCACCTCTGATTTCTAACTTCTTTGTACAGGACAATTCTTCCCATCCCCCGATGATTCTAAGATGGTCAGCTTGTCCCCCCGACCCCCCTTCTCTCTGACTGGATTCGTTTTGTGTTTTCTTTGGGCCATCATTGAAGTGGATGAAAGGCAAATTACAGCTGGGAGAGCCCCAGTGCTCTGTACAATTAGAGAGAGAGAGAGAGAGAGAGAGAGAGAGAGAGAGAGAGAGAGAGAGAGAGAGAGAGAGAGAAACCAAGCCCACACCTACACACCTAGCAGTCTGCAGCTTGCCTCAGATGTGCGGCCACAATGCAGACAACTCAAAACTTCAAAATGAACCTCTTTTCATCGAAGTGTACAGAAGGCCACAATGTCTGTGCAGAATAACCACAGTCAATAAAGAGCATGAGAAAAATAAACTCCATATCACCCTGACGTAGCCAGGCTTTGGAGGTCTGGGCTAGACGGACCAGGGTTGAAGCAAGAATGTACATTTAAGTCTTAGTGAAGACCCATGTAGGGGCAAGCACAGGGCACACTGGACCTTGATTCCTGGGAACATAACTCGGTAACATTTATAACTGGACTAAGTCTGCAAACCAGGCAGGGATGTTTTACTGGTGAAAGTGCTGTGAGCAATGTGTAAAATTGACTCCTCACTGTTGCCAGCCTCCCTGGGAGAAGCAGTACTCCTAATATAAGTCTTGGCACTGGGGTCAAGGTGGAATACTTCCCACAAGTGGCTCCAAAACTCTTAGTAGTGCCAACAAAACATAAGTCCTGACGAATTTAATTCAGCCTGGCACATGAGGTCCTCCTAGGTCATCGAAGGCAAGTGTGGACTGAGTCTGGGTTCTTGTTGGACATAAACACTTTGAGAGGCTTCCATTTTGCCTTGTGCTAACAGGAACCAACAGTTTTAGGCCAGCCAAATGTTACTTAGACAAAATGGGTAATTGTGCCTGGCGCAGGAAAAGCAGACAATGTTCTAATCGTGGACCTTCGGCTTTGTGCTCCTGCAGAGGACAGATAATGACATCTACCCCGAGCCATCTGTACTAGCAGTCTCCTGTGAGACCTGAGGAGCCAGGCTTCCCTTTGCGGTGTTAGAACAGGCTTCATATCTGAAAAGTGCTGAATCCAGGGCCTAGGTTGTGATGGGACTCAGGAGGAGTCAGGGCAGTGGCAGAAAGAGGACCCTCTGGACAGGTGTCTTCTTGCAAGGCCATCTAGGATGATCATTCGGCCTTTTAGAGAGTCTCTGGGGTGACACGAGAGGCAATATTAAATCCTCTTGTGACAAATTCTTGCCTCCCATTGAAAAACTCAAAGCTACTTGAAAGTTAATTTTCCTACATATGCCCTTCTGCCCTACAGAATGTCTCTCAGATTTGGACATCTACCACAAGCACATCACTGACTATTCCTAGAGGTGGACCAACCCAAACCAAGCAGAGCAAGAAACTCAAGATCAGACTCTTGAGTAAGACTCCTTACCCTCAACGCTTTTACAGAGTGTTTCTTTTATAAAAGGGTATCTCTGGGTTTGTGGTGTCCATCTCTTTATTTCCATTTTCTGTCCACCCCACCACCACCAAATCTTGACTACCTCTGAGCCCTGGAAATGCTACAAGTTCCTATTGCCTTTGCTCCAGGGACATCATTCATAAATTAAAGATCAACATCCCTCAGGAAGTAATGATTTGGAAGGTGTGGGACAAGAGGTCACCATTTCTATTCCAGAGGAAGGGCCCTGCCTCTGTGGAGCCAAGCACACCATGCCTGAGAGCTGCACCCAGCCTCCCCCGCCCCCACCCCCACCCCAACCCGGGCTAAATTGAAAGGAGATTCCAGTGTTCAGGGATTTGCCATCAAGAGAAATTTTGTGGAATCACATTGAGCAATTTAGCACTTAGCAACTTTTGCAAAATCCCACACCAATCATGAAAGTTGGCTCAGCTGCACAAATTGGCTAAAACTCCTAACAAGCAGTTATGGAAATAAAAAGAAAGGAAGGCTGGCGTTCAGCCTCAAGGAGAGAGCATCTCGCCCTCTCCCTCCCTCCCTCCCTCCCTCCCTCCCTCCCTCCCTTCCTTCCTCCCTCCCTCCCTCCCTCCCTCCCTCCCTCCCTCCCACACAAATGCCCCACAGTTCAGAAGGCAATGTGTAAACTTTGGAGACATCAAGGTTTTTTTCTTTTCTTTTTTTCCCCCAAAGCTTCCATGTCAAACTTTGTTCTCACAGGCAAAGGGGCAGGGAAAAAAACCCAGATGTTTGTATAAAAATATCGTCATTTTATTACATTCCACACAATACATTTTCAAATAGTTTCCAACATCCACAAGTTATTTTGACACACAGGCAACTGAGCAATGCAAAGGGTGTCACAGTTACAGGAGGGATAAGAACAGGAAGTGAAAATCTTTAGGTTTTCTTGTTTTGTTGTTCTTTGGTAGATTTTGACCTTTTAGGTGTTTGCTTGCCTGCTAGTTTTTGTTTTAAAGACTGGGGGTCTTTTAAAGGATGGGGCAACAACCTCAAAAATAGTACTGGATCTCCTATTATGGTTTTAATCAAAAGAAGTGGGACAGGGGAAGGGATAACTTTATTTTGGGCATCCTGTTTTGTCAATGGCAATACTACACTTGTTTTGTTTTCTTTCTTTCTTATTCTGTTTTAGCCAGCAATAGGAGATGGCAGCTGCTAGTATTCTCTCAAGAAGGGTTCTTGTGAGAGCTCTAGGAAGGCAAATGCTTTCTAGACCAGCTGGCCCTTCACCTCATTCATACACTCTTCCGAATTTGAACAGTTGGGATCACTGCTTCGTCTTCTGAGAAGCAAGACTACACTAGTGCATGCACGGATTCATCTGTCCGGTCGAGTTTGCTTAGAAGAGATTGATTCTTTCCTCTCTAACAGGATACAGAATTTTGCTTTCTAAAGCATCAAGGCATGGCCTTTTTACACATGAGCTGCCCTTTTAGATAATGCTATGAGAGATGCTGGAAGCAGGAGAAAGAGAGAAGAGAGAAGAGAGAGGAGAGAGGAGAGAGGAGAGAGGAGAGGAGAGGAGAGGAGAGGAGAGGAGAGGAGAGGAGAGGAGAGGAGAGGAGAGGAGAGGAGAGAGAGAGAGAGAGAGAGAGAGCTTAAGCTGAGTCCTGGTTGAAGGTATCATGGGATTCACCATCTTCTCATTTGTGACATGTACATGAATATGATGCTGCATGGGGCATCAGGTGAGCATAGAGCAAGTTCACAACATGGCCACCATTTTCTTTTAAAGAGGAAGAAACTCTCATCAGCTACTCTCCAGCTGTGGTTTTCTATAAATGCCTGCACAGGGCACCTGTAGGAATGTCAATCATTTGCAAGGAATGACTGGCCCTAAATGTTCAGCTAGTGGTGAATAAACAACTCTGTTTAAAAACAACAACAAAAAGTGCTCCGTGACGCCATGGTTCTCTCAGCACTCAGGGCTGCTTGCCCACCTGAGTTCACACTTCCTTCTCTATCTTCCACTGAGGTAGGACACCTCAAGGTAGCCACACACTAGCCTTTCATCTTTCTTTTCTTGGCAGAGTTGCTACAGTTGAGACAGAATAGCTCTTTGAAACAGAGTAAGAGCAGGAGAGCAGTGTCCTTTCAGGGGGATGAAAGGCACCAGATGCAAAAGCTGAGAGTGTGCTGGAGGGACCTATGTGGCTACTCTGAGAGAATGCTGAATGGCTCTCTCCCAAGCAATAATAAAAAAAAAAATCATTAGTATTTTGTTCTTTCTTAGAAGGTGTCTGGAGAGTCATGTGACCAGGCAACCATCTTGAGAGAATTGTTCACTTTCTAAGAAGCCTTTTAGCTGGAAAGTAGAAAGCAAATGGCTTCAAGACTGAGCCCTAGTATACTTGGAATCTTCAAATAGACACTTCATTGCAACCAAATTGATTCTGCCGTTTAATGCAGCTTTTGCACATCTCTAACATCTCTCTCGGTAGAGAGTTTGGGGGAGGAAAAGTAGGGGCAACAGGTATAACTTTACCACGGCGTCTTCTCTCTGCCCATGCTAGTTTATCTGCTGATGTCAGACCAGCCCTTGGGGGTGTATTCAGACCAGACATTGGGGGTGTATTAGCCAGATGCCATGAGTGCTTTAACTGGTGGCAGCACTTGGGTTCATTTTAGCAAACGATTCCTTTTTACTTTCTTATACTATTTAACTAAGTCAGAAGGACAGCCACATACTTCAGCAGCTATGGATTCAGGCACACGTTAACACCATGAAAGGAGAGCAAATAAACCCCTCCCTTGTATTTTACAAACTCTATGACAATGACCAAAATAATACCAAAGAATACCTTCTTCCTCAACCCCATCCCACGTTAGGCTCAACATAATGATGCCCGGGGGTGAGGAGACTCTGCAAAGACAACATTTGGGTCTTTCCATCTCCTCCCTTCTATCGGTCCCCTCCTGCTCACAATTAAAACAGACTACTGAGTTTACATCATCCCAGGTGTGTTATTCTTTATGACATTCCACAACTGGACCGTCAGAGCTAAACATTCATTATGAACTTTTTATTCCTCTTCTTCTTTTTTTTTTCTTTTCTTTTTTCTTTTTATAAGGCAACATGAGACACATTTGCTTCAGGGCTGGAAGTAGAAATGACTCCATGCACCCAATGGCTGTTATCTTGTGACTTCAAAGACACCAGGAAACATAACAAAAGGGGTCATGTCTGAGTGCACTGGAGGAACCATAGTCTTGGGTGGCTTGGGATGGGGATAAGGATGGGTGAAGCCACATTGCATTCCCAATGGTCTCTATTTGTCTAGGTACCTGGAGATGACAATGACAGCCAACAGAAACCCAGCCAGAGCTAGATAAGGCAACAAAAAAGCTCCAATCTCTTCTCCAAGTAAACAAAATGTGTACAGTATATTATTTTCTTGAAAAGTACCCCAGAAGAAGCAACATAAGAGGGAAGGGGCCCCTCTCTACACACACCCACACTCCCCCCCTTCCACAGTGAATCAGTCTCTCCCTCGAAAATACACACACACACACACACACACACACACCTCTTCACATGGGAGTGTACTGTGTACATACATACAGGACCAGGCTCCCCTCAAGACACCTGGCAGCCTGCCCAGGAGAGGAGGGATGGGATAAGGCAAGGGGAGAAAACAACAGGGCCTGTCTCTGGAACAAAACCAACAGAGCCTTGGGTTGTGAAGTGCTTAGGGGCGGGTCTCTTCTGGGATTCCAGATGCAGCATTAGAGTTGGTTTAAAATCATTAGAAAAAAGCGGGGCGGGGAGGGGAGAAAGGAATAAAAGAGAGAAGATTAAAAAGGAAAGAAGAAAAGGAAAAAAAATAATGATTAAAAACAAACAATATCAGAGCAAAGAGAAACCGGAACCAAGAACCACAGAGAATGGTGTGGGGTACATGAGAGCGCTCAGGGTTGGGGACCCTGGAGAGAGATGTCTGAGGGTTCACACAGAGACTAGGCGAGGAGAAAAAAAGTGCAAAATCGAGGCAACGTGTTTGCAGTCTTTCTTGGGTTTTTTTTGGGGGGGCGCTGTTCCTGCTTCGGCCCTCAGCAGTGCGAGCCCCGCTCTTGCTCTAGCTTAATGGTTAGGGTGGGCTCGACCGCCAGAGGGGCCCCGTTGGTGTAGTGGGAGGTTTTGTAGGTGATGGAGTGATCGGTCTTCTTGGCCGCATAGCGGAACCGGTGGTAGTGGAGCACCAGGGCCAGGACGACGGAGGCCAGCACCAGCACGGCGCCCCCGGCCGCCATAACGTAATACCAGTAGGCTGGGATGGGCTGCACGGGCACCGTGTCCACTGTGGGCTCGGTCCCTGGCGGGAGGGTGCCCCCTGGGGGAGAGACACAGAGAGTGTTGCTAGGCTGAGAGCATGCGGACTCATAAAAAAAAATCAATTAAAAAAATAAAGAAAAAAAATAAAGAAAAGAAAGAGAGAAACACACATGCTTTGGGTCATACAGCAGGGATCCAGGGACTCAGGCGGTACTCGGCCTTCATATATACCAAGCCGTTTATTATCTGCAATCTCTTCGCTGGTCCCTTTATGCATCAGGTACTTTAACCCACTGTACAGATGAGGAAACAGGCTCACAGAGGTTCAATCGACAATTGCTGCTCACCTGGTAGTAAATATGTCTCAACCAAGAGTCCTACCCTTACATAGCTTTCTTTATTATTTAATCAGAATTACTTTACCATGTGTCAAAGCATTATAATTTTTTCTCTCATCTCTCTCTTCCTTTCTCTCTCTCTCTCTCTCTCTCTCTCTCTCACACACACACACACACACACACACATACACACACACACACACACACACTTCCACGCACACACACCACATACACACAATGATACTGCAGTATCTGCTGGAATTCAGATTGGTGAATTCTTCAAGTGGGTGGAAAAGCCATATTTGGTGTGGCTGGCCAGAATTCTCAACAATGTATTAATTAGGCTGGCTAGACTTGAAGGTAAATTCCACTTTGGTTTGCCAAGGTTTCTGTGCCCATTGAAATCAGCTTGGTCTTGTCTAAACAGGTCAATTACTACTGTCAAGCAATGACTAACCCGTCTTCATTTTTTTTTTAAACTGGATGGAGGATTTTAAAAGCAGATTGGATAAGGAGTTGCAGGGGGAAAAAAAGATATGAGCACAAAGCAATAAAGGAGTGTGAGAGCGAGGGACACCGAGCGAGGGAGCCTCATTCTTAACCGTGGAAAAGAGCGGGGAGAAGCTGGGGGTGGGGAGATTTAGGAGGCAACCGAGTTTACTGGCCAGCCTCTGGTTGCCATGGAGACGCTGTAGTAGAGTTTCGCTCAGGGTAACTCAGGGGAAAGACTGAATTGACTCCCACTCCATGCAAAACAGTGCTACAACTTGATTCTCCCAAGGATTTACATCAGATGAGAATCTGGCCCAGAAAGGGACTAAGGCGGTTTTGAGCTTGCCAAAGGCAGACATGATCTTTACTTCTGAAAAAGCCGATGTATGCTTAACCTATGAGAAATGCTTCTCGAGCTGCGGGCACCATGGGCGGATGGCTAAAACGTGCTTCCCTTACTTACAGGGTGTGCCGGAAGAGGGACAGATGAGCTGCCTATTCACAGCATCTGTTTGTGGACCCACCTTTGCTCACCACGCAGGCAGGGCCCCCGGCTACCTTTCTTCTCTCCACCCCCACACCCCCACCAGACTTAGAGCTCCTGAAGCAGAGGAAGCCAAGACTCAGCCTCCACCGAGGAGGACATGCAGTGAAGGTGCCCTGTAAATGCCTTATGAAGCAACTGCTGACCCGAGGCCCACACCCCCAGTTCTCAATTTCTCCCGACCCCACAGCCTGGTCCCCAGATAGCTGAGTAGTATGTCAGATCTCATGTCTCCTCAGAAGTGAGAGAAAAATGAGAGAATGTTTCTTAGAAAATCTGATGAAGCCTGCCCATCTTGCTAGTTCTGAATTACTGCTTCCGTCAATTTGGGGATCCCCTTCCGTCAGGGTGCAGTTTCACCTTGTAGACCACCAAAAGTCCTCCAGTGTTGGAAGAGCTTTGACCAAGACGAGTTGCTTAGCATACGACTTGATAACCACATCTGTATCTTTAGGATGAAAAAGACCCCATTATCCTAGGACTCCTAAAAGCTGTTTCTACTACTACCTTATCCTTTTCCAAAGACCCCATTATCCTAGGACTCCTAAAAGCTGTTTCTACTACTACCTTATCCTTTTCCGTGTGACTATATGGTCTTTTCCTTTCCGCTAAAGTGTTTTCATCCTCTTTTGTTTGTTATCTTGAGAAAGGTTTTCACTTTTTAGCAGAGGCCAGCCTGTAATTCACCATGTAGCTAGCCTTAAACAATCCCCCTGCCTCAGCCTCCCAAGTGGTGGGACTACAAGCATGAGCCACCACACCCAGCTCTAATTTCCATCTTTTAATTTTTTCATTTATCTTCTCCTCCCCCCCTCTCCTCTCTCTCTCTCTCTCTCTCTCTCTCTCTCTCTCTCTCTCTCTCCTCTCCTCTCTCTCTCTCTCTCTCTCTCTCTCTCTCTCTCTCTCTCTCTCTCTCTTTCTGTCTCTCTCATTGGTACTCAAATTGAGAAATTTACATACAAAAAAAAGGAGAGAGAGAGAAAGAAAGGAAACAAAGTATTGAAAATGGTTCCTTGAAGTGATCAGGTTGCAAGTCAGCTAATGTCAAGTCCTGATTCAGGTCACCCAGAGTGTCTGCTGCTTGGCAATCACCTTGCTACTGGGTTTTCATGGAGCTCTCAACGATGCTGTGAAATGCCTAAGCGCACAGGTGGTTCTAGAGTTCACCAGAGCCATCTTTTTTCTCCCATAAAGTGTTCCCTGGTTGTGCCTCTGACTCAGGTTTGCTGCTTTATGAGGACCATCCTCTAATGAGGTTACAGCTCGCCCATCAGAGAAAAGGCAGGTGGCAAACTAGGCAACAGAGCCCACTCTAAAGTGCCTGACCACAAAGATAGGAGCAGTTACAGCCACTTCTCTTGCCTCTGCCACCACCTGGCCTCAGTACAAAAGTTTCCAGCTCCAAGTGCTGGAGCTGGGGAGGGTGTTGCCCTGAAAGTGTTTCTGATGGTAGACATAACCTGGGTACACAGTTGGAAAATGCTCTGTCCTTTTGTAAGATGACAAATCATGATATAGGATTAGTATTCAGAATCAGATATGTGAGCCATCCTCTCCTCACCTCAGAGCTGTCCTGTGCCATGGAAGATAGATTCCACCGTATGCTGAAGATTCCCCCTTCCTACCAAAGAACAGACGTGGGCTGGACCTAGGCCTCCCTGCATATATGTAGCAGATGTGCAGCTTGGTCTTTGTGTGTCCTAAACAACTGGAGCAAGGGGATGTCCAAAAAGCTGTTGCTTGCCTGTGGGGTATGGTCTTTTAGCTGGGTGGCCTTGTCTGGCCTCAGTGGGAGAGAATGTGCCTGGCCCCACAGAGACTTGATGTGCCAGGGTGGGAGTACTCATGGAAACCCCACCTGCTCAGATGAGGAG
The DNA here is from genome assembly GCF_000001635.26 of Mus musculus. NCBI lineage: Eukaryota > Metazoa > Chordata > Mammalia > Rodentia > Muridae > Mus > Mus musculus. The sequence continues at coordinate 62,792,518 of NC_000067.6, read as the reverse complement.
AGAGGGGATGGGAGGAAGGATTGTGGGAGGGGCTGACTGGGAGGAGGCAGAGAGCATAATGTAAAGTGAATAAGAAAAAAAAAAAAAGAGACTCCTCTTTCCCACCAAAGCCCTCTTACCTAAAATTATCAACATGTACACCATGTGATAATTTGAATGACAAGAGATAATTTGTTTTGACCTCTTAAACATTTTCCTTGGATATGTGTTCCGGAAAAATGAGAAAACATACCATATAAATTTTGCTTTCAACAATGGAGTTAGAAAAGAGAGGCTATGACCAACAGTACCTTCCTTGTGTCCCAACAAGGAGTTTAGTGAAAGCTTGTAGGCATCAGAAGGTTCTCAGAACATTCCCCAGCTAGAGACGTGATTCTAACAGTCAGTGACTTGGAATCTGGAGCTGCCACAGCCTTGAAAGGTTCTGTGCTCATTAGGCTGTGGTTTGCCAGTTACAGAAAAGGAAGGTAATAAATCAAGCAGAGTTAAATCTCTACTCAAAACATCTTTCCAGCAACGGTAGAAATCCAATAAATGCCAGATGGATGGATGAGTAGACAGATGGATAGATGGGCAGATGGACAGACTGACAGAGAGACATAGATAGAGTGGTATGGGAATGCCAATGTTCAGACTCCCAGGGAAATGCTGATTTCCCACTAGACCTCACAGAAAAGCTCTCAGAAGGTACTAGAAGTGCTTCCCACTCACAGTGCCCCATGGGAAAGCAGAAAAAGATGCTTGGGCCCACAGGGAACTGGGTTTCAGTCTTATCCACCCCACGACTCCTATGGTGTGACCAGCCTATATCTTCATAAATAAAGAGTCCTGGGCTAGCTACACCAATCTGTGAGCAAACATTGTAGATGAGACATCAGCCTTGCCCAGAGCGTCAGTGCCTGTCCCAACATTCACTTGTCTTATACCACTCGCTCACAAATCTTTTCTTTCTTTCTTTTCAGTTGGAAACAAAATGTTTTCAATTCCTCAACCATTTTTTATTAATTTCCACCCCCCCAATTCTCCACAAAGTTTTCTCATTGTTTGAGATAATGAGAAACAGATACTTAAATAGTCAATAACTCCAAGTGCGTTTGCAAGGTTGAGCAGGCTGCCATCTGCAAAAGTTCTGAACTCCCCAGAGAAGAGAAATGTGAAGGCTAAGAATTTGGGATTCCAGAAAGAAATTCTGAGAAGTCACACATGGGAAAAGTGAAAAGAAGTTACCTGTTATGGAGTGAGACTGCTCTGCCTGTTTATGTCTATAAACACTGTCACCGGCTTAGTAAATAATTAGGGATGTGGCTGTAAGAACATCGACAACAGCAGACATTTCCAGCGTGTCAGCCCTTGGTTTGCTGCTCTACGTGAATGTCTTTATTTTCCATGAGTTTTAAGTGGGGAATGTGAAGACCTAAGAGGATGAGCACTTTGAAAACTAAGGAAGAGAGCAAAGTAACACAGGGGGAAATCCAGGGCTCTCTGAAGAATCGCTTACTGCTGCTGAGTGACTGAGCCAGGCTTGAAGCCAGACACACAAAATCCTCAGCTAGCTGCAGCCCACTGTCCATTTTTATAAATAAAGTTTTATTTGAACACTCCCATTTGTTTCCGCACCACTTGGGGGTTGCCTTTGTGCTTCATTGGCGGGGCAGAGTGCTTGCCAGAAAGGCTGTATGTGCTCCAAAGCCTGGGATATTTATTATCTGGTCTTTCATAGCACAGCTATGCAGATTTTCCTCAAACCAAGTAAGGCAGGAACAGAAAGCTGCCTTTTCTCCCTTCTGCCTCCTACTCTGCCTGAACCTGTCAGAGAATTGGCATAATGCAGATTCACCATGAAAGAAAAAAAAAAAAAAAAAGCAATCGTCTCTCACAGCTATGTTCATGAAATGTCACTGGGACCTGGAAGAGCTACCCAGCATCCCCCCAAGGAATGGTATGAAAGGCACCAAGGGTGGGTTTCCTCTCTGGACCTAAGAGCTGTTTTATACTGTGGGTGTGGGGGGCTTTTCTGTGCCAGCTGAGAACAGGCATAGCAGAAGGGACAGTTCAGGCGAGCCGTTTGTTTCATCTGTGGGATTATAAAAACATGAGAAAAAGCTTGGATCCACTAGAAAAGTATATGGAAGCTAGTGGAAGAACTCCAGGCCTCCGGTGCTCTTTAAGGGATGCTAAAATTTAAAGTATCCCTGAGAAAAGGTTTTTCCATTTGTTGGACAAGCAAGTATGCAGAGGTAGGCTCATTGGAGGTTTGCAGTGAGCCTACAGGAACGTTGGGGACTCCCCACTCTCTCTCCCCCACCCCATCTATCTAAAATGCCTCAACATTCAACCCCTTACTGCCTGAAGCAGCAACTTCTCCTCTTCTAGAACTTAGGCTTAAAACTGAGGCTTGCCAGGCTGCGTTGTTAGAGAGAGATGCTGGGGAGAAACGCTTTTTGCTGCCCTTTGACAGACTGTCCTGGCAGCTGCTTAGATGCCCTAGCGGGGAGGGGGATGTGCCAGGCTTCTGTGTCAGAAGAGGCTGAGTATGCAAGCAAACTTCACAAACAGTGCCTCCGTGTCCTGTGGGCAGAGATGGTGGTCAAGCAGCACACAGTGGTTCCACACATCTCTCCCTGTCCTCCACTCTGCAACACCTAGCCTCAGGTAGGCAGCTGGGGATGAGGGTGGGGCATCGGGGAAGATTCTCACATCACTGGTGCCTATCTGGAGCCCTGGAGGCTTTGGGGGTTTAGGGTGCGTCTCTAACTTCATCTGAGACGTATGTGCATGAACTAACTCTGCTTCCTCAGCGAGACAGCACTGTAGAGTAAAGGGAAGCTGATGAGAAAGATACACTGATGGGGCCCATCCAGTCCTGTACCCAGGGACGGGGTGTCTTACTGGCATGCAAAGTTTTGGAGTGGAAGGCAGGTTGTGAGAGTGACAGTGGTGGTGGAAAAGAGATGTGAGTAGAAATGGCAGATTGGCCCGTAGGACCCAAATAAATTAACTCAAACTCTCTGAGGCATGGAGTCAGGTGCCAGCCTGACCTCAGCTTTACCCTATGTGCGGCTCCCTAACAACGATTCCCAGCCATGTCCACAGGACGGCCTTTGATGCTCATTTTCTCCTGGTTGTATCTGGATGAAAATCGGAGGGGGGCAGGTAGGGGGACAGCAGAAAGGCACACAGTAGAGTCCAAAAGAGAGAGCACAGAAGCCTTAGAAACGGCTGGAGACACATTCACAACCATGGGACTATCAGAGCATACGCGTGTTCCTTTAAGGGCCCTTAATAAGAAGGGAGTTCAGGGAACCGCAGCCCAAGAACACCTTCACAGTGCAGCCCTGCCTGGGTCTCCATGATTTCTGCTCCTACTGCATTCAGTACACACAGCCTCCTACAGGAGCAACAACAACTCTTGTCTTCACCAGAAGCTACTAAAAATATCCACCTGGTCAGGAGCCCCACTATCCTGACTGTGGGCATTATCTATTTCTTTACTGGCTTCTTGCTTGTTACCTTTTCTTTTATTAAGAAAAAAAAAGCACTGAGCAAGAGGAAATAATTCATCACCTTAATTATACGGCTTTTCAGTCTTTTTTCCCCTTTCCCTTTATACACGGTTTTTCATTTGTTAAAGCTCGAACCTTAAGAACAAAGATACGTGACGACACCATGTTTATAGTCACTGCTTATGCAAGCAAGCAAGCAAGCAAGCAAGCAAGCAAGCAAGCAAGCAAAGCAAGCACACCCAAGTTACATTGTTTCAAACATGACTCATATGAGCGACAAAAAGATCTTTCTAAAGAATGGCATGAGGACACAGTGTTTTCAATTCCTCTGCCTCCTCCTTCTCTGTACAGTTTCTCTTCCACACTAAGTCACATCCACGTACACGGTCTACAGGCACATGAAGCGGCAATGCAAGAAGCCAGTTAAAGGCAGAAACCAAAGATACTTCAAACGAAGAAAGATCCAGAGCCCCCATCAGCACAGGTCCAAAGGCCACTTCTGCATTTCCCTGAAGATCCACCCAGAACACACTGCTCTCCTGTAGTGAGTAGGATTACTTCTCCTGCATGACTAGTTTATAATCAAAAGGAACATAACCCGAATCCTATAGGCACAGAAGCAATGCAAATGGTGGTTGTAAGCGGGGTCCCCACATCAGTTCTTGGTAACTTGCCTGCCTGAATCTGATTTTACTCTGATTCTCTGTTTTGAGTAAAAATGCTGATTTTATGTCTTGAGCAAGAGGCTCCTACTGTCCTGCCCATGAAGAGAACAAAAGTCATGTCTCCCAAGTGGAGACCATTTGTTTGAGTAAAGATGGAGACGTGTGAGAAGGTCCCAGGTTCACCTGGCTAGCACCCAGAAGCGTCACAGAACACACGTCAGTGTGGTTGAAACTTCTAATTCGCACTGTGCTCTTGGCTCTCTAATGTTCTTGAGCCAAGTCTCTGCACCCAAAGACCTGGTTGCCTCCTTGTCATGTCTGCATCCGTGAGTCAATGCTTGCAACTGGAGCCCTCTCTGTACAGCCCCAAAGCATCAAGAACATACTGAGAAGTCTTACCTTCGAGCCACTGAGCCCGGTGTTTATTTAGCCTAAGTGCACATTTGCCACTCAGATGAGACTTTATTTTATATATATATATATATATATATATATATATATTTTTTTTTTTAACAGGCGAACAGGGCCTGGGTGTGCAGCCTTGTGCCGCACACAACTTCAAGGAGAGCACGTGCGCTTGGTGTGTTTATTCTCTCAGAGGAGTGAAGCCTTCAGCTGTTGTTCCTGTCAGTCACGCCCAGACATGGGTCGAGCACAGCTTTTATAGCAGTTACTGGCCTTTCAGGGAGCTTTGAGGCTCAACAACCCACAGAGAGTCGGGAGCAGGCTTCTCTTCCCCAGCATAAACCTTAGGCTGCACCAGGAAGGTGAGCGCCAAGCTCTAACAGTCCAAGCTGTTCCGTTTGCACCTTAACTTTCCCTGTCAGGCTTTGCGTTCACAGCTACACCCCAGGGAGCAGCAAGGTGTGCACATGGATGCACAATACTTCCACATGTGGTGGGGGAGCAGGAGAGAGGATAAGAATCAAAACATACACCGGCCAGAGCTCTATTCTACCACTTTCCCCTCCGTATTGATGGTCTTAGAGCTAGGGACGAATGGCAAATTAGGCAGGGCGACTTGGATTCAGGGAGCCTATACAGGTGTCAAGCCAAGGGCTCATCTCTCTCTCTAGTCAGGAACTAGGCAGATGCATGAGAGCGGAGATAAGATATGGAGAATTTGGATATATAAAATGGGGATCTTATTTCTAAAATGCTGTCACCTAGAGGGTCCAGCCTAGGCAGCACAGACAGGGTGTAACAGCTCTCTCACGGCTGGCACCAAACAGGCCCTTGGGACTAAGCACTGGGCGAGGGTCTGTGAACATGCTGCGGTCCACCAACTGCAGAGGAGCACTCAGCACTTAGAGCAGCTACTGAGCTTAAGTATTAGGACTTGGGCAGCATCAGCAGCCAGACTGACTGTGGAGGGCGAGTGTAAACCCGCTGCATTTGAAAAGCACAAATGTACCCTTCGCTCCAGGCTGGGAGCCCTTGCTTCTTTTCTTGGATGAGGCAAGCATCCCAATTTCCCTCTACTTTGCTTTGTTCTCTAGTTGCTTTCTTAGGGAGGAAGTGTCCCTTTCTGTTCCCAGCCATGAGATTCAAGTGCCCTGACTCTAGTCAGAGAATGAACCTCCTTGCTCCCTCTACCAGCTTTGAATTCAGCACCTTTCCCCCTGTTAAGATCACAGCCCTCCTCAGGTTTTTTTTTTTTTTTCCTTCTCCCAACATCTTCACTAGAATGCTGGTACTACGCCTCACTGAGGGTTAATCTTCCCACAGCCTCTCCTTTCTCACCACTCCTGCATTTTCAACCTCATTGCTCCCGAGTGGACAATGCAAGGCTCAAAGGTTTATCTGTAACCTATTTGTCTCTATTATAGGTTTCTAAGCTTTAATTAAATGAGAGACATTGAGGATCTCAATCCCCGGAATCTATGGGTGTCGCTGCCGCCACCTAGTGGTGAGAAAGTGAAGCATTTGTTTTCTCCTGCAAGCTTTGTTAAAATGGGAGTTACTCCCCCCACCAAATTCACATCACATGGAAAGAGAAAAAGCCATGCAAAACAAATGTTCTTTTTTTTTTACCTTTAAAATCCTCACCTGCAAAAGCTGATATGGGTTCTGAAAGAGAAAACAAAAAACAGAAAAAAAGTTGAGTTAGATAGAGAGAAAAGTTAACGAATATGACACAATTGAGTCTGTTAGGCCACTTGGCAATATGCTTCAGAACGTGGCCCACCTCCTGTTTGTTTTCTAGACTCTGCCTACCATCATCACGGGGCTAGGGTAAGCAGAGAGGATGCTCAAGTTGCTTTGGAACAAAAAGTCCTTCACAGAGTAACAGGTCCCCAAGGCACTGTAATCAGCCACTTACCACTGATTACTTTCTCAGACCTGGGATTAGTTTTAGATGCCCAAGCCCTGAGAGTTGCTTGGGGGACTGGGGAAGTCCCAGTTGCTTCTGACATCACTAGGCACAGACACCCAAGGTCCAAGAACAGCACTTGGTAACTTATTACAGCAACTCCGCTGGCTGGGAGCGAGTCCTATTCCTTTTCTGTTTGGGGAAAGATCCACGGCTAGGATGGGAGGTTGTTGGGGTGCCCTTAGGGAAACCCCTGCTTCAGGATGGAGCCTTGGGCAGAAATGTGTGCATTTCAGGAGGGCTGGTTCTTAGCACTTCTGACCAAAGAGATAGTGAGGGGGTCCTCTGGTACGCCATGCTTAATCCTACAAGTCTAGACTCTTGAGCATTAGAAATATTAGCTTGAAAACAAAATGTAACATTTGATTTCTTATGCCGTAATTTTCCCTGCAGTTCATTCATGTGAAAGAATGGCGTGGGTAATTGTGTTAGCATTCTTATATAGCACGGGTAGCACTTTTGCCCACCACTGAAGGCTTCCATTAAATCCATCAACCCTTCCCAGCATGTAATTCTGACTGGCAGGCACTCGTGTCCTCTAGCATTTTCTTTGCTTAAAAACTGGAGTCTGATGATGGGGTCTCGGCACCCCAAATTTTCACATACTTAATGCACATCTATTTCTGTTTGGGAGATGGATATATAAAACCTTCACCTCATGTCTTAGTCTTACCCCTCCCACCCTCAGCCCAAGACTCAACCAAGTCTATACTTCACCTCCTGCACAGACTAGCACAGCCCGACCCTCTGGGAAATGTGAAGACAGCAGTTGCTTCCTTCTGCATATCCCAATGTCTTATTTGAAACAACCGCCAAGAGAGAGGAAGGCACGTACCCATGCAGTTCTCCAGTGGGACATCAGTGCTTATCCGAATGTCATCGATGGAAATCTCTCCCGATCGTCCCTTCCCTATCACTCCCTCGAACACGATCTAGAGCCGGAAGGACAAGAGCCAAGATTAGCTAATCTTCCTGGTTCATCCGGTGTGTGTGTGTTATTGCACCTGGTACATACACATCTGTGGACCACATGGCTCCATCTCTTGAAATCTTAATTTAAGAAGAGTTGGTTCAAATCAATTACACATTTGAGAGGATAAGAAAATGTAACAAGTTGATAGATATTGCTGTCCAGTAACAAGAACATACTGATTAAAAGAACCACAATTGAAGCATCCTTGAGGGAGAGGGGTACTGATATTTCCCTAGCTATTTCAGAGGTTCCTTTCCTGGAAATCCTTCGGGTGCTCAGGGCAGGTATTTGAGAACTCAGAGGACATGAGCAAGTGATGGTAATAAAGGAAACACGGTCCTTAGGTTTGGACGGCCTTCTGCATGACCTCTCCTCACACTCTGACTTAGAGATCTGTTCATATAACAGCAGGGAAATAATTTACTCTTTTATCAACAATTTACTGAGCATCTACTATGTGTTAGGCACACAGATGAGGTAGTAACAAAATCCAGTAAGATACATTTCTGCCTGGAGAAACTCAAACAAAGACAAAAACGGAGACAAAACCTCTAACAGGTTCTTCTAATGCCCCCTGGGACTAAGGTTAATAAATGGGGGGCCCAGGTTGGGGAGTTAGGGTCTCCGGATGCCTTGTAGTCTCAGAAGTGAGTGGCTACAGCCTGCACACTACACTCAGCTCTGTGGTCTTTAACCACTCCTCATTCTCGCCCTCCCCAGGTTCTTTCTGCAAACGAGCACATGTCCTCTGGCAAGCTGAAAGAGCAGTTGGCTGCCTCTCCAGCCATCTGTTGCTGCTCTTCATCTGGGGAGGAGCAGGTTAATGCCTTGGCTGGTTTTCAGCGCCCTCGTCCACAGTGTGTCTACTCTAACCCAAGATGTGGGTACAGATGTGTGGGCCCATCTGTGCCTCTTGCTCCGTGGGACAGAGATAATAGAAGCTGAGAGAGAAGCCACTTGTTTGGGGCTCTCGGGTTTGATGGAGGATGCCTATCCATCTTACGCCCCTTTCTGGATCCGTGCTCTCTGGAGCAGGTCTGGGAAGGCACGGCCACGGCCACCTCCATCCTGAGCCCTCCACTGCCTTGGGGATAGAGGGGACATTTGTGTTTATTTCCCTGGCTTCTGTGTCCTTTTGTCGGCCTACCTGATAGCAATCTAAAATAAAATGGAGAGAAGAAACATTTGTTGGAGAAGATTTCAGCAATATAAAAGGCAATAGGAGGAACAAAGAACCAAGTCTGGGTGTAGAGATAGGCGCATTCTGAATAACAAATAAGTGTCATTTAGTTGCCATGGCAACACAAGAAACACAATGAAAACAGCGGAGCTTAACCACGTCCCTTAATGATGAATGGGCAGGCTCTTTGAAATGTTGGAATGGGGATCACAGTGAGTCCCTTGCCTCTTGCACACACACACACACCCCTTTTCTTCCCTGACTCACCTGATACTCCATGTCATAGCTGGGCAGGATAATGCGCCCGTGCTTCCACTCGCTGCCCTGGTCCTCACGGATGACCCAAAGGAGTTTGCTTTCCTGGCTGGCTTCCCGAACCACCTGCAGTGCCACCCCGTGGCCGCCCATGGCTTGGTACTGGAACTCCATGCACACAGGGCTTCGGGGCAGGTGCACCGGTGGGCTGATGAGCCGCCCGTACTGGCCCTCTCGTCGGCCATCACTCTGCAGTTTCAAGAAGTTCTTGTCATCTGGGGAAGAAGATCCAAACGTGGATGGTAAATGCTTGGGAAATACCCCACTTTGTAACTGTGGCCTCTCCATCAGAAAGATGGACAGGAGTTGGGCTGTTTTCAGTGTTTTGAAATATGTTGGAGCTTGCTATGTAGATCAGGCTGGCCTTGAACTTACAACCTTCTCGATTCTGCCTCTTCAGTGCTATGACCACAGGTGTGTGCCACTATGCTGGGTCTACTGTGCTCTTTTCTTAGGCCCTTTCAGACTCTTGAGTCAAATGCTCATTCTTCTTGAAGCCCTTTCTTCAATCCTTAAGTCACACTGGTTCCCCTTCGGCTCTCTGTGCCATGTCTTTCATATACACCCCCTGGGGTGGTCAGTTTTAAATCCTGGCTGTGTACACACTTGTCTTTTCTCCCTAGAGTGAAGCAGCCTGACCCATGTCTTACTCATCTCTGGCTTACCCAATGGGCCAGTGCAGCCTCCTGAACTGAATTACAGGGGAACAGATTATAGGATGAGGTGGCTGCCAGATTGGAGTGTGACTCTGGTCAGGTATTGTCAGGCTGGGCACTGTCCAAATGGAAGACATTAAAAACCTTCTGTCTCTGCCAGGGTTGCTAGATGGTGCCTAAGCCTCAGTAACTATCATGCAGACACTCAAGTCAACTCTAAGCAGATCAGGGATGGAGTAGCTGGCCATCCCACTTTGTTCCTGGACTTGACTTTCTCAAGCAGCCATTCACATACAGCTCCAGTGGTTAGAAAGGTATGGCCATTGTCATTAACAAAGGCTGTGTCTTCAGCAGAGAATGTATGTGTTCTGGGAAGTCAAGGGTTCACTGTCCAAATGTTTCAAGAATGGCCTTCTTGGCAGACTGGGCTTAAATCCATCTGATACTTATGCAGAAGGCTGAGCTCTTGTTATGGTTGGCAGCACCTTTGCCTCACAGGCACAGGTATGGAGATGGGGAACTCCAGCCTGTGTATAGAGAGCAAACGCTCAGAGGAGGAAGAATTCCCATGATCTTGGGCCCTGAAGCATGGGTCATGGTCTGCTAAACTCCTCTGCAAGCGGGTCAGGGACATATTTTCACTGTGTAACCAACTTAGAATGTGAGCAGGCCAGACACTTCAGGGTCTTGTTAATTTGGTGCTATTTTAGTCTGAGCCACAAGTAGAGGTTCTCAGTCAGTAGGAATGGTGAGTACCTTGGGTTTGCTGGCGTTTCTGGAACAAGCTAGGGTTCCAGAAGCCTGGATCCATGCCCTCTCAGGGAGGGGATCTCAGATTCATTGCTATCAAACCTGTTGGCATTATCTTGTTAGGTGAGGGGCTAAGCCTACCACAGAGCCTCCACCAGCAGCTTGTTCAAGGCAGAGATAAGGAAGGGGAGGCTGCCTCGAGAACAGAGCTTTAATGATGGGGTCTGACGAGGAGGGGATGCTGATAGCATCACCAGACATAGGGTGATCTTCCAGCCTTCTGTTTCCACATCCGATCTTCCTGCTATCACTATTAATGATAATAATTACAACTCAGATTTGCATAATGCCTTTCAGATTACAAAGCACACTGGTACGCAAGATATCACCTCGTCCTTGGTCTATACCTGTGAGCTAAGACTTCCTAATTTTACTTTGCACTTGATGGAGAAACCAAGAAAGGTTTAAGTGTCTTGTCCAAGGAGGAAATGCTGGTTCAGAGGTAGGGAGACCCCAAACTTAAATGAGGGATCCCACACCTTCCTACAGTAAACTCTTGAGTTGCCCAAAAGCATCTTGCCCCAAATCCTTGCAACCCCTCCCTGTCCGAGGCAAACCCTCTCCCCCCTGAGCCTACTGCCTCACAGCCTCACTGACCCTGAAGCCCCTTGCTCTTCCTTTTTTCCACCTAGCCTGGCTCTGCTGCCAACTTCTAACCATTCTGGCACGGGCAATAGTCACCCCCTCCTTCCTGATCTTGCTTACCTTTAAAAGGAGTTTAGACTTTTCCATAGTGACTACCCACTACCTGTCACCCTTAACAGGGTCATGTGTCTTTCCTATATCTCAGATTTTTAAAAAAGTACTTATTTATTTAACATGCGTGTGTATGCTCACATGTGTGCACGTGCTGTGCACAAGAGTGTGCCACAATGCACATGAGGAGGCCAGAGGATTGTTTGTAGAAGTTGGGTTTTTTCTTTCCACCATGTGGGTCCCAGATCAAGTTTGGTGGCAAGCACCTCTACCCGGTGAGCCATCTTCAATCGCCTATCACAGATTGTCTTGCACACAGAAGGTTGAATATCGCATCTTTCTCCTCTCCTTAGTCCGTGCATATCACACTACCCTGAGAAATCTTATCCCATGAATGAATAAATGAATGAATGGCAAACACACAGATGAGAAGGAATGGTATATAATGAGAAGAGAGAATCTGCTAGCCTCTGCCAAGTCTTCAGTTCACACAATCCCTTTGCCACCGACTGTTTTCCTGAGCCAGCAGGCCCCTTTTAAAGATGAGGTAAGCTAATATTGGGGTCACCTGTGGAGGCTCCCAGTAGACTGAGACACCAGTGAGGGTCCCCCTGATCCCCTGCGCTCCTGGAACTTCCAAGCCCTTACCCTTTCCACCCCATCTATAAAGGAAAGCAGAATCGAGAAGTTTCTTATTCAGCTTTCTCCCTTCACAGCTTCACAAATAAGACCCACTTGCTGCCTGAGAATTGCTTGGCGGAAATTCTGTCACTTGTGTGAATTTGCATTCTTAAGCAAAGGAGTCATAGCAGAACGGTTACAACCGGGAAAGCCAAATGTGTCTGGGGTGTGAGATGGCGGGCTGCAAGGATTTTCATCTGGGTCTATCTTATCTCCCGACCCTGTCATTAGAATTCAACCAGGCCAAAGGGTCCCCAGACAACTGGTGCAGTCTCCAGAGCCTGCGTCTTTCTCCTTTCTTCTCTCCTCCCTTCTCTCACAGTAGGCTGGTAATCACTATGCATGATTTACAGGGCCGCGGCAGGAATCGAGTTAATGCTGGTGGCGTGCTAAGCACGAGCAGCTGAAGGATCATAATTCAGCGCTGACATCTGAGCTAATCCACGGGTTTGCAGAGTCTCCAGACAAGCAGGCCTCTGGATTTCACTCAGTTAAATCATTTGTGCCCCACTTGTCTGTTAAGTGCTATGAACTCCAGGGAAGAAAGATGATATGTAAATTTAAGGAATTAGCAGGGACATCAGTCAGAGAGATGCCAGAGCTGCAAAACATCGCTGCCTGTCATGACAGAGGCCTGATTAGAACCAGGAACCGCGAAGGAAAAACAGACCTGGAAATGCACAAGGAAGGGAACCAAAAAAGCAGAGGATAAGGATGATCAAACTGAGCAGATACAGATGACAGACACCACACCACGGCTTTACCCTTAGCTGTGGTTCGTACCCATCCCTGTGCACCCAGGAATATCACCTTTCTCTTTCCCTCATCCTCTCTGTCTCTCTCTCTGTCTCTATCTCTCTTTCCCCTTCCACCCTGCTAAGTAGCTCAGGTTGGCCCTGAACTCATGATCGTCCTGCCCGATGCTCTCCAGTGCTGGAATTAGCTATGTGCCCCCATCCGCATCAAGCCCATTTTCCCTCTGAAGCTCAGAGATATGAGGTCATGCTTCCAGGTCCACTGCTACCGAGTGATGGAAGTAGGCTCTGGACACAGATGGGACTGAGTAAACTTGCTGGCTCCTTGTCACCTGTGGTGGAATCCTGGCTGGAGGCTCTAAGTCTTGGAAAGCCTTAGTCTTTCCATCTGTATACTGGGTATAATAATGGTATTACTGCATGAGGTTGTAAGGCTAAGCCCTGTAGAGCACTTTGCATGGGAACAGGGATATAGCAAGAGCTCAGTCAAGCTACTGATGCCATGCCACACACTGCCTTCCATAGACTAAAGACCACCATAAACCTGGGAACCCAGTGCAAGATACAAAAAGAAGCAGGATTCATCCTGGGGGTGTGGTGGTATTGACATTGACATTCTTTGAAATAAGATGCTTTCCCTTAGAAACCAGCCAGTTCCCAGCTGTCCATCATGTGCCCCTCCCATTGGCACAGGTCTTCTGTGCCAATCTTCAGAGGATGAAATAAAATGAGATAGTGTCTTGGATCGTGAGTGGGAACCCATGTGACTACTAGCACTGGCCAGAGGAAGTATGTGGAAACATCCTGACTCCATGCCACCCACCCTTCCCTTCAGAAAGGGGCTCCACAGGCCACACTGGCAATGTGTTCTCCAGGACACATCCCCAGCTGTCAAGAACATCTCACATTCAGTTTAACACCTTCCTGCTGTCGTGTGGACACACGTGCTCCATCTATCCCTGATGGGACACAGCTCATTTCCGTTCTATGACTTAGAAGCATTTTACTCATAAGGCGTTAAGGAGTCCAGGGGGCTGGGGAGATGGCTAAGTGTATAAAAGGTTTGTCTCACAAGCCTGATGACCCCAGGACGGAAGTAAAACCACAGGTCTACAAACCCACCTGTACTGTACCCCTACAAGTAGGTGGGAAAAAGAATGGAAGTTTCTGAGATAGCCTGAGGTACACTCCACTGAACAAACAGACACTGTCTCAGACAAGATAGAAGGACTGACACCAGGGGTTGTGCACTGTGGTGCATTCAAATACAAACAGAGAAGGGAGAGATGGGGGGGGGAGAAGAGAGGAAGGGGGAGACAGGGAGAGAGAGAAGAAGAGAGGAAAGAAGAAAAGAAGAGGGAGAGGGAGAAAAGGAGAGTGACAGAGAGGGAGAGGGGGAGGGAAAAGGAGAGGGAGAGGGAAAGAAAGAGATAGAGATAGACAGATGCAGAGGGGGGGGGGAGGGAGAGGGAGAGGGAGAGAGAGAGAGAGAGAATATCAATTAAGACCTTTAGTCTGTGCTTCCCCAGGAAACACAACCCTACTCTCTTTAAATGCTCCCTTTCTGGGTCCTTGTTCATGGAGTGCTTCAGCTCTTGAAAGTCCTGACATTCAGACAAGGTACCAAGCTTGGATGTATTCTGAAAGTGAAGACCTTGTAGAATATTCCAGCTTATGGGCTACCACCATTAAATACTAAGAAAGGCCAAGTACTCAGTGCCTGAAAGAATCGTGGGCATGGTCGGGTGGGGGGCAGGGTTGCTTTATGAATTCCCTTGGTCCTTAGGAAGGAACTCTTTTGGATTCCAAGAAGTTGCCCTAATATGACAAGCAGCCAGCTAAGCCCTGGCCCTGGGGGGCGAGGGTGGGGGTGGGGAGGAATCTGCGTTCTTCTGTGGCTGATAGCTAGGACACCAGCAGTGGGTAACTTCCAACAAAAAGACAATGGAAAGGAAATCCACCCAGCTGCTGAAAGAGAACGAAGAAATAAAGTCCCTAAGATATAAAATCCCTGTCCTCTTGGGCCTGACTTATTTAGGAGGCATTTTGCTATGTCCTTGACTCGGAATGTCCGCTGTTGCCAATGACACAGAGCAAACAATCACACGGGAATGAACAACTCAAGTTCAAAAGGGCAGAGAGGAGGTGCAGAGGAGAGGGTCGCTCAGGCACTTCACCTGACGCTGTCTCTAAAAGGGCCTCTTGATATTTCACCTGGCGATTTATGGTCCCATCTGGCTTCAGCTGCTTAAGTGTCCTCTGGGCACGTGACTGGGGTCGGCCCAATTGCAATGGATTCAATTGTGTCTACTCCCCTTTAGCCAACCCCAAAATAAATCACCAGCTTGATCCTCCTGGCTATTGCAAAGCCAAACACGCCATCTGTCCCTCACACGCATCTCCTGGCTAGCATCTTGCCCTCCTACTAGAACAACCATCTGAAAGAATATTTAGTGCAGCAGGAGATGGAGTCTCTTAGTATAGGTCATACTTAAAACATGAGTCAGCCACTCCGCCGGCCTCCCAAGGTCAGTCTATCTCTGCTAAGGTCTTCAAATTAACAACCAGTTAAGGGAAACATTGACTTTGGATGAACTCGGCAGGATGTTTTCAAGGTTTATGATAGAACATTCGGCAGGGATTTAAGGATTCAGCCGGACCAGTCCTTGCAGGCAGCTAGCTACCTGGAGGTATTTTTCGATGTGGTGTGTCAGCTTCCACAGAAAGCTCTGCCATCTAGTTAGTTTGTTCTCAATTTCCCCGTCCAATATCACCCCAGTCTCTCAGGGTTTTCAAGAAAAGGGGGATAACAGCTTCTCTCTGTTTTCATCTTTTCCACCAACAGGGCTGTTTTCCTCCTGTCTTACAAGAGGATCCCCTCCCCCCGCCCCATTCTTTCCTGTTCTAGTTGAAATTATCCCTTGATTATTGCTTGCTTCAGCTCAGCTCGTCCTGTCCTTTAATTATCTATCACGATCCATAGCCCCAGTTTTCTGGCTTAGTATTTTTAAGGGCTATGCCCTAGGCAAACCATAGCCACCTTCCTCCCAAGGCAGTGGTTCTCAACCTGTGGGTCTCGACCCCACCAGAGGCTCAAATGATCATTTTACTGGGGTCTCATATCAGATATCCTGCATATCAGATATTTACACTCTGATTCACAATAGCATTAGATTTAGAGTAATGAAGTAGCAATGCAAATAATTTTATGACTGGGGGGCGGGCACCACAACAGGAGGACCTGTATTAGAGGGTGGCAGCATCAGGAAAGCTGAGACTACTGATTTGACAGTGTCTGAATTGAAAGCTGTCACCTGATCTTTTGAGCATAGAGGGAGGTTTTAAATTCAGAGCCATTGCTAGCTTACAGTAAAAAAAGCAAGCCCGTCTTAGGTTCATCCATCAGGGCTCTGGTCTCCCACTCTGCTGGCGTTTATCAGCAACCAAGTCTGCAGCAAAACAACCCCAGTAACAAGTTAACAGGGTATTCGCCCTCCATTTGAAGGGATGGCCAGCATGGGTAAAACTTGAGTGTTTACATTCTTGGCTTACTCCCACTTAGCTTTCCTCTGAGCCTCCTGTAAGCGGGGCAAAGCTCCCTTCACAGTGCTGTCCCAGTCCAAGTTTGCCAGTTTTCTTTAGATGCTTGTATGGCGTTTAGTTACCAAAGTCGGGGAGCATTGTAACCACATGTCACAGGTCAATCACTGTATAAAAGGGCGCACACATTCCGGAGTGAAAGAGCACATGTTCCAGACCACACTTGGATCATGATCGGGAGGCACTGGGCAGAATCCTGTTTGTCTCTGGCCTTATCTCCTCCTCTTCCTCCTCCCCCTCCTCCTCTTCTTCCTTTACCTCCTCCTTCCCCTTCCCACCCCAGTGGTGCTAGGGATGGGACTTAGGCACTCTAGACACTCCCAGATGCTAGGCAAGCACTCTACCAGTGGCTCCAACTCAGCTCTCCTTTTTCCTTTTCCTTTCCTTTTTTTTCCCCCTTTCCTTTTTTTTTTTTTTTTTTTTTTTTTTTTTTTTTTTAAATGGCAGAGCCTTGCTAAGTTGCCTAGGTTGCTCCTGAACTCATTCTGCAGCTCAAGCTTAAACTTCCAATCCTCCTGCCTCGGTCTCTCAAGTAGCTGACATTATACGCTAGCAACCAGCAGGCCCAGCTCTTATCTCATTCTTTACAACAATAATGACCACGACAATAACAAGTCTCGATACTATTGGTATTGCTATTTACTTAGTATACTATTCCCGAGTGACCCCATGTAGTCCTTAATGCGTTATCCCTCGTTAATTTCCCATAGTTGCTGAGGGAGATAGAGTGGCATCGATGGAAAATCAAAATAGCAACACTTGCAGAATGGGCTCAGGCAAATCCACCTCCGTAACTCCCTGCTTCATGGTTCTCACTAAACCAAGCTATAGAAGCATCAGGAAGAATTGGGGGCTTGATCTTCTGCTACTGCCTAAGGTGCTACAGTAGGTATTATCTAATACATGACTGGGATGCTGCTTCCACGCACGGACAGTGCGGTCTCTGCATCCACGAAATAAGACCAGTGCCACGGCAGAACTGATGCATCGGCTGAAACTATTTTAGGTCATTAAAATTATACTAGAAATAGCCACAAACAGCTGTGGGAGGGGGCGCTCCTTCCTCAACACTGGAGAACTGGACACCAATCATTTCAAGGAGAGTTTGTGTCCTTCCTTAAAGACCCAAGTCTGATCATTGTCAGAACTCTAAATATGCCTGCTCTCCTACCAATGACCCCATGTCATTGTAGCTTCAGAGAGATGACAAAGTGGCTTGTCAGGGAGGGTGGGGCAGGCTCTTCTGCTACCACCAGGGGTCACTGGATTTGGAGCACAGTAGGGGTGGGGGTGGTGGGAACACACTCTAGGCAGCTTAGCCACAAGAGCTAAAAAAAGAAATTCTGAGTGGCTTGAAAGGCGATGTTGAAAAACAATAACAGTGGAATGAAACCAGTGGGTGTCTTGTCAGCCTGGAGCAACCATTACCACTAGCCAAAGGAACAGAACTAATTGCTGACTTAAAAGGGAGCAAGGAAAGGAAAGAAAACACGAGAAAACAACTCAATCAGAAAATATCTAAGCAATGTAAGTGGTTTCCATGGACACTTGCGATCAACTGTCTGTGTTGAATTTCGGCATGGCCATCCTGACCCGCCCCCTTCCCCCTTCATCCTCACCTCCTCCGTGTTTGACTGAGATACATCTTTTCCGGAATTTACTGACTTCTGTTTGCACACTCACTGAGGGGATAAGGCATGTTGCATCCTTCTAGAGAGCAATGGGTCTGGTCTCTTTGTGGAAGAGCAAAGTAGGGTGACACAGTGGCTTTCAGGTTTGGGGCGAGGTGCCAGTCATTCTGTGCCCATTAGTATCCTCTCTGCCCTGAGCTCAGCAACAGCTGTTTCCTTTCTCCTGACTAGTTCCCTTGGGGCCCCATTTTTTTCTTTTGAAAGAACAAGAAGGAACCACCCCAAAGCAGAAAGAGGTCTATCTTCTGCTTGCAACGTAATTCGGTATTTTGTAAGTAGGACAGTGGGAAACAGAGACGATGGGGTTTTTAATCATCTGAGGATAAAGGGTTCTGAGAACAATATTACGATTTTGTGTCCCGGAGTCAGGTTGCAAGTGTCCCTTTCCCAAACTTGAGTGATTCCTCTGGAAAAGGAAAATAATTGTTTTCCTTCTCAGAGTCTTAAGGCAGGAACAACGGTAAACCCAGCAGTTCCTTATGGCCGCCATTTACTCTCTGTCCCCATCTATTCATCCAGATGTTGGAATTCTGCCTGTTCTGAAAAGCATGCCCCCACCCCCTGACTGCAGAGTGTGATGAATCAGCTGAAACAAAAGCAAAGGCTACCGTTGTTTCCAATGAGTAGCAAGGGTGAAGGGAGCAGGCTTTCAGGTGAGAGTGGGAGGAGAGGGCAGCAGGCTAAGGCAGAGGGGAGGCAGAGGAAGCTCTGGCAGAACTGCCTCTAGCTAGCTCACTGGTGGCCTTGTGGTCTAGCTAGGGCTAGCCTCAGACACCTTCAGAGGAAACCTCAGAACCATAGGGAGGGGAAGTCAGAGGATTCGAAAGGACCCTGGGTAAGAGATGGTAAATCCTCTCACCCCACAGAGAGTCCACGTGTACAACCCTTTATTTAAAGTGCCTCAGCCAAGCCAAGCCTTCTTTATCTCTCATGCAGACGAAATGTAAACACATATACACACATACCGCATTCACCTTTCTTACGTTCAGAGCAAGATGGGGGCTGGGAAAAACCACCAATTAATTGGACCCAGTCTCAAAGGAGAGGAAATGAAATGAAAAATCCAGGCTGGGTTATAAAAATAAGTATTTTTTTTCCCAACGTGCAGGAGGCTCATTATATTAATTAAGCATTATTGCAGAGACTGAGAGGGGGGAGGGGGCAGGAGCTGGGACTGGGGTAAGTGCTCTCTCCTGTGCCCGAGGCAGTGGTGATCCTCAGATACAAATCTCTCTGAGCCAGCACTCCAATGCTGAAGAGATAAACACTTGAAATATGAAAATGTTTTTCTTCAGAGCAGATGCTGTGACCCTCTGGGAAAGCAAGTGTGGGCCGTGGCAGGAAAGTGGCCCCAAGTGTTCTTCTAGAGCTTATCTCCCCTCACCAGTACCTCTAACTCCTGGGGACCAGAGAGGACACCATGGGCATATGGGGTGAGGGTAGCGCTGAAGAAGTCAGCAAGAGCGAAGCCCCTCCCCTTTCATTTTCTGGCCTTCCCCCAGTATGCTCCATCAACATGCAGTCTGCTAAATTTCCAGAATTAACCCCCTTTTCTCTTGGTGGCTTATTAATGGGCATCTGAGGTCCAGTCAGGAGGTGTGTGGAAATCGGAAGCCAAAGAAAGTGTTTTTTAGGCCAATGTGTACTGGCTTGTGAGGGCCACTTGTTAAATTTTCTGAAACTTCACGAGCCAGTTAAATATAATCATTGTTAAAAATTAAATCATACAAAGCTCTATTACATTATATTTAAAAAGGAAATTAATAAATACCCGCAACTCAACATTTCTTAATTATTTCAGTCTACTTCACTCTGCCGATGATTTGTGTTTCCTGTACCTGTACCATGGGAAAACGTTCCTCTAGCCCTCCTCCTGCCTGCCTGCCTGCCTGCCTGCCTGCCTGCCTGCCTGCCTGCCTGCCTCCAGCTCCACCTCCCAGTCTGAGGCTCCCTAGCTAAACTGTGGGGAGAGTATTTTTACTACTGAATGTGGCACACCTTGTCAAGCAAGTTTGGGACTTTGTTTCAATTCTTGGAAGGTCTATTGTTCAATACTTCCCGAAGGCAATTGTTAACGCATGCGCAGTAGAACCAGCAGGTACCTTTCCTTTCTCCCTCACAGGGGCTAAAAGCAGTGGCTATCTACAGTGTCAGGATGGGCTTCTGAGAGCTGGTTCTTTGGGGCCAAAAGATGGTATCAAGACATGCCAAGGTCTGACAGCAAGTCTTTTTACAGGCCAAGTGTCTGGCTCTTTGCTAAGACATACCCACGGCATCACATCTGTGGGATGTACCGATGTGATACCTTGTACATGGCAGCATTTCAGGTTTTTGCCTTGACTGACTCCAAGAGAGGTGGTTCTCCCAGAGCTATGAGTCAGAATCAAGGCCAGCAGTTTTCCCAGTGAACAGCTTTGGAAACAATACCTACCTTGTTGTTGGCAAGAAGCTATGTGACAGTAGCTAGTGGTGGCTAGGGGGACAGGGGGACACTAATGAACTCCTCCCATCTCCTAAGGCCCTCCCAGAGGCTTCTTCTTTCCCTCTTTTATCCTGGTTTCTCTTTCTCCCTAGCAACTCCAAGCTGTGCTGAAATTCTCAGTGGGCTAGGAACCACTGACCAGCCAGTGTGTGTGCTGATGTCTGTGGTGGTTTGTGGTTAAAGAGCAGACAATTGCCTTGTAGTGGGGAACTCTGAAACTTGCAAGGGGCTTGGGGCCCAAACATGTGCAAGCTGGCTTTCCATCTTTCATAGGATGTCTCAATGGCCTTACCTGGAAATGTTCTGTCATTGGGGTTAGCGCTGCTGATCCACGTGCTCCGGAGCCACTTGGCATGGTCGTACACCCAACCACAGGTCTCTTCCGGAAAATCAAAGTTGCAGTTGAATCCTGAAGGAAGTTGCAAATCTTTGTCTAAAAGGGAAAAAAAAAAGTGACTAAAGGGCAGGCAAATGAAACAGGACTGGACAACAGGGGCCCGGCGGCAGGGCGGCAGGGCGCTGTTTCAATGGCTGGCAAGACCCAAGTAGGAGGCAGAGAAAGAAGGGCTCCCCTTTGCTCTTGCATTTCAGACATCTTGGCGATGGCTGACTTTCAGGTCAGGCTTTGGTCTCATCCTTCCCAGGCATAAAAGCCAAGTCTGCCAGTGGTTCCCATAGTAAGCAATTATAAATGAGGCCACCAAATGGCTTCAGGCTCTAATCAGCCTCCTCTTTTTACCTCGGCGAGCAGACAAATGTGAAAATTGCTGTTCCCTAAATGCCAGAGAAGAATGTCTCCCCAGTGCCTCAGTGGAAGGCTGGCTCCCTAAAAGTCTCATCTCATCTCCTGCCAGCCTGGCTCTCAGAAGTCCTGGGGCAGCCCATTAGCACCCAGAGAGACCTGAATGCCAAGGAACTTCTGGCTGATGCAAGGAAAGTGACCTTGGAAACAAGGCTGGTTTGTTTGCGATCCTTCACCTCTCTGTGGTGGGCAATCTGACATGTTACTCGTGAAGGTGCAGGTGCTGTCCTTGGAGTTGCCCCGCTCAGTGCTGAGTAAGATGGGTATTTCTATATGTTAGGCCTGGCAGCTCGGGCCTGTTACCCTACTTATTCTGGAGTGCAGAGCTCCTAAAGGGTGGGTTGGGATCCCAGGCGAGGTGAAGAACATGTTCTCCACAAATCTCTAAAAAGTGACCACATAATGGCTCACCCCATCTGCGTTGAGAGATTTACCTAACTGAACCCAGAAGTGGAACCAAGTGGGTGTTTTTCTGGGGCTCCACCCAGATCTGAAAACCCAGTATGACTTACTACTAATCTTGGAATTAAGTGGGGGGTGGAACAGAGGTGGAGAAAGAGAAAATGGGAAGCCAAACTTGGACACTTGCCAGCGACAGAGGAAAAGCCTTGGCAAACCTGTTAGCAGTGAGGAAGTGGGGCCCTTGGCCTTCTTACTTCCCTTCCCAAGTTCCCAGAGAGAAATCTCTACGGGGAAGGCTCAATTCTGGCTAAAATGTCTAAAGACAACATCAGCTGGGTAGAAACAAATTGCCTACCGTGGGGTGGAGGAAGCTTGGTTTCAGAGGAAAGGACTCTGCTGATCTCAGCAGCAGGACATAGTTGCCAGCAGACCCTACTTGTGTGCCCCCTTCCCCAAGAGGGAACATTCAGTGTTTGCCCACCCTTAGCCAAAGTCAGCTTGAGGGGAAAGGAAACACATGGAAGCCATCACGGAAGCATCAACCTGTGGCTTGGGAAAGTCAGTCTTCAGCCCTCGCCATGCCTTTCTCTCCACAATGTCTGCGTGTCTATTTTTCCATTCGAAAATAAAGAGTAATTCAATATACCATAATTCCCCTGTAATGTTTATACACATACAGTATCTCAGGAGCCAAATTCCACAAAAAAAAAGATCTTTGCCTAAAAAGAAGGGAGGGGCCATCAAAGAAACCTCAAATCAAACAAACCGCTGTAAACGGTAAAATTATATTAAAAATAAACTTCTGAAATTTTACAGCAGAACCCTTAAATTTTCCTTTGGATTGCCGTTTAGATAGACTCCCCATTCCCATTCCTCCCGACATGCTAACTCTGAATTTAAAGCTCTGCATTAGCTCCTTGTGCGTTTCATTTCCAGCTCTCTGTCTCAGACACCATCTTGGAAGATTCTTTACTTCTCATTATGAGACTAAAACAAGTTCATTAAAATGTCAAGATTTTGTATTCAACTAACCCTGACTAACAGTATCCCCTACCCACACAACACCCCAAAGCATGTGCATTAAGTTATCATTTTTCTTTCCCAAAACTTCAGCATTAATGTTTGGCTTTCCTCCCATTCTTCTTAGTGGCTATCCCTACTATCCAGGCAGTTTTCCATGTTGCCTCCCAGCTGTGAGCAAGCTCCGGGGTTTCAACAGCTATTTACATCTCTGCATCTCTTCTCAAGTCTCCTTGCCAATCTTCCCGCCTTTTGTTTAATGAACATTTAATAATGATCAATAATTTACTGTAAATCGAGGCTGTCAAACTTAAAAGTCCAGCCCAAAACACCAGGTGTAGTAAAAGCCGTGGTTTCTTAGCAATGCCCTAATATACGGGGAGATGAACAGTAGGATCGAAAGAGTAAGACCTTACATTTAGGATCTTTCAGTTACAGACTTTATCTAACTTGGGTGTGTTTAGAAGATAAAATGAGGGGGATACAGATTTTCCATGTGAAGAGATGATCCAAACACTAAGACCCCTTGGGGCTGTGAAGGACTGGCTGCAGAGCCTCACAGCCTGCCTCTGCCTGTGTGATCTCTGCAGATGTGATATAGTCAGGTAGAACCATGCCTGCTACGCTTACAGTATCTGAGTGTTTCTAGTAACCACTGCCTCAGGCCTCTGAGTATTGGTACCTCCCTGAATCCTTCTGCAAGTTCATAGGGACCTCCAACCAAGGGATCCGAAGTTCTTGCCTGGTCCGTACCCACGCCACCCAAGATGAAATATGATGTTCACTCCAATCCTTACCATCCTCAAAGCTGCAGTTTTCCCCACACTCGGTGGCATCCTCATCCATGGGATATGGGGTGGTAGTCTCTTCACTCTTCACGGTGGGTCCCAGCGTCTCCACTGTGGGCTTTGAGTCTGTGTGAAGGTAACCAGAGAAAAGATAATTGCTGCAGCAGGCTGCACTGCCACCCAGCAGGGGACAATGTGCCCCTCCCCCCCCCAAAAAAACCTGAAGTCTTCTCTCTAGACGTGGCCTTGTGAGGAGGACAGGGAAGATGCCCACAGAGCTGTAAATTCACCCTGTGAGCTGTTGGTGGAGCAAGGATCTCTTGGTTGGATAATAATCTAGAGCTCTGGCAGAAGCTTCAAGAGCCATGGACACGAACCCCACACTGCAGGCTCTAAGGGCAGCACAAAAGTAGCAACCATGGGGGGTTGGGTGATGTTGACCCCATAGTGAAGCTGAACTGCATTTGGGTATTTTGTTCAGAGGCCAGTGTGTCAGGGCACACAATCAAAATGAATGTAGCCCACCAAAGCC